>NC_137790.1:133630819-133978319 GCF_963383645.1 Muscardinus avellanarius
CGCAGATGAGGGACCCATAGGTAGATGGTCCTCTTTAATCCACGACCTTCTCTGGGTAGTGCCTTCCCTTTTGTGAACTCCTAGAAGCATTCAGGAATGAATCAAGGTGTGGCGGGGTCAGGAAGGCTGGAGCCAGGCCCTGGCTCCTCGGCGCATGGATGTATAATTATGAGCAAGCCTCATTTCCTCGTTGGGCTGTTGGGAGAGCCCAGTGAAATGATGCATGTGGACGCTCTGTGGACTGAACAGCCCTATGTATCTATTCCACGGCACCAACTGGTTTTCTCAGGATGGAGTCCAGAAAAACCATCCCCCATGTTGCTTCCTCCACATTAGGGGAGATGAAACTGTGGACAGGGAAGCGAGGCATCCATCAGAGCCCTACGGGGAGCCGAACCGCCTGCCTGCCCAGCCAGGCAGGAGTAGGAGCCAGGCAAGACGGCTCACGTTTGGATAGAGCTTCGTGACTTACAAAGCACATCGACATCTGTTATGTGGTTCCCTTCACAACATCCCCGCCAGGCAGCCAGGGTGGACGGCATGATCCCTGCTGGTCAAAAGAGAAAACCCAATCTTCCAAGAGATGAGGAAGTTGTCCGAGATCTCATAGTTACGAGTGGAGAGTGGGGTTCACACCCGGGTCTCCAGCCTCCTGGAACTGCTATTTTGGGTTTTTGGGGGGGAGTTGCTTGTGCCCCCCCCACTGCACAGCTGCATCGTTGCACTTAGCACATGCTATCGATGGCATAATATAATGATAAGCTGAATAAATTATGTGTGAACATGAAGTTTTATATAAAATGTGAATAAATATATAATTATGTGTAAATTGTATAAGCCTACATTTATTTTGATTAGGCAGGGCTTTTTTGTTATATTTCTTCTTTTTTTTTTTTTTTCAGTACTAGGGATGGAACCCAGGGGCATTCTACCTCTAAGCTACACCCTCAGCCCTATTTTTTTTTCCTTTATTATGAAACAGGGTCTCACTGAGTTGCAAAGGGGCTCACTAAGTAGCTGAAGCTGTTCACCAACTGCGATCCTCCTGTCTCAGCCTCCCAAATGCTGGGATTACAAGCATGCACCACCACACCCGGCTGTTATATTTCAAATTGAGAACATCCCAAATATTTTGTAAGGTTCTTGAAAACCCCATCAGCCCTTCTAAACCTTAAAATTTCCTCTATGTCAAAGATAGAGAGTGGCAATTAAAGTCGGGAAAAATAATGGTTAAAAGAATAGCACTGGAAGCCAGACGTGATGGCACATGCTTGTAATCCCAGCATTCGGGAGGCTGAGACCGGAGCTTTGCAGTTCGCAGACAGCCTCAGCTACTTAGTGAGGCCCTCCGCAACTTAGTGAGACCCTGTTTCAAAATAAAGAACAAAAAACGGGGCAGGGGGTGTAGCTTGGAAGTCAAATGTCCCTGGGTTCCATCCCCAGACCCACACACACAAAAAAAGTGGTAGACAGGCATAGTGGTGCATGTTTGTAATCTCAGCATTTGGGAGGCTGATATAGAAAGATCTCGGTTTGAGAAAAGCCTCAGCCACTTAGTGAGGTCCTTTGCAACTCAATGAGACCCTGTTTCCAAATAAAGAATAAAAAGCCAGGCATGGTGGTGCATGCTTGTAATCCCAGCATTTGGGAGGCTGAGACAGGAGGATCATGGTTCAAGGACAGCCTCAGCTACTTAGTAAGGACCTTTGTAACTCAGTGAGACCCTGTTTCCAAATAAAGAATAAAAAAGTAGAGCTGGGTATGTAGCTCAAGGTAGAATGCCCATGGCTTCCATCCCCAGTACTGAAAAGAGAGAAAGAGAGGAAGGAAGGAAGGAAGGAAGGAAGGAAGGAAGGAAGGAAGGAAGGAAGGCAGGCAGGCAGGCAGGCAGGCAGGCAGGCAGGCAGGCAGGCAGGCAGGCAGGCAGGCAGGCCCGGGATGTTGCTTGAAGGTAGAATGCCCCTGGGTTCTATCCCCAGTATAGCAAAAAATAAAAAAGGGGGTGTTTTGTTAAGGCTGAAGCTCCCTGATTGATAGCTCATGGCAGAGGTCATGGTCAGGAAAGTGAGGTGCACTAATTTCCTGTCTCACATTCACGATCCTCTGAACTCAGTTAAAGATTGTCATCTTTTCTCCGTTCCTTACAAGGTCACCACTATTTAAGCTGCAGTGACCAAGTGTTTTCTATGTAGCAGTTTTAATGCATCTGTTTCCTTTGATGAACATGATTTTTAAAAACCTACCTTAGGGCTTTCTCCTTGGCCTGCAAAACACAGCGCTGAGCACTGTGTGTTCTTTGGGGAGAAGTCCTCCTGAACCTTTATTTGGAGATGGGAATGTGGGCTAGAGCCCGTCATCCTCTTTGGGAAGTTCGATTCATCTCACCAGGGAACAGTTGGGGGCAATTCCAGCCTGGGTTTTTGCTTCTTTCTTTAATAAAATGGCACCTATTTGGATGATAAGGAGCCACTGAAAATTGAGAACATCTTACAAATGCAAAATGCCCTTTTATATAGACATGTCTGCCTTATTTTAGAATGTGTCCTATAATATTATTTTACTATAATAAGGATACCTACAAGGAGTTTATAATAACTTGGGGAAATGTTTATGAAGTCGCATTAACTTTAAAAGCAGAATGGGGAAAAAAATATATATATATATATATGGTGTGTCCTCAATTCTGTTTTTTTTTTAATTGAACATAAAAAAGAGAAAATCGGTTCTCTCATTTAATCTTCACAACAACCCTGTGGTGTTATTATGCAGAATTATTAGATAATTTGCCCAAAGCCATACAGCTATATGTGCTGCCCAAGGTCACAATACAAGTAAGGTAGTTGGATTGTGCTTTTATTTTTCATACAGAAAAGCCAATTTTGGAAGGAGGGAGGGATAGTTGGGGCTCCATTTCCAGGTACATGATAGAATTGTGATCCCCTAGTACTGTGGAATCCAGCAGAGGCAAATGGTTTGCTTTGGCCAATGGAGCATAGATTGCAGTGATAGGTCACTTTCAGATGGAAACCTTAAGAGCCATATTCCCTTGTCCCTTCCGCTAAGGACTGGCTCCCCCCCAGAGAAGGGCTGAGTTGTTTTCAGCCACTGAGATCATGATGGCCACTGAAGCAGCCCACAGTGCCACCCAGCCTTCTGATGGTTTCAAGGGACCCACTCCAGCCTGTTCTGATAGACTCCGCATTGGCTCTAGTCAGCATAAATATTCTCACATGACCTCCTGTGGTTTCAATGGGAAGGGGTGTGACAGTGTAGAAGGAAGCTGGGTGTGTTAGCTTTCCATTACTATAACAAATATCTGACATAATCAGCTTATAAAGAGAAAAGGTTATTAAATTGGCTCATTGTTTTAGAGTTCTTAGCCCATGATAAGTTGCCCGTTGCTTTGGGGCTGGGATGGTACATTATGGCAGGAAAGTGCAGCAGAGAAAAAACACTCCGTCCACAAGGGCCATCTCTTAAAGGTCCTGCCACCTCCCAGTGGCACCACAAGCTGGAATCGAGCTTTTAAATTCTTGAGTATCCACCACCTTATCCCTTTCTTCGTTCCTTATTCTCCCTCTCTACACTATGTCTTCCCTTCAGTGACTCCGAGTCACAGAGAAGGAACATTGTGCTTTAAGTTAAGAGAGTGAGCATCCTTTTGGGTGTCAGAGATCCCGGCAGGGTGAACTTAAGTGTCCTGGCTTCCCATCCAGTGACTTTTCACAACACTGTTCCACTTTTTATGCAACTTATAACATAAAAGCCCACAGGTAGAAGCAGGGCCCAAGCTAGCCACTTGGTTCTTGAGTCCTGTACTAACTGTATCTCTTTCTTCTCCTAAGCTGGGATTTTCCCCTCCCCTTGTCTTTTCCCCAAACAGCTTTACCTTTTGTAGCATGCTTCTTTCTCTTCCCTTTTCAATCCTTTGCTTTAAATAGTTTCTAAGGTTAAAAAAAAGAAGGTAACATATAGCACTCCTGGCTGCATGGCTGATGTGCTGCCGGAGGTCCTCAGTATTAGCTCTCTCCTTACACCTCAACACATATTGAATATTCCTTCCTCTTCCTCTCCTCAGACACTACCTCCCCAGTCCTGTACTTGCCCCTTTTTATAAACACTGATCCATGAACTTTTTATTGGTAAATGAACCAGTAAAGGTAAAAGAGATACATGTCAATGTCATTCTGATAATAAAAATAGAAATAAAAAATGGTGCTGCTCTATTGGATGGGGATTAAAAAAAAATACTTGTTTCCAAGAGTCTTTTCGTATCTTCTCATATCTTCAGCACAGAATTTTTGCTTTTGTATAGACAGAGAACACAATACCTGGTCTTTACCATCAGGTTTTCATAATGGAAACTTGACTTCAATGAGGTCACAGGAAGGCAGTTGATGATTTGTTATTGTTGTTGGTACTGGGAATTGAAACTCAGGAGCATTCTACCTCTGAGCTATACTTCCAGCATTTTTTTTATTTTTAATTTTAAAGCAGGGTCTCACTAAGTGCTGGAGATAGCCTTGAACCTGGAGTCCTCTTATATTGGCCTCCCAAGTATTTTGACGTGCCAGTCTCTGCCACCATGCCAGGATGAAGGTGAGCATTTGCCATAACTTCTCCAGTATCCTCTGTCTTCTCTACATGCCCCATTTTTATGAGGAAATCTATGGAGTTCCAAGGAAGCTAGCTCTACTCTTGGCTTCAAAGATGGAGCACATGATTTGGTTAAACAAATTGGCACAGTCCTTCTGCCTGGCCACAGAGATTCATTACCTGGTGGGTCACGTGACCTTAGGGATCCAATCAAAATAGCCCTCAGAGCTTTTGTGGGAATTGCTGTGTTAAGGACTCTGTCTCCTACTCTAAAATCAGGACGTCTAACATTCCCCTAGACAATTTGCTACTATATGGAAAAAACAGCTTGTGGATGAAATAAAAAATAGAGAACTGCAAAGCAATGAAGTCAAGGAGCCCCTAGATTAGACAGACCTTCCCTGTGCCTAGACTTCTTACTTACATGAATTATTCAATCTGCTTTATCATTTAAGTTCATGTGTTACTTTCAAATAGAAGCTTCCTGACCAATACACTGATGTTACCTTGAAATTCATCTAAATTATGCTTGTTTTTGATGGATAAAAGTTGTGATTCATCTTTGCCATTTACTTCCTATACAATATGCTAAAGACATAAAGCAGAGGGGGACTGTGCGAGTGTGTGTGTGTGTGTGTGTGTGTGTGTGTGTGTGTGTGTGTGTGTTCCCAGATAATCAACACCAACAATCCTCATTATCTCTATCATCACAGTAGATGGGACCATCATATGTAAATCAAACTCAGATGACCAAAGTTTACAGGAACACTTGAAATTTAGTGTCTCTGCAGCATTTCATTTCAGCCCCATAAAAGTTATGGTATGCTGATTAAATAGTGACTGGAAGCTGAAAGAGTGCTTACTTGAGGTTTATAGGGCTGGAAAGGATGCATTCTGTTGCCACCCAATTTTTTTTTCCGAATATTGCTGTCCAAAGACAGCAAAATGCATGCATTTCGTGTTTTCAAGGGGAGGGGATGTGGGTATGCTTTACTTTTTATAATAGTATCCTCCACCAACAACCGAGTATGAGGAAGAATAAATGACGATAAAATAAACTACATCCCTTCTCCCAAGAAAACATTTGTTGTCTTCAGTTCCGTCACCTCTATTTTAGAAGGAAAAGTGATCATTCATTCCCTCTAGTAAACATTTCTTAGGAACTGCCTCAACTTCCCTGTTGGGGCCGCTTCTTAATAACAGGCCAGGGTAGGACTGGGAACCAGATGGCAGTACAAGATGCTGATAGTGACAGAGAGCAGGCTGGGAAGGCTGGAAACAGAGGCTGCTGGGAGTTGAGAGGCCAGTGAATATGTGGACATAGGGGGTTCTAGAAGAATTGCCACGGACCGGGCAAGTGTTTAACCTGTAACGAATTGACTTCTTGATATCCCATTTAACTCCAGCTAGAATGGCAGTCATCAAGAATGCAAACAAGGGTGAATGACAGCAAGGATGTGGGGAGATAAGAACTCATGCTCTGTTGGAGGGATGGTAAATAGGTACAACCACTGTGGAGATTAGAGTGAAAGGAACCGTCGATGACCCAGCCACGCTACTCCTCGGTATTGTTCTAAAAGAATCAAAGTCGAAATTCTATAGTGATGCGTGCAGATCTATCTTTATAGACACAATTCATAGCCACCAGATTACGGGACCAGCCTAGGTGTCAGTCAACAGAAGAAAGGATAACGCAAGTGGTATGTGCACACAGTGGACTTTTACTCGGTCGTAAAGAGGAATAAAATTATGTCATTTGCAGCAAAATGAATATAACTGGAGAACATTTTGCCAAGTGAGATCAGAAAGTCAAGAGTGACGTTTTCCCTCATCTGTGGAAGCTAGGACAAAAATAGGAACAAAATGTACGTGGGTCAAATGAAGAGAGAGACCAACAGAATGGTCTAAAGGGATTGGAGGATGGAGGTGGGAAAGATAAAAATGATGACTGAGGAAGAGGGCAGTTCAAATAAGTTCCTGTCCATACTTGAAGGGATCACTACCAAGTTCACCAACATGCATGGAGAGGGGGGGAGGATAGGGGGTAAAATGCACCCAGTAATATATGCATGTATGTTTTTATCACTTTAACCCTCTGTACAATGTATAATTATAATGCACCAATAAAAAAAATATGTTAACAAAAGAGTTGACCTCTTCTCTTTTGGTGCAATATTGCTCAAGAATGAAACCTGGGCTTCTCAGTCTAAAACCAACAAGTACCTCCTTTGGGGTGACTTCTTTTTTATCCAACATTTTATTATAAAATTTTTCAAACACATAGAAAAGTTGAAAGAACTGTGGAGTATCTTCTGCACACATCATCTAGATTCCAGTTAGCAGCCTGCTGCATCTGCTGCCCATGTCTCTGCTTCTCTATCCTTTCTTCGGATTCATTTTACTTTTTGGTAGACTTCAAGGTAAGTTGTGGACCTGAGTGCATTTTGCTCTTAAAAGCTTCATCACGCTTATCACTAACTAAGCTTCAAGGTTTATTTATAGTATTTTTTCTAGGTAAAATTCATATAGAGTTAAAAGTATAAATTTTAAGTGTACGATTCCATGAGTTTTGACAGATGCACATGCCTGTAAAATCAAAACCCTTGTCAAGACACAGAATACCATCATGGTGATTTCTCTCTAACACCAGCTAGCCGCAGTGATGTTTCTCTGTGCCATTCATTTATCCAATAAATATTTCCAGAGCTCCTCTACGGTTCTGGTTGTGTGTTAGGTATAGGAGATAGTGAAGTAAATGAGACATGGTCCTCCACGGGAGTTGACAGTTTAGAGAAAGGAATGCCTATGTATTAATTAATTTGTTAATTAATTAAACTAAGTAGTCACGGTTGCTGTGGAAATTCATTCACTTACCAATGCACCTGGGGGAGAAGCAGGAAGAGCTCATATTGGGCATTTTGAAAGACTTGAAAGACTAGATGGAGCAGGTGGTCCTGCCTGGCACCTGACAGGGCTGAGCTGAAGGACAAGGGGACGTGGTGAGGTGGGAGACACCGCAGGGCCAGAGCAGGGAGACCTTGAGCATCCTGCTAAGGCATCACAGTATTAACCAGAAAGCGGTGGAAGGTCGAACAAGGGCCCAGGTTCCTGAGCCAAGGCTGCTGTCATAAAATACCAGAGTCTGGGGACTTAAGCAGCACCTCTACTTCCCCGGCTCTGGAGACCTGAGTATGAAGTCAGGTGGCCACGTGTTGGCTTCTCGTGAGGGCTTTCTCCTGGTTCACAGAGGCCTCCTGTTTATCCTCTCATGGGGAAGCAGAGAGAGGGGAAACTAGCTCTTCGAAGCCTCTCATTATAAGGGCGCTAAGCCCATTCCTGTGGTCTCTGCCTTTATAACCTAGTTGCCTTCCAAAGGTCTGTCTCCAAATACCTTGAGGTTGACAATTAAGATTCACAGTAGGACTTCAGTGGAAACACAAACATTCAGATGGTGGCAGCTGGAGATGCGGGTAAAAGCAGAAGCCAAGACACAGGCAGACACCACCTTGGCTGGTTAAAGTGGAGCAGGAGTGCTGGATCCCCGGGTCTCTGCACTGGATCCCACAGCACCTCTCCGCCATTTGTCCTCCCTCTGCACAAAGTGCCCCGAGGGCTCCTTGCTGCCGCAGGAGCAGAACAGAGCTGAGAGAGGTAGAATGGCAAAGGGCACCCTCAGAACCCAGCCTTGAGGGGTTCACGGCTCCTCCCCACGTGCACAATACACACTCTCGCAAGAACCCCAAAAGTCTCTTTCCATTACAACACTGGCTAAAAGTCCAGACTCCCGTCATCTAAATCAAGGGGTGGGTTTCACTGAGATGAAAATGAGGAAGAGGAGAAGGTAGTCCTCTTGAGCCCGGATTCATGTGGCTGAATCTCCTCATGTGTAATTCCTTAGATGCAGCTCCTCACGCCGAGTCCTTCGTGACCTGTAGATTTGTACAATTAGATATAATACTAGAAAATGCAGGAAAAACCCGCAGAGGGATGAGAGGAGAGGACTACAATAGAGTGTCAGAAAACTTCCAGGGGTGATGGTATATTTATCTTGACTAAGTGATGGTCTCACAGATGTATACATATTCCAACACATCAAATGAAACACTTTCAACGTGAAATTTATTGCATTCAATTATGCCTCAGTAAAGCTGTTTTCCCCCCCCTTGGGTAAATTCATGGCTTTAGAGGGTGAGAAATGCTGGAGGTTTAATTCTTTTAACTCTCTCACAGTTCTCAAGATCTGGATGTCAGCTCTGTTGAGATTTCCTTGGCGTGGGAGAGATAGAAGCTGTTGGGAACTCCAAAGCAGCACTAATGGTGGACCAAGGATAATTGTTGAGTAATTATCACCCTACAGTAATGTTCATCCTACAGAAAGTAGACAGAGTAGAGGAAGTTCACCTTTCTAGAGTTAGAGGAGTGAGGACAGGAAGTTAATATGATCTGTCATCTAAGACAACCCTGCGCCACCCTTACCAATGTAGCCCTATAGGGTTTCTTTCTTCTTTTTATTTTTGTTTGAGGGGGGAGATGGTACTGAGGCTTGAACCCAGAGCATTCTACATCCAAGCTATATACTCTCAGCCCTATTTTATTTTTAATTCTGAAACAAGGTCTCACTAAGTTGCTGGGGCTGACCTTGAACCTGTGATCCTACTGTCTCAGCACCAACCCCCCTAACCCCCACCCCCATCCCCCACCCCCACCAAGTACTGGCATTACAGGCACGCAAGAGTTTATCATTTCTTTAAAATGCAAACCCCCCCACTTGTCATTCACATCTGCCTTTCCTTTTTCCTTCTAACATCTATCCAAGGCCACTGGTTCTGGGGATGAGTGGGCAGAACGAGGGGGCTGGAGAGGCAGAGCTAAGCCCCTGGCCCTCCTTCTGGAAGGTTGCTGGCTACACTGGAGGCACAGATGATTTTGATCCTGAATCTTGACAGGTCTCTTAGAGACCATGCATCTAGTTCTCCACCTGACACAGGCGTTACCTCCACATGTGCCCACCTCTCATTTCCCCAGCCTGTTCTCTGATCTCTGCCGAGGCCAGTGAATTTCCAATACAGAAACTTGCAAATTCCTAAAATTTGTTCTTCTTCCCTATGAAAGCTTTAGTATTTTTTTTTTTAGGTCACAATGACTTTTTTAAGAATTTGTAATTTATTTGAGCATTTGGTAAGAAAATATCTACCTTAACTTTGAGCCAGTTGAGTCATGGGCAGTGCTGGTTTCTAGAAATTTGGGGACTCTAAATACATAGATCCCTTTGGGAAACTGAAGGAAGATTATAATTCATTCATGTATAATATAGAGAAGTAATATAAAGTTATGGGATTGTTTCAGTCAACATTCTCACTGCTGTGACCCAAAATACCTGAGGACCACAACTCAGAAAAAGAAATATCTATGTGCTAACAGTTCTGGAAATTTCAGTCCATGTTAGGCTAGATGAGGTCTACAGAGCTCAAGGCATGATGGCAAGGAGGAGAGTAAGAGAGTGAGAGTGAGAGTGAGAGTGAGAGAGAGAGTGAGAGAGAGAGAGAGAGAGAGAGAGAGAGAGAGAGAGAGAGAGTCAGTCCCCAAGGCCACACACCCAAGGAACCCTCCCCAACAACCAAGCCTCACCTCCAAGACGACTTTCTGCATCTACAGCATGAGGTCTCGGGGGCATTCTAGATCCAAACCATAACAGGGATTTCCTGTCTTGACAGGAGAGAGTCAGATGGGGAGGAGGAATTTTCCAAATTCCATCCTTAAGCAGAGCCAGGCTTTCTAGGACAGTAGATAGGAAAATTGAATGAAGGCCTTGAGGACATGCAGGGTTCACCCACGTGCAGTGTTCATCAGAAATATGAATCATCATGTCCGTTCCCCAGCCTTAAAGAGATATGGGACAACAGATAGACAAGAAGCTTGGATTGGGGAGTGAAACCACCTGGAGTTGCATCCCAGCATTGACTCCATAGTATGATCTTGGGCAAGAAGATTAACAAGGGTATAGTTAGAACAAAGTGAGACATAATAAATAAATGCTCAGCACAGTGCTTCACGCAAGATAAGGAATAAACTCATATGTCTTATATTCATTGCGACAAATTCTCTCCTAGACTTTAGGTGGGACCTCAGCTTCACTGTTGATATGTTGAGATGTCACCAGAGCTGCCAGATGATAGCGCTAGTTCTGTAGCTGAAAGACTTGAACTTCTAGCCTCCTAGAAGACCTGCCATGCCTAGAGGACCACCAGGTGGTCTGAGCATACAGGTGGACTATAATAATCTCACAGCTGCTGCATCAATCAGCCTTCTCAGTGCTGAGATCAATATAACTGACAAGAATAAGTTGGAGGAAGGTTTTATTTGGCTCATGATTCCCGAGGTTTAGTCCACGTTCAGCCAGCTCCAAGACATGATTGCCTCGCTTGGTGAAGGAGAGCTGCTCAACTCATGACAGCTGTAAGAGAGAAAGATAGATGACAGGTAGATATAGATAGAAGGAAGATAGATAGATAGATAGATAGATAGATAGATAGATAGGCAGATAACCAGGGACAGATGTGGTCAAGATCATACCCCAATAACCCATCTCCACCAGCCATGCCTCACCTCTGAACTTTGCTATACTGGGAAAAGGGTTTCAACACACAAGCTTTTGGAGGGATACTCTAGATTCAAGCCATAAGTCATAGGAAATGAGAGAGGCCTTGTGAATAATCCAAACCACACTTCACAAAGATCCTCTGTAGATCTCCAGCCCCCCCACCAGTGCAGAGGCCAGGACCAAGTATTCTCTCTAACTCAACACCAACAGGACATTTAGCATACCAAAGTTTCAAGAAACATTGGGTGGGGTATGTCCCTCTTTCTCTTATATTTGGGATACTGCCTGTCAATAACATCTGCCATTTAATTGGTGGTTCACACTGACAAATGTTTGCAGAACCAGCTAGCAAATATTTCCAAACCAGTTACACCCTTCCAAATCCCCAGACAACTGAGCAAGCACACCTGCCGAAGCAGAACAGACGCAACTTTCTTTCATCTGCCTGTCTGTTTCTCAAGGAAGCTGGAGAGGGTCTTCCCCTTTTTCTGTCTTCTAATGTGCTCAAGATAAGGGGACCATTATTCCCCCTACAACCACCCCTAACGTCCTATGAAATTTACTAAAAACCTACTCTAGTCTCTAAACCCAAACCTAACTCCACCTTGTACCACAGGCAGAGAAGCAATGGTGTGCTAGAAGCAGCTTAAATGGGCTGGTGAGAGTCTACTCTGCACACCTCTTCCCAACTCCTTGAAATTAGCGGTGATGGCAGGGCTATTGACATGGTGGAAATTGGTGGGTGCCCACTACAAATCAGGGCTGTTTCTTTCTTTCTGGGGAACTGTGTTGTTCATTTCTTTGTTTGTTTGATGCAGTACATTGAACTCAGGGGTCTTCAAATTCATCCCCAGATCAAATTAATTTTTATTTGGAAACATGGTCTCAATAATTTTCTGAGAGCCTCACTGTATTGCCAAGGCTGGCCTTGAACCTATGATCCTCCTGTCTCAGCCTCCCAAGTACTCGTACTAGATGCACGCACCACCACACATGTAAAGAATCTGTCCTTAAATATTTGCCAATACATGACTGTTTTAGAGCAATGAGATATAAACTCATCCTGAGACAATGTTCTCATCTGTGTGCAAACGTTTCTGCTGTTATGAAAACGAGGGCCGTGTCAGATGGATTTGTATGCCGCCTTTGGGCGCCCGAACCTTTCAATCACCTTGCTTTAAGCATTACAGCTGTCATCTTGAAATTTTTCATTTACCAATAGAACCTTTAATCTACCTATAAAAAATGATTCCCATAATGAATCCAGGTATTTCACCCAGTGCTAAAATCCAAAAGCAATTAGCCTTTTTGTTTATTTTCACTTGGGAGTTAGACTAAAAGCTAAATGAACATGCAAAAAAAAAAGAAAAAGAGCCAGGCACGGGTCCAAATGTCTGAGTGATGTACTAATTAAATTGTATAACAACACTGCTATCTCTATACATACACTTTATTACAGGTCGGGGACTCCGCCGGGGCCTTCCAAGTCGGCCTCTAAGAGAGCCTTCCTTCAAACTAAAGGAATAGGGCGAGGTAAACCTTCCTAAGCAAACTCAGCTACAAATTCGGAAACAGATAGGACTTTGAATGAGATTAAAAACAAAATGCTTGGCGAATATTCTCCTCTTTCTGTTATATGATCTTAATCCAGAGTAAACGTTTACAGGTCTGCTTATTCATGTACGGTCTAGATAAATATGGTGGGACTTGGAGTAGATGCTGGGGAACCATCCAATTACGAAGGCCTAGTCCAGGCCCTCCACAAGTGCTCAGCCCCAGCCTGGCAGGGAAGGAAACGTGTGTGAGAACGTGGTCCCTAAGTGTGCCCGGAATCCACGGCCCCGTGGGTCCTGGGGGGCCGTCAACATGCTTGGCGGGGAGGGGTGACCGGCTCCCGGGTGAAGCACAATCCATGACGCTACCCTCTCATTTCCTGCCATGAGAAGTGATGAAATAGGTACTCAGTGGCTTGTTTCTGAAACCCCTGCTGTCGGCCACAAGAAAATCTAGAAAGAATAGTAGTAGTGATAAGATTAATAGGCGCCAAGGTATCCCAGGTCCCAGGCTGTGCTCCGAGAAGTTCTCTCTCCCAGGAGAGCCCTGGCCAGCCAGATCCAGCCACTCCTGCAACCCGTCCACACTGCACTGCGTTGTGGGGGCCGGACACCCCTCCCCGCCAAGCGCGTTGACAGCAACTTAGTAAGAACCTATTTCAAACTGAAAAATAAAAAGGGTTGGGGGTGGAGCTCAGAAGTAGAATATCCTTAGGTATTCTTAGGTAATCCCTGCTACCACCACCACCACCAAAAAAAAAAAAAAAAAAAAAAAAAAGTTTTCATAAAAGACAAAAGAAGTTACTGATGATTTTGAGACTAAATTCGCATCTGTTTGGCAAATTGCAGCTGCTAGGCCTTCCACTTGAATTTTTTCCTGCCTTGGACCATAATAAAGATGGCTTCTTTCCTAATTCTACCCCTTACTCTGAGACACTCCAGCTGGTCCTTCCCCTTCAACCTGTAGAAAGACACACATTCTTTCTTTCTGGACATCTGGACCTGAAGCCTATTGTTTTCTTGTTGAAACAGAAGATGGAAAACCAACCGAGGCTTATAAATGTTCTTCCTCGCTAGGCATGGCGGCGCACGCTTGTAATCCCAGCACTTGGGAGGCTGAGACAGGAGGATCACAGGTTCATGGCCAGCCTCAGCTACTGAGTGAGGCTCTCTGCAACTTAGTGAGACCCTGTTTCCAAATAAGTAAATTTTTTTAAAAAGTAGAGCTAGAGGTATAGCTCAGAAGTAGAAGGCCCCTGGGTTCAATCTCCAGTACCATAAATAAATAAATAAATAAATAAATAAATAAATAAATAAATAAATATTCTTCCTCACCTAGGTTCCTGTGCAGTGCTTTTTCCATTCACCTTGGTTCATTCACACAATTAGACTCTCTCTCTCTCTCTCTCTCTCTCTGTCTGTCTGTCTTTACCTCTATTCTTTCTTGTCTACAAGACAAGAGGTGACCTTCCTCCTTTAGATGGGTAGACTTCAACCCTGACCTATGCATTTCCTCCCCAGGCCTGGTTCCCAGGCCTCTCTGGGTGCCCAGGCTGCCTGGATTGGGGACCGAGGCTCAGATAACTTGCTATGTCTGCAAGGAGGGCCTCCTCCCGCAGGGTGCTCCCCACCCTCCACCTCTGCCACCCAGGGGCCCCTGGTGTCCATTAGTCACACTTCTTGACTTCTGCAGGGAAGGCAAGCACACTGGCGCTTCACTAAGCAGGGGCGCGGTTTCCCTGCCCATACATTTGACCTCTTTCGAGGCACACACAGCCTTATGTATTGAAATTGAGCCTTGGTCTCATTATACCTCATTGATCCGATCTTCCAAAATAGGCCAGCCAGTCACAGGGCTCACAAGGAACAGTACTGAGAGCCTAATCCAGCTCCATCTGCCTCCAAAGCGCACACTCGTCCCACGGCTCTGGGCCGCCTTCCCGGGGCTGAGCTGAACAGCTAAATCAGGCAAATCAAAGTAGTCAGGCGCAATTCCCCTCTTCCCGAATCTCGTCTTTAAGACAAATATTTTGGTGTTGCGTAGACACAAGGACCATCTGTCCACGGCCATGCTATCGGCCTGGATCGCTCTCTCTATCCAATACAAAAAAATAAAATAAAATAAAAACCACCAGCAGCCACTCAACAGACAAAACAAGCCAGGCAGCCCCTCTGCCAGTTGTTATGGCCGCAGCGCCAGCTTCAGCCTCTCCACAATAATCCTCCGCTCTGAATTTGCAACACCCCGGGGTATTTCCACTCACTGTAAGGGATTTTGAAAGATTCTTAAAAATTCTCAAAACCAAATTAGTGTCAATGTACTTTAAGAAATAAAGAGGCTCCGCGCCCGCCCTTCCTGCACCAGGGAGAAGGCCGCGGCGTAAAGCCGGGCACCCGGGAGAGGCGGTTGGAAGGAGCAGGGGCGGCAGGCAGGGCTGCTTCCTGCTCCTTCTCCTGGTGGCGCTTTCTTTCGAAGACAGATGAGTCTGTCATCTAGGTTAGAAACAGGGATGCAGATCTTGATGTTGCTAGAGAATGCATGAAAAAATAATAATAATAAAGACCCCCAAAGGCCGCAAGGATTTCCCAGCAGAAGGTAAAAAGACACAACACTCATCTTGTTTAAAGAAAGGAAAGCTAGCAAGCAGAACAATTCCATTCAAACGCGACAAATAAGCATTCTTTTGCCCTCCGCATCTCGTCCCCCACTTGTGGAGGACTGGTCGCCGCGCTCCTGAGCAATGAGACAGAACTGAGCCTCAGAATCCTTCCCAACCCGATTCTCTCAGGAAACATGCGGAATCTATTGGCCTCATGCCTAGCAGGCAGCAGGCTGCCAGTGAGGACATGGATATACACTGTTACATCAAAAATGGCAAACAGAGCCAGGCATGGTGGCAGACGCCCGTAATCCCAAGACTTGGAGGGCTGAGACTGGAGGATCACAGGTTCAAATCCAGCCTCAGCAAGTTAACGAGACTCTGTTTCCAAATAAAAAATAAAAAGGGCTGGAAGTGTGGCTCAGAGATAGACTGCCCCTGGGTTCAATCCCTAGTACCACACACGCGCGCGCACACACACACACACACACACACACACACACACAGAATGGTTTTAAGTTTGTGTTTATTTTTATCACTGGACACCTGCCCACCCACCCCTTCTTACAGCTCGATGACAGGATGACAGATAAGGGGTCATTTATAAGAGTCAACCTCAGCCCAGAAGTCAGAGGACCTCCCTGGGCCCTCCCCATGTCAACGGCTTGACTTTGGATGACTTAACTCGCCTCTTTGATCCATTTTCTTTTCTATAAAAGAGAAGATACTTGCAGCAACATCTCCCTGTGGTTCTAGTGAATGTCCAATAAAATAACATACAAAACCTCCCACAGGACGCAGATTGCGGTAGAGATCTGGACAATGCTAGCCTAATCCCAGGAGACAGAGTGGAGATATTTTAAGACAATTCTCAGACAGAGGCTTGAACCTTCAGACTTCCATCTCCTTCCTCTCATCCTTAATCTCCTCTTGAGTCCTTCCTTCCCCAACTCCGTGTCCAAATATGGCACTTTCCCTTCTAGCGGGGAGGTCGGTAACTCTCAAGCTCACCCACGTACCAGAAATACTTGGGGAGCTTGTAGAACACAAATTGCTGGGCCCTACCCTAAAATATATGATTACACAGGTCTGGGATGAAACCTGGCAGGTGGTGTTTCTCCCAGGTTCCTAGGAGGTGCTGATGCTGTTGGTTGGGGACTGCACTTGAAGATCCTCTGGTGTAGACTGCACTTCTCACGCCTGCCTTTGCTCGCCAGCCAATCAGAAAAGAGCATCCAGCCAGTTAGTTGGCCAAGGATGCTTCGTGACCCTCCGCATCCTTCTGCCGTAGAAGTGGGCTTTGGTTCTTCCTACCGTCGTGTCCCCCTCCAGCTCGTATGAGAGTCAACATGTCAGTCTGGTCCACAGCTGTGTCTACCCATCTCTAGTTGAGTAACCTTGCGCTTCAGTATTTAACCTGCCAGAGCCCAACTTCCTCACCTGTATAGCTATGAACCATAATGCTGACTCTTCAGGACTGTGTGAGGATTGGTGGAGCTCATGGATAAAATGCGCCAGAGGTATAAAGTACTTCCCCTCTGCCCCACAAACCTTGATCAAGCCCCTGCAGTACTGCGGGCTTCCCGGGAACTGGAGTGAGAGGGGAAGAAGTCAGGAGCTCTCGCCTTAGGGAGCGCTATGGTCTGGTTGCAGAATATCTCCCGGAAAAGCTGTGTGTCGGCAATGCCAAAATGTTCAGAGGTGAAATAATTGAATCGGGATTCTAATCTCATCAGTGGACGCACCCACTAAGGGATTAATAATTTGAATGGATTTGCTGATTAGTAATTTAGGTAGATGGGGGAGGTAGGTCACTGGGGGAGTGGCCTTGGGAACTGTATCTGTCCCTAGTGTGCCTCTATCATCTATCTATCTACTTCTGGCTGCCAGAATGAGTGAGTAGGGGCTCTCTCTCTCTCTCTCTCTTCTCTTCTCTTCTCTTTCTTTCTTTCCCCCCTTTCAGTTGCCATGATAAAAAAGCAGATCGTCTCTCTGCCTGCCCCGCTGCTGCAATTTCCGCTCTGGAGCCAGTCAACTGTGAATGGAAATCTCCAAGACCATGAACCCCAAGAAATATTTTGTCCTCTAGGTTGTCAGATATTTTTGGTCACAGCAACAGAAAAGTTGACTGAAACTGAAGTCAGCATCACAGGAAAAGAGAGGAATGGTTTAAAATATATATATTATATTAAATACATATTTTATATCTAATATAAATATATATTAAATATAATATAAACATATTTTATATAAACATATATATTTTGCATAAATATATAATATATATTTTGTCTTTTATATATTATATATCTTATATATAATATATATATTTATATGTTGCCAAGTATATGCCAGAGATGATTTCTTGAAGCCTCCCATATTTCAAGACTAATTCTTCTTAGAAATAAATATAAATGGAGAACGCATCCTAGGGACACATAAATCCACAAACACTGCACAATAACGTGCGCTCCTGCTGCTTTTTCTTTTCTTAGCATTAGCGCTAATGCTGTGCAGAGGGCGTGTCCTTGTACTAATAGGACGCTCCCTTGCAACATCTGATTACCTCTAACTTCTATTCCAAAGTTATTGATTTTCCTGGTAGACTTTTTATCACGGCCACAAACATCGTCACCTAATGAATGCTCGGTTGACTTTGTTGAACTTATAACAACTGAATGGTTAAAGAGCAGGACAACATCCACCAAAAAACCACTCCCAGAAGTTCGGTCGCCTGTAAACAGAAGGGTCACAGATGAAAAAGCTCCCACCAGGGGGGACCCATTTTGTGGGCTGAAGTGGCGCCCCCCCGTGGCAGCAGCGAGAACGTTCCCGGCACACCGAGTCCTCGAGTCTGTGCTGGGTATTTTGGGTTCCTTTCTTGCTGCCTCTGCCTTAGGCTGCTGCTTGTCTCCCGGGTGAGCTCACCTTGGCTCTGTCTTAGCTCCCAGAAGGCAAGCACCCCGCCGGGAAAAACAGAAGCAACAATCCCAGGAGACATGTTTGGGTTGTTTTCTTTTGTTCTGTTCTGGTTTTTGTCATACAATCCTACTATTTAGCAACACCCAGCTCCTGATGGTTAAGACATTCCATCCCATAGGAATCCACAGAAATAAAAGAGAACTGTGTATTCTTTCTAACACTTAAACTTTAATAAAAATACTAAAAAAAAAAAAAAAAAAGATTCCAGAATAAAAATTCTGGTTGAAATATAGCTACCCTGACTTCCTTTTTTTCTTTTCTTTTTTTCTTTTTTTTTTTTTTTTTTTTTTTTTACTGGGAATTGAAGGCAAGGGCATTCTACTTCTGAGCTATAATCCCAGCCCACCCCTTCTTTAATTATTATTTTGAAACAGTCTCGCTAAATTGCTGAGACTGGCCTCGAACCTGCGATCCTCTGTCTCAGCCTCCCAAATACTGAGATTACAGGCATGTGCCACCAAACGCCACACCCAGCTTGCTCACATTTTAAAAGAATGGAATATCTGTGTATATTTCAAGTGGAGGTTTAGGAATATGACCCAGACTGTTGTCAATTATTTTGTAACTAAAATTAGAAAAAAAAATCAAGCAGGACTCTAGAAGCTACATTTTTGGAACCCTAGTCTGTGGCTTCCTGGTGATGTGTTATATTTTCCTTACTGTATTTCAAATAGAAAGAAAATGGCTCCTAATATTATTTTTTAAAAATTTTTTTATTGGTGCACTGTATTCATACATCATAGTGGGATACAAAAAAACTTTTGTAGACATACATGCACACATCGCCCAGTCAGCCCCCACCCGATCCCCACCCCATTCCCTCCCCATCCCTCCTTCCCATGCTTGGCTTAGTGGTTGACATCTAGTATTATAGCAATTTATCCAAAATTAAAAATGATAATCTCACATAAGTTTCATTTGTCTGATACCAAGCTTTTGATGACTTAAAGATAACATTTCAATATTTCTTTTTGCTTTCTTTCTTACCAGAGAATTTTTTTTAGGTGAAACTATCATATATTTATATATTTATTTTTCAGAAAAAATCTATCCTAATATGGAATATGGACTCTAGATACCCAAAACGATCTCAAAAAAGGACAAAGCTAGATGATATATATTTTCTGATTTCAAACTATATAAAGCTACAATAATTGAAACAGTATAGTACTGTTCTAAAGGCAGATATATAAACCATTGGAGTTAAATAAAAGCATAGAGATACATTCTTCCATATATTGTCAAGTTATTTTTGACAAAGTTTCCACGAACATTTGGTGGAGGAAATAATAATCTTTTAACTAGATATTGTTGAAAATAATAATTACATGAAAAAGAATAAAATTAGACCCTTACCTAATACCATATACAAATATTAACTCAAAATAGATAAAAGACCTAAATATAAATCTTAAGACTATAAACTTTTAGAAGAAAATCTGGGTCATAAAACCTCACAACATTGAGATTGGCAGTGATTTCTTGGATATGAATTCAATGGCACAGGCAACAAAAAGGTATACAAACTCCCTAAAAAATAAAATATTGTATATCCAAAGACAATGTAAACAGAGTTAAAAGTTACTGATAGAAGGGGATAAAATATTTCCAAATGCTATATCTGAAGGTATATTAATATTCCAACTAGAAATCCTAAAAATTAACAATAAAAGCAAACAATACAATTTAGAGATAGGTATAAGACTAACATAAATAATGAATCTCCACAGATAACCAATCTTAGTTGTCTGTTGGATGGAAAATCTTGTTTCTCTGGTTCTGGTGTGTGTTACCTATTTCTTCTTTGTAGTAGATTAATCTCTTTGAGTATTTTCTCTAGTGCTGGTTTTGAAGACATAAATTCCTTCAGTTTCTGTTTGTCATGGAAGCTTCTTATTTCTCCATCTAATTTGATAGAAAGTTTTGCTGGGTAGGAAATTTTTGGCTGGAAGTTGTTTTCTTTCAGAGTTTGGAATATGTTACTCCAAGCCCTTCTGACTCTCATGACTTGGTTTGGGAAGTCTGGAGTGATTCTAATTGGTTTGCCTCTGAATAGCACTTGGCCCTTTGTTTTTGTTGCCTTTAAGATTCTCTGCTTGGCTTCCACATTGGTCATTTTGACAATTATGTGGCGTGGGGATCCTCTTCTCCGATCCTGTCTAAAGGGAGTTCTATAAGTTTCCTGGACCTGTGTATCAACCTCTTGCTCTATGTTTGGAAAATTTTCTGCTATTACTTCCTTGAAGAGATTGTTGATCCCTTTGGTTTCACCTTCTTTTCCCTCCTCTATTCCAATTATTCTTAGGTTAGCTCTCTTAAAATGGGCCCATATTTCTTCAATGTCAGATTCCTGCTGTCGGATATTTTTTTCTAGATTTGAAACTATGCATTCATTTTTGGATTGCTCATCTTCTAAGAGCGAGATTCTATTTTCCATGTGGTCTAATTGGTTGTTTGTACTTTGAATTGAGGCCTTTACTTCATTAATTGCATCCTTTATCTCTTTTTGGCTCTCTCTGAATTCTTTTCGAAACACCTCTATTATTTCTACAGTTATTTTCCTGATTTGATCTTCTAGAAATCTCTGAATTTCTGTTTTATCGGGTTCTGATGTTGTGGGGTTGTGGGCATTCATTGCTCCAGTGTTATTCCTCTTTCCCAAGATTTCGGAAGTTTGTGCCTTCTCTGGGTTCTTCCCTTGGGTCACTATGACTTCACTTAAGGTGCTCTGGATCTAGAGTCTGTGGTATCTCAGTCACCACTACTCCTTTACTGGGTTGTATCGCAAAGTCTCAGACCCAGGGAGTCGATAGAGGCTGCTTTAGACTATGGGGGGTGCCCAGTTGTGCGTTCTCCTATGGTGTGATATCTCTGCCACCGCCACTCCCCCACTGGGTCAAGTCCCTGGGAGTCAGTACTGGGATTTCTCCTCTGGAGCCCGCAATTTGACTCACTGTTGTTGAGTACACAGATGGAGCTGTAGTGGACTTGGTGGATTCGCTGCTGCTGCTGCCAGTGGCAATATGGCGCCGCTGCCACGCCCTCGGCCGTGAGGCTGTCGTATTTCTTCTCTGGGTTTGAGCTCCGCTCTGAGTCCCTCGGCTCACTGTCTGCCGCTCCTCTCTCGAGCCTGGTGGGCTGTTGAGTGCATTGGTATATAGCCATATCCATCCAGTGAACTTGCCGCTGCAGCTGGCAGTAAGGCGCTGCTGCCGCGTCCTCAGCCGTGAGGCTGGCGTATCTCTTCTATGGCTCTGAGCTCCTTTCTGAGACCCCCTCCTCTCTGGGGCTGGTGATTTTTTTGTTTCTCAGGTGATGGTGTTTTCTGGCTATGAAAGCCGCTGATTTTGTGGTAATAGAGATTGGTTGTTAGCGGGGCTCTTAAGCCCCGCTCTTCTTGGTCGCCATCTTCCCGGGAGTCATCCTCCTAATATTATTTAATTGTGGAAAAAGGAAGGTATTTACTAAGAGCCCTGATGGTGAAGGTATAGAGAATGTGTCCAACATTAGGTAAGTTCTGAAATCTTAGACCTGTGGGAATATCTGATATCTAATTAGAGAAAGTCAATCAGAATGTGTAGCTGGAAAACCACTGCCCTCTCAGTCTGTGGCTCGTTATTGTAGGATTCCCTTTCCTCACTCCACAAAGAAGGCCACATGTTTGTGCTCACGTCCTTCAGGGGTATTTTGTTGCAAAAGCAAAAAGCTGAAGTCGAAGGCAAAGGCCCCCCTCCTAGCTCCTGTTCTGAAAGCCCACACTGAGATTACGTCCATCTTCCCAGGGGGTCCGGGGGCAGGAGCTGCTGCCCCCCTGGGGAACCAGAAGAAGCCCCCAGAGCGAGCATCAGAGGTGGGGTCAGGGGCTGGGCGCTCCCCAGGGCTCTTCCTTCAAAGGCACATCTTTTTGAGTTGTTGGCTTGTTTCAGAATAATGTGTTACCATGACAGCTGTTGATAAAATGATGAAAAGGGACTGCGCTAAGCATGTGAGGGGCACCCCGGTACCCGGCCGGTCAGTCTGAATGTCAGACCCAGGGAGGACTGAAGCCCAGACCTCCTCCTCTGTGCTCTGGACCAGGGGGTGGGGGAACTCCCCCCTGTGAGCCCTGGGAGTCTTGCAGAAATGCCTACATGTTTGGCAATCACTTCCAAGCACAGTATCGCATATGACTAACCCTGACTAATTCCTTTCCTGAGAGGAATCGAGACCCTTATTAGAAACTTGTAGTGTATCAGAAGTGACAAGACTAACCCTGGACACAAGGCTAAAGGCAAACACAACTATCAGAGGTATCAAAGACCAGTGAGAGCTATCCCTAGGAAAATCTAAACTATATTACAATAATAATTATTATTATTATCCTTTAAGCTTTATTATTACTATAATTACTGGTACTAGGAATTGAACCCAGGGGCATTCTACTTTTGAGCTATACGCCCAGCCTTTTTTTTTTTTTTTTTTTGAGACAAGATCTTGCTAAGTTGCTGAGGATGGCCTTGAACCTGTGATCCTCCTGTCTCAGCCTCCCAAGGACTGGGATTGGTACTAGAAATTGAACCCAAAGGCATTTACCTCCCAGCTCAGTTTTAAATTTTTGTTTAAGCCATCACATCTGGCTTAAACTGTGTCATTAAATAATTAATTTGAGCCGGGTGTGGTGGCGCACGCTTGTAATCCCAGCTTTCGGGAGGCTGAGACAGGAGGATCACGGTTCACGGACAGCCTCAGCTACTTAGTGAGGCCCTTGGCAACTCAGTGAGACCCTGTTTCCAAATAAAGAATAAAAAAATAGGGCCGGGGATGTAGCTCAGAGGCAGAATGTCCCTGGGTTCCATCTCCAGTACCACAAAGAAAAATAATAATTAATTTGAGAAGATATCATAGCTATGGACTCCTCAAATATTAGTAGGGGCTGACATAGCTGGAATGAGGCAAAATATTAATCACAAAATTATAAAAAAACATATTGTCCCTGCTCCCCGCCAGGAGTTCCCAATCTAGAGGAGGAATCAGCTGGAAATTCAGCAAAACTAGAGCATACACATGTTTTCATGGGAGAATCTTTAGGAGCAAACTGGACAGAGGTGGGCCAATTCACTGACTTGGGGTGGGGGTGCTATTAGGGAGTTCCTAACTTTTCCTCAAACCACATTGAAAGAAATATACATTCCCTGCTTTTTTTAGTTTCAGCTTTTTCAGAAGTATCACAGCAAAACAAGACTCTTCTTAATCTAAGAGTTCACAAAAGCTATGCACGGTGGTGCACACCTGTAAACCCAATATTTGGGAAGCTGCGACAGGAGAGTCGCAGGTTCAAGACCAGCCTCTGCAATTTAGTGAGACTCTCAGCAACCTAACAAGACCCTGTTTCAAAACAAAAATTTAAAACTGAGCTGGGATGCAGTTCAGAGGTAAATGCCTATGGGTTCAATTCCTAGTACCAATTTTTAAAAAAGGTCATAGGTCTTTTGTCGGGGCCCACTCGGCAGGACTGAGGTGGCACCCAGGCTTGTTGCCAGCGTGGACTCAAGATGGCGCCTGGGCTTGCAGCCAAGTCACGAGGCTCACGAGGCTGGCGGTGCCCTGAGCCTGCGCAGTGAGCCCTATCAGGCGCCTTACGGATAATTAGCGACGCAACGCCTCGTGCTACCACCTGCCCGCCCAGGAGAAGGTTAAAAAGCGCGCATGCCCTAGCGGGCGGGAGCTAAGGAAGGAGAAGGAGGAAGGAGAAGGAGCTAAGAGGGTTGGTGGAGTGATGAGGGAGAGGATAGAAGACTGATGTTGTTTTTACCTGAGAGGGCGTTGAGAGAGCATTAAAGAGGAACGGGAACTGTATAAGAACCTGGGGTAATAAAACTGCTTGAGGAAGATCGTGTAAGAGTCGTCACTGCGCACGACAAGTGGTGGCCCGTACGGGGAACTTCGCTTTGATCAGAACCTCGGCAGTCCAGGGCAGCTGGCTGGTAAGTACTCCTTTGACTCCGAAAAAGGAGGAGGAGGCTCCGTTTACGGAGGGTTATTTTCCCCGATCAAAGGGGGCTCCATTAAGGAGGATATTTTTTAGTGTAAGCAAGTTACCCCGATCAAAGGGGGCTCCATTAAGGAGGATATTTTTTAGTGTAAGCAAGTTACCCCGATCAAAGGGGGCTCCATTAAGGAGGATATTTTTTAGTGTAAGCAAGTTATTTCCCCGATCAAAGGGGGCTCCATTAAGGAGGTAAATAAGGCTCGCGGATAAGCGAGGCTCGCGGAAAAGCGAGGGACAGCGCTGTATTTTCCCCGATCAAAGGGGGCTCCATTAAGGAGGATATTTTTTAGTGTAAGCAAGTTATTTCCCCGATCAAAGGGGGCTCCATTAAGGAGGTAAATAAGGCTCGCGGATAAGCGAGGCTCGCGGAAAAGTGAGGGACAGCGCTGTATTTTCCCCGATCAAAGGGGGCTCCATTAAGGAGGATATTTTTTAGTGTAAGCAAGTTAGAGAATCGGGCTGGTCCTGATTCGACTCCCTCTCCTAATCCGCCACCATAGATGGAAGACACCTGAGGTTAGTTGGAAAAGGCGCCTAATGTGTAAAGGATAGGTCAGAAGATTAGTTCCTAACGTAAGAGTTGTAAACTGCTGCTCGGTACCGTAGAGATGAGTTGTTTTCTTTAAGATCTTTGGGGAATTATTTCTACTTTCCCTCTTCCTTTACCTTGGTTAATGATAGTTTAGGTTGTTTTATTGATACCTGTTTTCTGACTTTCTGCTATGCTTCTATGCACCCTTGGAGACTTTGGAATTTCTGCTCTTATTGCTGTAATTGTGGCCTCTGTGGCCGTGGCAGTTATTGCAGCCACTATGAATGCTCTATCCTCACATGTGGCTGCTGGCATGGCTCAGCAAGCTCAATTATCTGGACTATATGTATAACGTATGTGCAGTATCAGAATTTCTCCCATGCAGGCAATTTGTTTCGTCAATTAAGCAAGACGCTTCTAGGAACTTGGAGCCGTGAATTTGAACACACCATGATTGAGCTATGAGCATCCATCGCTGCAATTAATTCTACCCGCGTGGAAGTCGCCGCAGTACAACAATGAATGGACTTAATACATGGAACATTGGGTTTTTTAAAAGACTGGGGTGGCATGGCGTTCTGGGCATTCTTGCTGATGGTAGCATGATGTTTCGTGGTTGGATATATCAGGCGAACTCGACAACGCACACTGCAACAACAGCGCATATTGGTGCAAGCTATGGCAGCCCTTGAAGCTGGCTTATCTCCCCATGTATGGCTCAGTATGCTGGATCGGTAGTCAGTGACGGGTAAGATCGTCCCCGGGACCTTTCAACCTAAGACAGGGAAACAATCATGCTATTGTTCTCCCAATGACGGGTAAGAATGGTCCTTGAGGGTCGGCAACCTAAGACAGGCACGATCCCGAGCCTTATTTTAATAAAACAAAAAGGGAGATATGTCGGGGCCCACTCGGCAGGACCGAGGTGGCACCCAGGCTTGTTGCCAGCGTGGACTCAAGATGGCGCCTGGGCTTGCAGCCAAGTCACGAGGCTCACGAGGCTGGCGGTGCCCTGAGCCTGCGCAGTGAGCCCTATCAGGCGCCTTACGGATAATTAGCGACGCAACGCCTCGTGCTACCACCTGCCCGCCCAGGAGAAGGTTAAAAAGCGCGCATGCCCTAGCGGGCGGGAGCTAAGGAAGGAGAAGGAGGAAGGAGAAGGAGCTAAGAGGGTTGGTGGAGTGATGAGGGAGAGGATAGAAGACTGATGTTGTTTTTACCTGAGAGGGCGTTGAGAGAGCATTAAAGAGGAACGGGAACTGTATAAGAACCTGGGGTAATAAAACTGCTTGAGGAAGATCGTGTAAGAGTCGTCACTGCGCACGACAGTCTTTAAATTGATTTTAAGAGTCAGTGCCATGGGAGAGAATTTTGTCATATTTGAAAAGTATCTCTGTGGAAAATCTAAATTTTTGTCGAATTTCATTTTTAAGAAAAAGTTTTTATACTGTGCAAGTATCAAACAGCACAGGGTGTTATTAGAAATTGTCAGCTGGCAAAGTCATCACCTTCAAAGTGCTTTTCTGTGCTATCTATATTTTTAGATGTTAAGTGCCAATATAAATATGGGTCACAATCCTTCACGTTGGAAAACAACAAAGAAAATAAAGCGTGAGAAAGCATGTTTTCTTCACTTGTGCCCCAAATATGATGAACACCAAAACCACAGTCCCTCTCTGCATGCATCTTGCCCAGTGGAAGCATAAAGTCCATAAAAACCAAAGACATAGGTGCCATGTGTCCATCGGAACGTCTGGCTCAGAACAATTCATTTTCATGAGAAGATGGCTCAACTCAAAAAAAAAAAAAGGTTGGACTTTTATCAAAACTGGAGAGAAGAGGCTGAGATGGAGGATCACAGTTCAAGGACAGGCTCAGCTACTACTTAGCTGAGCCCTTTTCAACTCAGTGAGACCCTGTTTCAAAATAAAGAATAAAAATTAGGGCTGGGGTGTCACTTGGAGGTAGGATGACCCTGGGTTTCATCCCCAGTACCACAAAATAAAAAACTAGAGAAATGTACACCAGCTAAACAGTCCAGACTTAGAGCATGCCACAGGGGCACCAATGGCACAGCCAAGGATGGCTTCGGAACTGGGCAGACCTGCAAGACATTTCCCTAGAGCAGTCAGGAGAAAAGTCCCCGCTCGGCATCTCTGTCAAGAAGTGTCATCCTGCGCAGTCACCAGCTTGCCTCCTGTTGGGAGAAGGTCTCGGGACAGTCGAGACAATGGGACGCGTGCGTTGACAGCTGTCAGAGTAGCCAGCGATCTTCTCATAGAGTTACTTTTAATTAAGTTACAGTTCACTTTTATTTGCTCATTTTGATTTAGTAATTTCTCAGGAAGTGACTAATTTTAGTGACATTAAGAGGATCATGAGTCTTGTTAAGTATCATTTTAACATCCTATGTGAAAGATTCACATCAATAATAAATGTGTGCAAAAAATTGGTGTAATGTATTTATATGCATTATTTTGGAAAAGACATCTGCAGCTTTCATCAGACTCTTAGACTTCCTACCTGTCCAGACAAACCTCTTTAAAGGATCAGGAATCACTGACTCAGCAAACTTGTAATCCCAATACTTGAGAGGCTGAGACAAGAGGACCACAGGTTCAAGGCCAGCCTCATTCATTTAGCCAGACTGCCAGCAACCTAGGGAGACGTGGTTTCAAAAAAATAAATAAAAAGGGCTAGAATGTAGCTTGAAGGTAGAATGCTTCTGGGTTCAACTTCCAGTACAAAAACCAATCACTGACGTAGTTAAATGTTTATTTTCTGATGGGCTCTGAACTAGCAGAACCCAAATTTTATATTTGGTGGTTTGTCGTAATAAAGCGGACTTTTTTCCCTCAACAACCCATAGAGCTGGGTTAAAAGTGAAGTTTTTATTCTTTTCTTTTCTCTCATGTTTTTCAAAGTCCACATCTACATCTTGGAAATCTAAGGCCACCCTGCCAGCCCTAACGCTAGGAACCAAGGAACACTTAGCGGGGAATCTCACAGCGCAATACACTTAAAATCATCCAGCCCAAAACGAGCATTAGAGAGTCGTACTATTGCGCCCTTCAGTTCTGCAGAAGGCTGGATCTGAATACAGAAAAATAAAGACTTGAAGAAATTAATGACAGATGAAGTCACAGAGAAGATGTCACTGGAGACAACTTTCCCAGAGGACCAAGCACATGTGCCAAGATGCATGGTGTGTGTGTGTGTGTGTGTGTGTGTGTGTGTGTGTGTGCACGCGCGTGCGTGCATGTGTGCACGTGCATATGAAGTGTGAAGTGTGCTCCCAGCAGTGATTTCTTCCAGCCAAATGCCTATCTTTGAAAGTGGAGAGTCAGCCCTGGCGGTGCTAATGGAGCGGAACATAAATATTGCCAAGCAAGTCGTCAAATAGAGGCTTTTGAAAGGTTGGGATTTCTCCAGGAAAATGTTAACTGCCATTAAAGGGCCCACACGGCCTCCACCTGATCACAGAATCTAGAATTCTCACTTGAAGTTCTGAATACCCGGGGCTCAGACACTAAATTTAGACTTCCCAGCCGCTGAAACTGGCGTTTTAGACCATTTGGTCCGGGATGATAAATCACCCGCACTTGCTGAATACAGGGTTAAAGGGAGACTCTGGGACATAACCAATTAATATACCGGCCTCCCTCCCAGCCTGGGAAGCAGGGGTGAGGGTGTGGGCCTACAAGGACCTGCTGTGCCACATTTCGTACAGCGACCACACAGTCCTACCCCGAGCCATCACCCCATCCCTACCCATGCACACAACACATCGTTCTTGGTCCTCAAAACGGCGCCCATCCCAATGGCCAGCTTCGTTTCTATCTCCCCGAGAGTCTCCTCTCCAGCCCCAAGCAGCACATCAAACTCTGCTCCCCTAAAGCCCTCTGTGTTCCTCCTCTCGACCCTCCCCACTCCATCACGCACGTTGCTGTCTTGTCTATAATGACAGCCCACGCTCACTGGAATTTTTACTCCGTGCCAGGCACTATGGGAAAGACTTTATGGTGATGGCCTCATTAATCCTCACGGCAACCCTGTGATGTCGTTTTTATTCTCATTCACAGAAAGAGAAATGTCCGTATGAGGAAACCGAGACTTAGAGAGGTAAAGCAACTTTGCTAGGGTCCACCACTAATCAACGGTGAGCCAGGCAATCAACCAGCTGCCTAGCGTGAATGCTTTCTTCTTAATAGCAAAACATGCAGCCCCTCATGTCTGGCGTGCATAGACTGGCTACTTAGCTAGATTTTTAAGCTCTTTCGAACTTAAACATTTTCCTTTATGCCCTCCCTCCCCCCAAGAACTGGAATTGTGCTATACCCATAATCAATCGGCAGTTATTGAGGGACTAAGTGAATTAATAAGTGAATAAAAATCAATGTACCGTCTGCGAAACCCAAGCAAATATAATTGACTTGGACCTCAAATAGCATGCACCATCGGGAAAAGTGTCCCCAGACTACATTTGGCCGTAGAAGGCAGATAAACTGCTGACTGGCTGTTCTTGTGTTCAGCCCAGAGTCTGAGCTGGGAAACAGGGGGCTGTGAACAGCTGTGACATTCCTTGGCTTTGTCCCCAGAAGCCCCCCAAGCCCCAAGTCTATCCTGATACTCAGAATACAAGGTTCCCCAGGAGCGAGGGAGACAGGATAGGTTGCCCAGACAATTCTTTTCTACACCTCAACACCACTCATGTGTGTTCTCCTCTCTCTCTCTCTCT
This sequence comes from Muscardinus avellanarius, assembly GCF_963383645.1. NCBI lineage: Eukaryota > Metazoa > Chordata > Mammalia > Rodentia > Gliridae > Muscardinus > Muscardinus avellanarius. The sequence goes on from NC_137790.1 coordinate 133,660,450, forward strand.
CTCTCTCTCTCTCTCTCTCTCTCTCTCTCTCTCTCTCTCTCTCTCTCTCACACACACACACACACACACACACACACAGATAACAGTGATTGCAATTAATTCTCTTCAATAAGCACTTATTGAGTTCTTAGAAATTCACAAACTGGGTGCACATCAGAAACATCCATGAGACTTGAAAAATGCAAACATCTGGGCCTCTCCCAAAACCAATGAACTTGATATACAGATGTGGGAATGCAGGAACAGCTGCCCACCTGATTCTACCATTCAGTTGAGGTCAAGAACCAGCAGAAACCGAGCCAAGCATGGTGTGTGAAGACCTGGACCACACATACCAGACAAGGCATGAAATACTAGAAGAATCTCAGAGCAATTCTAATAAATACAACAGGAAAAGTTCATTCTAATAAGGCCATCATGAAACTCATGACATCACGAAGCTCAAGGCACCATGGGAGCTGGGAGGAGAGGCAGCTACCTGCACAGAAGGCAGGAGGAGAGGGTGCAGACAATAAATGTGTGTTTTAGCTGAGGTGCTGAATCCATCTGCAGGGACAGGTTGAAACCTTACACTGTGCTGCAGCAGAAGGCCAGACCCTCAAAGCTCTGATGATCTTCCTCTGTGCAGCCCAAGTGCCTTGAATCCCTGTGCCTCCTGAATCCTGCTGCACCCATTTGAACCTCATAAAGAAAATGGAAACCAGGCACAATGGTGTAGACCTGTAATTCCAGTATTTCGGAGGCGGAGAGAGGAGGTTCACAGGTTTAAGGCCAGCCTCAGCAATTAAGCAAGACTGTGTTTCAGATAAAAATTTTAAAAAGGCTAAAGATTTAGCTTGGAGGTGAAATGCCGCTGGGTTCAATCCCCAGTACAAATGGAAGGAAGGAGGGAGAGAGAGAGACAAAGAGAGAAAAGGAGGAAGAGGAGGAGGAGAAAGGTGAGGAAGAGGAGGAGGAGAAAACAATACCTTGGGCTTTAGCATCAGAGTTTAAACTTTTTGTGACTTGCAGTAGAAAGTTGGTATAAATTGGGGTATTTCTGCTATACTTTGCCAGTGATGGTGAAGATTCATGTACTCATTCAATAGACATTAGTTGGCACCTACTGTGTTCAGGTTAGATATTAGGTACAGAGACAGGATGATGAGCAATCACAGCCCCGTTCTGTTCTTCTGGACCTCACAATTCAGTAAGGAGCTGGACTCTGGGGAGATAATCACATAAACAGTACAGAATTACCCACAGAGATGAACCTTGTGAAGGAACACATACCCCTAACCTTGACTAGGAGATTCAGGAAAACACCCCTGGAAAAAGTAACCCTTGGATCAAGATCAAAAAATTGCTAAGAACAAATTAGATGAAGGAAGAACCAGGAGGAAATGGTCAACAGGGGAGCCTGTGCAAAGGCCCTGTGGCAGAAGTGAGCCCAGTACAGAGAGTAACCAAAGCCAGGCCCGTGTAGCTCGAGCTCAGAGGATGGAGGGAGAGCACAGCATTCGCTGGAAAGGGAGTTCGGGCCCTGCCAGCCACATCCTTATCCCAAGAGAAGAGGAGCCCTGGAGGTACTTGGCCTGAGACATGATCTCATGAACATTTACAAAGCTCCTGTGGCTGCTCTTTGGAGAGAGAATTGCAAGAAGAGTAGCTGTGGGTGGGCCACTTGGGTTGTCATTGAAGCTGCCCACACTTGATGTGATTGAGTTTGGTTTTAAATATAGAGAATTTGAGGTGCCAGGTAGAAAAGAGAATTGAGCTTGAGACAAGGAATGGCTACTAATTAAGAGACGCTACATGGACATGCAGACATACAAGACACAAGGCTACCATTGGGATTGGAAGAGTAAGTACGTCTCTTTGACGCTTTAATGAGTAGCGCCAACCCCATCTTCCTCAGATCGCCACTGATTGCCCAGGGGACCCTCCAGGATGCCCGTGGTGCACAGCAGGCTGAACTCAAAAATGGAGAAGCCAAGAAACTGAGCCACGTCCCTCACCTGAAGACAGCTACAGAGAGGCTACTGCGGAGCCCAAGAGGCGGGAATCTGTCTCCACATGGTTGAACTGTCATTCCAGACCCACTAAGGAAGCCCAAGTCCCAGACCCAGATATCTTTGACTGGTTGAAGAAGATTAGGTTGTCAAAGGCCACTGTCCCCTGACCCAGAAGGGCTTCATTTGGAAAGCTAACTAATGGGGGTTCCTCAAATCATTATCTAGACAAGCCACGGGTGACCAGAGAGCCGTGTGCCAGAAGGGGTAATCAGGAACCCCTTCCCGCACAGATAGACTTTTTCTAATGCACTGTACCTCCCTGGGAAGGTGACTCCGTAAGGTTGTGGGCTGAGGCACCCACAGCCCACAGGGGGTTCACTGTGCCGGAGCTAACAGCAGAGGAAGACAGGGAGCCCAAGGGCTCCTGATACAGTTACCATGGTGACCAACCCAGCTCGAGGACCATTTTCTTCGCAGACAAAAACCCCAGTTCAGTGCACACTGTGGGGACGTGGGAGCCGCTCAGATTAACCAGGCTATCTGCTGGCCCCAAGCAATCTGTAGGATAAGACCTCGCATTAGGCAAAGGTCTTCACTATGGCAGAGCTGAGGATTTGTTAAGCTCCTCGGATCTCACTGGGCCCATTTAACTTCTAGTGCGAGAGAAAAAAAATATATTACTCTTCTCCAGGCAGGAGGCCTGAAGTTTCACTTGGTTCGAAAGTGGTCATGGCCATGCCACAAGAAACAATTATGTGGAGACTGCTCCTCGTCACCTGAGAGGCAGGGAGGCCGGGGAACCTTCTGGTCTCTGACTTAGCAGGTGAGAAAATGCACTGTGTTTTCTAAGTGGAAAGAGGCCTGGGGCGTAGGGAGTGCTCCTGTGCCACTCGTCTGAATGGTTTTGTTGTTTTCCCTTGTAAGGGGAGTGATGCCCCCAAGAACTGATCTAGGGGAGCAAGAATCTTTTCAAATAAACATGCAACTCATTCATTCATTCATTCATTCATTCAATTTGTATTTATTAAAATCTTACTTTGTGTCATGGAGTGAGATGACTAATGCAAGGATTCTACTCACAGTTCAACCAGAGACAAGAATTTGATGGAGAATAAATAAAGACTTAAGCCAAGTGTGGTGGCGCACTCCTGTAATCCGGGCGGATCACAGGTTCGGGGTCCATTTCAGCAACTTAGGAAGACCCTATATCAAAATAAAAAGGGCCGGGGGTTTAACTCAGAGGTGGAACATCCCTGGATTCAATTCCCAATACAAAAAAAAAAGATTAAAGACTTAAACATGTTCTAACTTGTAATGACTGTGTACAATGCTGCTGGAACAAAAAAAAAACAAAAACAGAAGCTAATATTGCTCATCAATAGCCCAAGACAGATGGACCTCCACTGTGTCGACAAAAACGTCCACCATCTTCAAAAATGGCTGCCACATCGCCGTGGTTGCCACTCCCTGGGAGGTTTCATGGACCAGACCTGGAAAGGCGCAATGACTTCCATTTGCGTCCATCGGAGAGAATTTGCGTGCCCGTACCTTCCCGCAAGACATGCTGGGAGTGTAAGTTACCTGGGTTACCTTTATGCTATGCCACGGTCTTACTGCCAAAGAAGACGACGAAAGCAGACTTTGGAGAAATATTAGCAACCTTTGAAAATAAGGAAGACATATACAAAGTTTTCTAGAAACGGAGAAGAAGGAGTAATGAGGAAATACTTAGCATGCTTACAAGTATTCCAAATACCTATGAAAGAAATACTTCACCTCCTATGTTGTTTGATAAATGACAAAGCAACAATGAAGGATCATTTTCAAGCAGCCAAAAATAAAATAGTGGTTGTTATTGGCCTACATCCAAGGGTCGGGGCACTCATGGCTGCAGGAGGCACCATTAGTACATTCTTTCTGAAGGACAATTTGGCAGTAAGCACATTGGAACAGATTTCTTTTTTAAGTTACAATAATAAAGAAATCTGTTATATACAAGTACATTCATCTATATTTTAACCAAGCATCTGAGCCTCCACTTCCATTGGGTAGAAGAAAATTCAAGGCACCAGTAGCCTCTGATTTAAAGCTCTACTCTTTGAGGAAGGATGCACCAACCCAGGGCTCCTCTCTGCAGGTGGGCTCGCTGGGATCAGCCCCCGGAAGCAGCACATCCCACCTATGACTTGATTCTAGACTCTGATCTCTAGAACCATACCATAATAATAAATTCGTGTCTTTTTCGGCCACAGAGCTTATGATTAATTGGTGACAGCAGCACTAGAAAACTCACGCAGGTTTTTATATCTGAATGGGCAGTGCTGCTATGACAAATTCACAAAACTGTGGAAGTGGCTTTGGAGTTGAGACGTGCAGAAACTAGAAGGATTTTGCGGAGCATGGCAGAAAGAGCCCAGATTTCCTTGAAGAAATACAGATACTAAGGACTGTGCCAGCAGGGGTTCCGAGGATGGTAAAGAAAGTCTATGGCATCTTAGAGAAGACCAGATAATCATCAACACTATGTTGAGCCCAGCGTGGTGATGCCCACCTGTAATCCCAGCACCTGGGAGACAGAGACAGGAGGATCACAGGTTCACAGCCAGCCTCAGCAACTTAGTGGGATCCCATTTCAAAATTTTAAAAGAATGATAAAGGGGCTGGAATGTAGCTCAGTGTTAGAATGCTCCTAGGTTCAATCTCCAGTACCAAAAAATAAAAATAAAAAATAAACCATGTTGGCAGGAATATAAATGCTAACGGTACTGTTAGTAAGAGCTGAGAGGGAAATAAAGAGTGTCTTGTTGGAAACTGGCGGAAAGTGGATCCTCACTGTATGGGGACACAAAGCTTAGTGAACTGTGCCCTCTGGTTATGCGCAAACAGAACTTGTCAGTAACAAATGTGGATGTTTTAAATGTATATGTGGTGCTGGGCGTGGTGGCGCACGCTTGTAATCCGCACGCTTGGGAGGCAGAGACAGGAGGATCGCGCAGGTTCGGAGCCAGCCGCGCTGGCTTAAGAGACCCTGTTTCCAAATAAAAGATATAAAATATGTCTGGGAGTGTAGCCCGGAGGTAGAAGGGCTGCCAGGAACCCCAGTACCGCCAAAAAAAAAAAAGTATGTGTGGAAAATGTGGCTTCATTTCTTCTTGTTTCTCTTAGCACAATGCAAGAGAAAAACTGAGGGAAGAACTAACTTTTTTCAAGGAACTCAGACTTGATTATTTAAATTTTTTTCAGCCAATCCAGACGGCCAAAGACAATGAAGATATCCACTGTCAGGAAAACAGACCCTGGAGAGAAAGTCGAGTGTAGCTTGACAACCTTTCCTCCCACCCAGCAAGAACAAGGATAACCGTTCCCAATTACACACAGGGCTCGCTGAAGAGACGCAACCGCCGTTGTAGCTCCCTTTCTGCTTTGCAACTGCCCAAAGAGAGTCACGGCTTAGCCAGTGCCGGTGTCATTGGGCTGGCCACCAGGATGGCAGGACCCTGACGCAGGCGGGCAGAGGAGGTCTATAGGGCCTAGTGACCCCTCACAGTGGGGACCCTGGTGGGCAGAGCTGACAGGCAGACAGAGATGTTAACTGCAGTGGGCAGGGTCGCTAAAAAGATCAGACAAGCCCTGGACACCAAAGAGCAGTGTCCCCACTTGGGGCATCTTGACTGATGTCTCCATTCCTTCACCAGAAAAATAACAATAGTACTTTTTTTTTTTTTCATTTCCCCCAGGGGTTAGCATGAAGATTCACTAGTATGTACGTAAGGAACCTTTTTTTTTTTCCGGCAGCAGATGAGTACTAACACTTATGTTTTGTTAAGCGCGTGTTAATTGATTAAGTTCGTTAGCATGGCGAGGGATTAAGGAGGGAGGAATCCAGCCTGATCCTATTGAAAAGCACGTTCTCAGCACTCCCAGCTGGAGAGGAGACAAGCTTCCTAAATACCAAGCAACTTGAGATCAGCAGAGTGCGGCATGGAACTCCGACCCTCTTGATTCTCAAAATAGTTATGGAGTCCGTTCACTTCTTGTTCTACATAGTTTAGCCCATGTGCTGCTTACAATAACTGCCTTTTTGTTAGTGGCACCACGATTATCTACTGATCACAGTTGAGGGTAGAGGGTCGTGACATATTTCTGGCCACACAGTACATGTACAGGTGGGATCTGGATCCAGGTCATTCTAACCCCAATCCTGGCCTTTTCCTTTGCCCACAGAGCCCCCGGGGCCAGAACAGGGATCTCATGAGACTGACCTTCCGCCAGGAGAAAGGAGTGTGGCCTAATCTGCTCAAGTAAACATCCCCAAGGAGATCCTGAGCCAGGCTACCAGATCCAAATTCACAGAGGTATAGATAGACACTCAAGGGCCAAGGAGAGCTGTGTGGTCCAGACAACAGGCCACACCACAGCAGTAGCACCAAGGGGGTCCATAGATCTGGTGAGGAAGACTGGCACCTCTGGGCTAGTCCTGACTCAGAGGTGAAGTCAGGAGGCCCAGGATCCCGGCCACCAGCTGGGAGCCCAGGCCAGAGGCTCTGGCTTAGGGAAAATGTCTGTAGGAAATCCCAGTCCCCTGAGAAAAAGTGTACACACAACATGTGAGTGTTCTGCTTCCTTCTCAAGAACCTCCAGCCCTCCCTCTGGCCCCAGCAGTCACACAAGTCTCTCACCCCCATACCCCAAGTCTTTGTAAAAAAAAAAAAAAAAAGGATTTGGAGCCACAGAGGCCCAGGATGACCAGCAGGGCTAATGATCTCGTGAGATTTCTAGATGCTCCTGAGGGCTGGGTTTCTGTACTGGAGATGGAGGTAACTGGTTTAGGCATAACACAACCAAACGGGAGCCCCATAGACAGGAATTGATGAGACATGAAGCGGGGGAAGGGGGAAAGATGGTGTCTGTGAAAGTGTGAACTGTGAGAAAATAAAATAGGAGAGACTGGAGATAACATAAACAGAGGGGGTAGCCCTGGCTTACGGGGTACATATGGAGTACATAGCTTGGACAGCAAGTAGGAGCAAGGTACCAATATCTCCAAACATTAGCCATCTAAGAAATTACTCAAAAGCTTAGAATTTGGTCTCTTATAAGCTTACAGACAGCCAAGCATGATGGTATATACCTATAATCCCAGTATTTGAGGGGCTAAAATAGAAGGATTGCAGGTTCAAGACCAGCCTCAAAAACTTAGTAAGATCTTCAGCAATTTAGTGAGATCCTACTTCAAAAGAAAAAATAAAAAGGGCTGGGGGTGTGGCTCAAAGGTAAAACGTCCCTGGGTTCAATCTCCAGTTACACACACACACACACACACACACACACACACACACACACACCTTACAGATATAAGAACTTGAATATAGATTTTTTTCATTCTTCCCTTTGATTTAATTAAACTTACAGGTTAATTATCCCCTATCCCAAAATACTTGAAATCAGAGTGTTTCAGTCTTTTCTTTTCATACCTTGAAATACTTGCGTATATATGTATATATAAAGAATATTTTGGAGGTGAACTCAAGTCTAAAGATGAAATTCATTTATTTTTCGTAAGTACCTTATACACACAGCCTAAGGTCATTTTGTACAGTATTTTTAATAATTCTGTGTGTGAAACAGAGTTTTGTGGGGTGGAATTTTTACTTGTGACCTAATGTCAGCACTCAAAAAATTTTGGGGTTTGGAGCATTCAGATTAAGGATGCTCAGTGTGTATTAAATAGCCAAAAATACCGCCAAATACACCACCTGTTCATAACTTCGATCATCACTGATGATGGTATTTAGGAAATCAATTCCAATGTCTCCCAGTGTATTTCTGGGTCACCTTTGTCACCGACTACAGTAAATCCTGACCCTGGGCACTTTGAAGAGATGGGTTGGTAAAAGACTAGACGTCAGAGCAGTCTGTGAATCAAAGCCCAGCAAAGACGGAGGAGTGAGGGGGACCCAGAGGTCAGAAGAGACAGAAAATCAGAATCTGGGGTGTGAGACAGAAGAAGCAATATATAGCACAGGCTATCAAGATCATGAAGAGAATTTTTTGCCTACCCTGAGGGCTCTTAGGTACTTCCTGCTGGGGGTGGGCCAACACCAGGGTGGGAGCCACACAGGGTCATCAGGTAGAACCAGGTTATTAGCTGTACCTGGGGAAGGAATTGTGCGGCCATGTCTTCAGAGCACATACAGTCTTGCACCCCTTCACAACCACGGGGACATAGCCTGAGCTATGCAACTTTACAACATTTTATCACCGCAAACATCCAGTGTGTTTACATAAACCTAGCTGTAGCAGCCTGCTACATACCTGGGCTATATGGTACCACCTGGTTTGTCATGGGTGCGGGGTGGTTATTGTTTATTGGGTTTTTTACTCTTTTAAACTTGTCAGCCCCGTATTTTATCATGGAATCAAGTCCCATCAGGGCCTGGGAAACATCTCTGAGAATTCAGAAGTGTGTGCATCAGAAGTTCCTCTGAGTGAGTCCTATAGTTTCCGAGGACTTCTCTGTATCCTGATCTTCTGCCTTAGCCATAAGAAAAGAACCATAGGAAGCATGGGAAAGTGCCTTTTCTCTGATTTTTCCCTTGGTCTTCTTTTCTTTCATTCATTTGGCAGAAGCAGAGAAAGAAAAAAAATCATCATGCCCCTAAAGTGTGAAAATTCCATGACTCCTATTATTCTTCAATGAAAGTAGCTTTCCTCTCGACTCCTAGAGACATCTCCCCTCCAGTTCTGTGTTTCTGGCAGTAGCTGCTGGCTAGTTATTATTTGAAATTTACATCCCTTGCCACTCCAGCAACCTGCACATTTTAAGCTGCTTCTAACATAAACTCTTCCAGAAAGTCTTTTCTAAAGCATTTGTATCCCTTGTCATGGAATGTTTTATTCCGATATTTGAACGGGGATTTTGTGGTATCAAATGCAAAAATGATCTCCTCACAGGGCTGCATCCTTCCTGTGCAAAAAAGAGCAGAAGATCACACCAGGGACCAGAAGGCAGAGGTCTGGGAGCATGCACCAGCTGGGCTCCACCTCTCCCTGAAGGTAGATGGAGAGGTTTTTAGGAAGTTTAAGGAGGGAGCCCTGGGCTGGACAACACGGTATGAATGAAGCCGTGGCCATTTTTTTCAGACTCACCCTGATGATGCCACCACTCACGAGGTACCTAGAACCTATAGACAGGCAGAACGTGGGGTACGGAGGAATCTAATTTCATCTGTGGATTCATCCGTTGGATGGATTCAGAATTTGAATGGATGAATGGGTAATAACTACAGGCAGGAGGGGTGTGAGCTAGAGTAAGTAAGTCTCTATGGGCATGGCCTTGGGGATGCTCTCTGTCCCCAGTCCCTGCCCGTCTCTTACCCTCTGCTTCCTGGCTGCCAGAAGCTGAACAGCTATTCAGCGCGCCACGCCACCATGATATTTCTGCCTCGGAGCTGACTGACCTCTGAAACCATGAGCCAAAATAAGCCTCTCCTCCTCTAAGTTGCTCTTGTAAGGGACATCGGTCACAGCAATGCGAAGCCAACTAATCCACACCAAGATGGAGGGAGGAGGGTCATGAGAGTAATAGGGAGAACCACTGCAGGGAAGACAAGAGGGAGCTGGGGGGTCTGCCTCGCCTTCTCCTCCAGGAGAAAGAGAGAATACTGGAAACACGTTGTCCCCCTTAGAGAAAATTACGAAGGAAAACAACACGGGATATCTTTCAATTCTATACATCAGATTATTCTAGAAGGATATAAGAAATTACCCATTGCCCATAAGCAGTGAGGCCCAAGGCAAATAAAAAAAATGAGATAAAACATTTTATCATAACACTTCAAAAGCTTCAAAACACATATTTTAGGTAGATTCAACAAACCAAATTGTTATCTGAGGTTGGGTTCCTTCCTTCACTGGGGGTAATTATTTATATTGCTATTATAGATATTACTGTTATTGTTATTTGGGGTACTGGGGATTGAACTCAAGGGCATTCTATCTTTCATTTAAACCCTGGGCTCTTTTTTTTTTTTTTTTTAAACAAGGTATTGGTAAGATGCTGAGTACCTCCCTAAGTTAGCGAGGCTGGCCTTGAACCTTCAATCCTCCTATCTCAGCTTCCCAAGAACTGGGATTAAAGGCAGATAGCACCATCCCCAGCATATTTTTCTGTTTATAAAATAGTCTTAGTCAGCAGAGCATGGTGGCACACACTTGGAATCCTAGTACTTGGGAGGCTGAGACAGGAGGATCACAGATTCACGGCCGGCCTCAGCTACTTAGTGAGACCCTGATTCCAAATGAAGAATAAAAAATAGGGCTGGGGATGTATCTCAGAGGCAGAATGTCCTGGGTTTAATCCCTAGTTTCATACACAAAAAAATAGTTTTAGTCTTAAAGTTTAATTTTTACAACAATTCAGACATACTGTAGAATAGGCATTAATACCCTTTTCTGGAGGATGGGAAATTCAGCCCCAGAACAGCTAGGCTGCCCAGGGTCAGTGACAGAAACACAGGCTCTGGCCTGCATGGCCACCACTTCCCACCACCTCATGATCGCCACTTCAGTCTGATCGTGGGGTCCTTCTTTTGTCAGTGAGGGGCTCCCTGCCGAAGAGAATGCGGCAAATTGACCTAAGAGGGGTATGACTTGGAGAACTACAGAGGCAGGAGATGGGACAGGGATGACGCAGGAGGACAAGCATCTGTGCCCTGTGGCTGCACAGGGCAAGCATCTGAGAGACGCTCAGGGACCGCCAGCCCGAGGCCCCCAGGATGTGCCTGACTGCCACCTGGGCCCTGAGGCCCAGCCACACACGGACCCTCCTCCTGCATCCCTGGCCCAGACGTAGCAACGATGAAACCTCCTCCCCTTGGTCCCTAGCACACAGATGTGTGTATGCTCCCGCATTTAAGGTTTGTAATGGGTTTTGCTCATGGGAGTGATTATTTTAGTGCTGACTTTTTAAAGGGCAATTGATAACAAGTTTTCACAGCCACAAGAGCTCTGGCAATTATCTGCAAATTCAGACTCCGTGAAGAGCCAGCCCAGATCATATAAGACCCCCTGAATCCATTCCGGGGCTGAGATTATCCAAATTGACAAGCTAAACACGCGATAATTTATGCTGAAACGGGGCTTAGGAAATCAAGATGCTATTCTGGATGGCTGCTGCTGGGAGTAGCTGCAATCCCGCTTCTCTTCCCTGTCTGCTCCCCAGATGAGGTGGTGGGAAGGGGGATGTTTAGAATGTTCTTGGCCTGAAAACTTTCTGTGATCCTTAATTTTTTTTCTTGTAAAAGTTTAAGCAATTTATAGAGAATGCAAATATGTCCAGTGTCAGGGCGGTTTGTTATTGGTGGTGGTGGTGTTGGGGGGGGGGGGTACTGGGCCTTGACCCAGAGGCATTCTACCTATGAACAATATCCCAGCTCTATTTTACTTTATCTAATTTTTTTAATTTGGAAATGGTCTTGCTGAATTGTCGGAGGCCTTGCGAAGTTGCTGAGGCTGGCCTCGAACCTACCAGCCTCTTGTCTTAGCATCTCAAGTACTAGGGCCCTAGGCATGTATCAGTGCACCCAGCTGGCTATTTTTCCTTATACCTCCGGGCTAAATGTGAAAAACATCCCACCAATGAGAAGGAAGATGAATCCTAAGCTAGCTCATCTCTGCCAAGTGCCTCGGCTGACCCCTAAATACTCAGCCCGGTGAATTTTGACTGTGAGAAGTTGAAAGCAGAGGGTCCCCAGAGGCACCCGGTCACTCTGACTTCCTTCTCAGTTGCTCTCTCTGTGCCCAGAGCACTGGCAGGGTCTCTGAGTTCCAAGGTCACCTGGGTTCCAGCCCCAGGGTCCTTGCCCACCAGCCCACCCAGAGACAAACTGCCCAAACCTAAGAAAAGAGGAGGCCAGACTTACTGGATTCGCCACACACACTGATCTCCTCCCCACACCAAACCTTGTCTAAATGAAAGCAAAGGGTGTTTTAAAGTACACACCAAACTGGGTGTGGTGGCACACGCTTGTAATCCTAGTACTTGGGAGGCTGAGACAGGAGGCTCATGGTTCGCGGCCAGCCTCAGTTACTTAGTGAGGCCTCTGCAACTTAGTGAGACCCTGTCTCCAAATGAAGAAGAAAGAGAGGACTGGAGGTATAGCTCGAAAGTAGTATGACCCAGGGTTCCATACCTAGTACCGCAAAAGGAAGGAAGGAAGGAAGGAAGGAAGGAAGGAAGGGAGGGAAAAAGAAAGGAAAGTAAAAAAAAATAGGGCTGGGGGTGTAACTCGGAGTTAGAATGCCCCTGGGTTCAATCCCCAGTACTGCAAATGAATAAATAAATAAATAAATAATAAATGGATGCATGAATGAAGTGTCCGCCAACAAAGACCAGAAGGGCAAGACAGTCCAAGAGGGTGGAAGAATTATTTCACAGGCTTTCTGAGGCACAGACAGCCAGGAAGACAGGTGTCCCCACAAGACCCAGGAAGTTCACTCTCTAGCAGAATGACACCTGCATCAAGCACCAGCCTCAGCTTTTTCTCATGTGTGCTCCCACCATTAGCAGACGGATGCTTCTAGTGATAACTGTTCTAGAAGCACAGAGAGGGCGGCAGCTTCATGGCTGCAGAGGAGCCACACAGGTTTGGCAAGCAAAGCCCTTTGTGTCCCCAAGGCAGATGGAGAGATTGCAGGCCTTGGGAGCACCCGGATCTTTGGAAGCAGCTGTGAGGTATGGGGCTGAGAACCGTGGAAGCTGTCATAGATCTGTTGAAAGAGGACTTGAAGCTTCCGCTCCAAACTTGTCCCAGGCAGCTGGGCAACCATCTTAATCCCCTACTCCTGCAGGAGACCGAATATTTATTCTCTGGAGAAGATAAAGCAGCGAGGCTTCCACTCAGAGTTCGAGGGCGAGGTGTGCAGCTGCAAATGAGATCAGGTGGAGGCCTATGGAGCGGACCATGGGGACCCCAGGCCTTTCTCCTGCCTCGCACTGAGGTGCAGACAGACAAGAAGACAAGAACTAGGAAGAGTGGGTGGTTGCCTGAGACTCAAGCCGGGCGTGGTGGCACACGCTTATAATCCCAGCATTCGGGAGGCCGAGACTAGAGGATCACAGTTCGCAGACAGCCTCAGCTACTTAGTGAGGTCTTCCACAACTTAGTGAGACCCTGTTTCAAAATGAAGACTAAAAAATAGGGCTTGGGGGGTAGCTCGGAGGTCGAATGCCCCTGAGTTCCATCCCCAGACCTGCAAAAAATACATACATACATACATACATACAAGAGACTTACCTGCTGGGAGCACAGAAAGAAAGATGCTGAAGAAGGAGAAACCATACATGAGCAAACAAGGTGACCAACAGATGGGGAGGGGAGGAGGAAGAGGGAAATCCCCTAATGCACATGATGTACATTCACAAACATTTCAAAGTCAATCACTAAGCCAAACATGAGAAGGAGAGAGGGGAAGGGAATGGGGTGGGAATTGGGGAAGGGCTAATTAGGTGATGTGTGCATGTCTGCCTCCACCATCTTGTACCCCATTAAGATGTATGAGTACAACGCACCAATGGAGTGGGGAAACATGCTACAGAATCACACTGGACCTCCTCCTCATCATCTTTCCCCTTTGTCGAGGATGCCAAGCCAGAACATAGCCCGACATAACCCACTCCAGTCCTGGTTTGGGCAGTGCACAATGCAGAAGAGCCCTCGCAGCCACTGCGGAGTTGGGTTGGTTTGAAATTTCCTCAGGCTCCAGAGGACCAGAGTCCCTTAGTGTCTGTCACCCAGGAAAGCTAGAAAGGAGAATAAAGAAGAAATTCTACAAGAATTCTGGTGAGACACCCATAGGGGTGGGGGAGGCTAAAGGACTCTGAGTTTGGCTAAGGAAAAGATGGAGGAGAAACATTCTACAGAGCCAGCAGCGATGTCCTACTAATCTTATCCCCAAAGCCTTGAGTGGACGTGGACCGTAGAATCAGGGGGAACGGGACAGCTCCCGTAAAGCAGCACTTGTGTAGTGAGGAGACTGGCCAGGAGCTTTGCCCTCAGAGTGGGGACAGAAGCTCCAGCTATCTCATCTGTGCTCCCTATCAATGAGTTGATTTTTGTTTTTTGTTTTGTTCTGTTTTTGCTTTTATTAGCGTGGTGTGGTGGCGCACACTTGTAATCCCAGCATTTGGGAGGCTGAGACAGAAGGATCATGGTTCTTGGACAGCCTCAACTACTTAGTGAGGCCCTTTGCAACTCAGTTAGTCCCTGTTTCAAAGTAAATAATAATGAGTTATTTAATTACCTTTTCTCTTTTCCCTGGTCATGAAATTCCTAAATTCAAGCCTCTGTCTTCTGCCTTTCTCGGGGAAAAGGGGTGCAATGGGCAAATGACTTGATTAACGGAGCTCAAGAAAGAAACCTAAGGACTAAAACTAAAGGAATAAAAATAAATTTTAAAGAGGACCCATTTAAAGGCCCTTTGAAAGGATGAAACAATTTCAATTTTAGTCTCACTTGCTTGTCCCTCCTTCCTCCCCGGATACACCAGCATATCTATATATGTACACAGAATTTTTTATTATTTAGTTAATATGAATTACAGGCCTCATGCTTCTTCCTTCTAAATCCAAAACGAGGAAGCTTTCTCTTTTCTCTCGCTCCTTTTTTTTTTTTTTTTTTGCTTCTCTCCCCCTCACCAACACGATTTACATTCTCAATGTAATGTATTAAAAAGTTGACAGGGACGAAAGGATTCACACGATGTCTGCTAAGAAACCCAATTTCCATGATGAATTGCCCGAAGCCCCTGAATCACAAACCATTTTTTCCGCTGCTCAGAAGTTGAGTTTTTTTTTTTTTTAAATCTTCTTAAAGCCTCTCTCCTAATCTTCAGCTAGAAGAGATGGGTGAAAGGATTTTTTTCCCTTAACTAAGGAAAGTATTAGCATCTTGGTTGTTGTGCATCGAATCTGAAGATGCAAGGTTAGTAATATTTCAAATCAGTCATCATCCAAACCTCTCGATAAGTGAGTGTATTCATCTGTTCCCTCTCTCTCTCTCTCTCTCTCTCTCTCTCTCTCTCTCTCTCTCTCTCTCTCTCTCTCTCTTTCTCTTCTCTTCTCTTCTCTCTCACTCATCTCTCTCTTCTCTCTCTCTCTCTCTCTCTCTCTCTCTCTCTCTCTCTTCTCTACTCCCTCCCCCTGGTATTAGAGTTGGTAATAAGGAAGTGCTTTGGGAGAAAAGAAAAAAATCTAGATCAGAGTGATTCTCCAAAGATCAATTCTCTTTTAGGTTATAGAACTCCAATAAGATGTCTACATTCCTAGAGTTGAAGGATCAACCACAGGAGAGTAAAGAATTCAGCAGCAAAACCCCACCCCGAATCGTTGGGTACCCCAGTCTCTTCCACAAGCAGCAGCTGCACCCTGCTGAGCGTGTTCTCTTGAAACCTGGATTCCACCCTCCCGGGAGAGGGGGAAAAAGGAACCAAGCAGCCATCTGAGCTCTTGCCAAAATTTTTAGACTTTGAAAATAATCAGCTCTTTCCTGAGCATTCTGGAAACTTGGGGCTCATCTAACTCTGCAATTTCAATTCCCGATTGGGGTGTGTGTGTATGTGTGTGTGTGTGTATGTGTGTGTGTGTGTGTGTGTGTGTGTGTGTGTGTGTGTGTTGTGTGTGCTCTAAGAACTCTGGCTAATCCCCCAGGGAAACTTACCCCAAAGGAAAAAACACTCATAAAATCTTTAAAGAAAACCATTAAAGACCCTTTAAAGAATATTTTCAATATCATGGAGCTTCAATATCAGCTAAAAATTGCCAAATCATGTGGTGATTATACAGAAAGCTGGTAGAGAATGAATGAATGGGTAATTAATGAAGCTTAGAGTTGAAGTATGAAGAGTTCATAGACTAGAATATAAGTCAGAAGTCACAAATCCCACACTGGAGTCAGGATCTTGACCCTACAGTGCTAAGCATCTCTGTTTTATGGGTAAAGACACTGAGGACTTGTTTGATAGTCCATCAACAGATGGATGGGTTACAAAACTAGTATAGACACACAATGGAATTTTACCCAACCATAAGGATGAATAAAATTATGTCGTTTACAGAAAGATGGATGGAACTAGAGAATATTATGCTAAGTGAGATCGGCCGGTCTCAAAAGTCAAGGGTCATGACATGCGGAAACTAGACAGAAAATAGAAAACAAACGGGATGCCAGGTAAGTGAAGAGAGAGACCTGTAGAAGAGGTGAGGGGACTGGGGGGTGAGGAGGAGAAAGAGACTTGATGAAGGAAATGGTTCAAACAGTCCTATGTACACTTGTGAAGCTATCAATACCAATTTCAGTGTTATGCTTGGGGACCGGGAGGGAAAAGACCAGGCAGAATCCAGAAGAAAATATATCAGGTGCCGTGTGCATTTATGTCTCTAGCACACTAAACTTCAATATGATGTATGAACACAATGCACCAATGACAGTATAGTTTTTAAAAGAAAGAAAGCCAGGTGTGGTGGCGCACGCTTGTAATCCCCGCGCTTCGGAGGCAGAGACAGGAGGATCGCGTAGGTTCAAAGCCAGCCTTGCTGGCTTAAGAGACCCTGTTTCCAAATAAAAATATAAAATGGGTCTGGGAGTGTAGCTAGGAGGCAGAAGGGTTTCCAGGAACTCCAGTACCATCAAAATAATTAAATAAAATAAATAAAAAGAAAGAATCTGAGGGCTTTGGGGAAAAGTGACTGACCCCAGACCCAGGGAGAGGGAGTGATAGAACCAGGACCTGGCTGCCTCTGGCTGCTGGATCGTGGATTACAGAGCATGTAACCACTTGTCATTGTATAGATAGTGTTCTAGGCAGCTGAGTTAAGGTTTACAAACAGCCAGTTTCCCAAAAAGGTTATTTCTCTGCAACACTTCCTGTGTTCTCCTGAGCAAAGAGAAGCAACCCCATAAGCTAGAGTTAGACAGAGGTGGTCTCGTAGCTGTACAGACTGATGTCACAAGAGGAATTGATGGGACACTTTACTGAAAAGTTCTCAGTTTTGCTTGACTTGGGGCACACGGATATCATCAGGACTCAGTGTCCCCAATTGCTCTAGGAGAGAGAAAGGTGAGCTTGGCTTGAATGTGAGCATGGTGTCATTTAAAGGAAAATCACTGGCCTTGTCACTCATGTCTGTCTTCCCAAACAACCCTTGCAGAGTAAATATTTTCATCTCACCTCTATGCCTTAGAACAAACAACCCGGCTTAGAAATGGGCGAGAGCCCTAAACAGAAGCTTCACCAGAAAAGACATACAGGAGGCAAGTAAGTACATGAAAAGATGTTCTATGCCTCATGTTACTAGAGAAACGCAAGCTAGCACAACCAGGAGATAGCACCACTGGTCTAGCTGAATGGCCCAAATTCAAACCATTGGCCACCAAGTGCTGGTGGGGACACGGAGTGAGAGGAACTCTCGTTCGTTGCTGGTGAGATTGCAAAATGGTCCAGCCACATTGGAAGATGGGTTGGCAGTTTCTTACCAAGTTAAACATAACCCAACTATTGTCCTCTTTGGTATTTACTCAAATGTGTTGAAACCTTATGTCCGTGAAGAACTCACATATGAATATTTATAGCTGATTTATTCATAATTGATGAGACATGAATACAACCATGATGTCTTTGGGTAGGTGAATAGATAAACTGTGGTATATCCAGGCAATGGGATATTACTCAGTGCTAAAAAGAAATGAGCTATTGAGCTGTGGAAAGACATGGAGGGATACTAAATGCATATTCATAAGTGAAGAAACCAATCTGAAAAATAATGTATGATTCTACTTAACATTCTGGACATGGCAAAACTATGATGACATTAGGGGCATTATGGTTTCCAGGGGTTAAGGGAAAGGGAGAGGTGAATAGGAAGAATGCAGAGGGTTTTAGGGCAGCAAAACTCTTCTACATGACACAGGTCTAAAGGTGAATATATATCTCAAACACTGATCCAAACCATAAAATGTAGAGTACCAAGAGAAAACCCTTAAATAAAATAGATACTTTGGGTGGGGTAATAATAATTGATAAATATAGGTTCATCAATTATAACAAACATATCATTAGTTTAGAATATTGATAGTGGAGAGAGCTGTGCAGGTGTTGGGATAGGGAGTATATGAAAATTCTGTAATTTAAGCTCAATATTACTGTGAACCTTAAACTGCTCTTTTTTTTAAATAAAAAGTCTATTTAAAGGGCTTTTGTTGTTTTTTGTGGTACTGGAGGTGGAACCCAGGGGCTTTTCTACCTCCGGGCTACACTCCCAGACCAAATTTATACTTTATTTGGAAATAGGGTCTCACTAAGTTCCTGAGAGCCTCACTAAGTAGCTGAGGCTGGCTTCGAACCTGTGCGATCCTCTGTCGTGCGCAGTGACGACTCTTACACGATCTTCCTCAAGCAGTTTTATTACCCCAGGTTCTTATACAGTTCCCGTTCCTCTTTAATGCTCTCTCAACGCCCTCTCAGGTAAAAACAACATCAGTCTTCTATCTCCTCCCTCATCACTCCACCAACCCTCCTTCTGGCACTCTATGTCTCTGCTGCAGCACACACCGGTCACAGTGGTGGCTTTGTGAACATGTCCGTCCTAGCTCGGAGCCCAGAGCAGTCCGCCAAGAAACTGCTCTTCCTGTCCACCAACCCTCTTAGCTCCTTCTCCTTCCTCCCGCTAGGGCATGCGCGCTTTTTAACCTTCTCCTGGGCGGGCAGGTGGTAGCACGAGGCGTTGCGTCGCTAATTATCCGTAAGGCGCCTGATAGGGCTCACTGCGCAGGCTCAGGGCACCGCCAGCCTCGTGAGCCTCGTGACTTGGCTGCAAGCCCAGGCGCCATCTTGAGTCCACGCTGGCAACAAGCCTGGGTGCCACCTCGGTCCTGCCGAGTGGGCCCCAACAATCCTCCTGTCTCCGCCTCCCAAGCGCGGGGATTACAAGCGTGCGCCACCACGCCCCGCTATTTATTTTCTTTTTAAATAGACTTATAGCCGGGCGTAGTGGCGCACGCTTGTAATCCCCGCGCTTGAGAGGTGGAGACAGGAGGATCGCGCTGGTTCGGAGCCAGCCTCGCTGGCTTAAGAGACTCTGTTTCCACATAAAAAAAAAAAAAAAAATAGGTCTGGGAGTGTAGCCTGTGGGAGTGTATACCGGAGGTAGAAGGGCTTCCAGGAACCCCAGTACCACAATAAATAAATAAATAAATAAATAAATAAATATAAAAAAGAAAAAGAAAATAAATAAAGAGTACAAAGTAGGTGATACTTTGTAACATTAAAGTCTATAGAATGATGTCAAGACAATAAAAAAAGAAAAAATTCAAGTGTGGTGGCACACACCTGTAATTCCAGTACCTGAGAGGCGGAGACAAAAGCATCACGGGTTTGAGGCCAGTCTCCACAGCAAGGCCTTCCACAACTTAGTGAGACCCTGTTTCAAAATAAAATAGGACTGGAGGTGTAGCTCAGATATAGAATGCCCCTGACTTCAATCATCAGTATGGAAAGAAGCCAGGAAGACAGGAAGGCAGGAAGGGAGGGAAGAAGGGGGGAAACAGGAAGGAAGAGAGGGAGGAAGGAAGAAAATTAAGATGTCAAGTAAATACAGTAATAAGAAAGAGATAAATGAAATACATTAGAAGTGGACTTATGCTCATTGAAGTAAAACAGGAAATAGTCTATTCTGAACTTCGACTTACTATATAACTTGAAAATAGCTAAAATTGAAGAGAGGAAAAATGTACTAGATTGAAGAAAATACCTATTGAAAATGAAAAAGGAATCTTCCATCTAATTGGCTGACAAATGTGCTCAATATTAGTGGAATAATAAGATGCTGCCATGGCAAACAAATGACCGTGAAGAATGTGAGTTCTGTGGGAAGAGGGACTGCTTTTTCATTCACTCTTGTATCATCAGTGCCTATAAAGTACCTGGCACCCAATAAATGTTTGTTAAACAACTAAATTATTTCATAAAGAAAGTTAGGGTTGGGAGGTAGAGATAATAGTGATGCAAAGAAAATTGCCAAAGACAGAAAAAAATCTAGGTGTGTTCAGGGTTTTGCAATTACTATCACAAATATCCTAAATCTTTGGTCACTTAAGCATGGAAGACTTATTTATTATCCCCATCATAATCTGATGAGGAGGGTCATGGAGATAATTCAGCTCTCCAGTGTCATTTGGGGAACCGAGCTCCGGTGGTCTATTGTCTCTTTCACTCCTAGGGCACCAGAGCATTCCATAAGTCATCTGCATGCAGCTGGTGGAAACAGAGAAGAAAATATGTGAAGGATTGCGCAGAGGTGTTTGGGGGCCAAGTTTGGATAATGCAACTTTCACTTCTACCCAAACTCCATCAGCTGGGACTCAGAGTGTATGTGCTCTAGTTATAACCAACAATATGATCCGCATCAAAGAGGCAGCTGTGAGTACCACGTATGCTCTAGGTCAACGTTTGTGCCTGAAGAGAGACAGAGACAGAAAGAGATAGCGTCTGGAGTTCATCCAGGTAGTCTTACTTAAGACCTGCCTCATATTAAACTTGTGATCCCAGAATGATACACTTTCAGGGAAAATAGAAAAATCAGATGTAGCTCAACCTGCCCACTGGGGTTGATGGAAAGAACTGTCTTGCTAAGCAGATCAGAAAGAGGGAAGGGAATCAAAGGAGTCATCGCTAGTAGATTTTAGCTACAGACAGGTCTTATCTTCAGTCGGGTTCTTCAGGAAGCAGACCCTGAGCAAGGATTCAGTGTGAGTGATTTGACAAGGACGTACTGTTGGGAGAAACTGGTGATGAGGGAGATGGACAGGGTAAAGGAAGAAGACAAGTGAGGGAGAAAACTCAGATGAGTGTCAGCTTCAGCCTGAGCCTGCAGGAAGTTCTCAAGTATAAATGACATCACAGTTTTCCCCACTTCCAGGCAAGGAAACTGAGCTTTCATACTCCTGTACCAATCAGGCAATGACCACAGGCTTCCGCTGAGAGACTGTAAACTCCCTGATACCGCTGTATCAATTGATCCCTGACTGACTAGATGTACTCCCAGAAATTTTCAGCTATTTTGGTGGACAAGGTAGACCCAATAGTCGAAAAAAGAATGTTATGGTTAACCTCTAAAGAATGTTATAGTGATCAACTATTAGCAGCAAAACATTTTTTTTAATTGCTGGAGGTCAAAAATACAGAACCAGTAAGAGAGACTGGAGAGAATTTAACTGGAACAGTGGTGTCTACTGTAGACTCCCATGCACATTTCTCCTTGAACTTACTTTATGTTAGTCCCAAAGGGTAGGGTAATTGGGATCCTGGCAGAAACAAGCACAAAGGCTCTCTGGAGGTGAGTACATCTATTCTAGCACTCAAGAGACCCATATAAGTTATGTTTGAAAAACAACCAGAAGTTACCAGGCACATAAGAATCCAAGATAATATGATGATCTGTACGAGCTAAGAGAAACTACAGGCAGCAGAAATAGATACACATACTTCAAAGATTGAAGACATCAGACACGGTTTCTAAATCTACACTGCTCATCATAGTTATTTATGCTTAAAAATGCAAATAACAAACTTAAAATTAACTACTGGAAATAGAAGACTATCAAAAGTGTCATAGAAAATTTGAGAAGGGCCGGGCATGGTGGCGCACGCTTGTAATCCCGGCGCTTGGGAGGCGGAGACAGGAGGATCTCGCAGGTTCGAAGCCAGCCGCACTGGCTAAGAGACCCTGCTTCCAAATAAAAATATAAAATAGGTCTGGGAGTGTAACCCAGAGGTAGAAGGGTTTCCAGGAACCCCAGTACCACCACAAAAAAAAGAAAAGAAAATTTAAGAAGGAATTAAGAACTTCTACAAATGAAAGGTACAATCACTCAAATTAAAAAACTCAGAAGAAAAAAAAAACTCAGAAGAAGCTAGGCGTGGTGGTGCACACTTGTAATCCCCGCGCTTGGGAGGTGGAGACAGGAGGATCGCGCAGGTTTGAAGCCAGCCACGTGTGCTGGCTTAGGAGACCCTGTTTCCAAATAAAAATAAAAATGTAAAAATAGGTCTGGGAGTGTAGCCCGGAGGTAGAAGGGCTTCCAGGAACCCCAGTACCACCAAAAAAAAAAAAAAAAAAAAAAAAAAAACTCAGAAGAAGAAAAAGAGAAGGGGGCAGAAGTTAGAGGTCACTGTGAAGAGAAAATGACTAAAAATTTTCAGAACTGATTAAAGACAATGATCCACAAATTTAAAATTCTCAAGGGATCCTAAGCAGAATAAAAAAAATAATTTTTTCCTTAAATGAATCCTATAATTTTATTTTTTTAATTTTTTATTGGTGCAATGTATTCATATATCATAATGGAATAAAAAAATCTATGTAGACATACATGCACACATCGCTCAGTCAGCCCCTACCCAGTCCCCACCATATTCCCTCCTCATCCCTCCTTCCCATGCTTAGCTTAGTGGTTGACATCAATATGTTTAAGTACATCGTGTGCTTTAGAGAGTTTCCTTCCTCCCCTCTCCCATTCCCTCCGTTAGGGTGCCTTATTTGCTCCTCTATAGGGTCTCTTTTTTCATCTAATTTTCCTCCTATGAACCATTTCTCCTTCGCTTTCACATATTAGGGAAAACATCCAATTTCTTATTTTTTGTGTCTGACTAATCTCGATTAGCATAATGTCCTCCTATCCCATCCATTTCCCTGAAAATGATGTAATTGTGTTTTTTTATGGCTGAGTAAAATTCCATAGTGTATATATCCCACAGTTTTGTAATCCATTCATCTGTTGATGGACATCTTGGCTGGTTCCATAGTTTGGTTATGGCGAATTGTGCAGCTATGAACATGCATTAGTTTGGTGGTTTGGTTTCTTTTCTTTTGGGTAGATACCCAGAAGTGGTATTGCTGAATAAAATGGTAAATTTGTTCCCAACCTTCTGAGGATTCTCCATACTGTTGTCTAAAGTGGTTGCAGAGAAAATCTTAAATGTAGCCAGTGAAAATGGAGAGTACAGGCACTTAGACTAACAACTGATTATGAACATCAGCAATGGAAACCAAAAGCAATTGGATGTCTTTCAAAGTCCTAAAGAAAAAAAAAAACTACAACTTAGAATTCTATAGCCAACAACCATGACAAAAATCTTTGAAGATAGAAGATAGAAACATTTCAGAAAAGACTGGTAAAGTGCATCACTGGCATACTCTCTCTAGAGGAAATTCTAAAAGATCATTGCTATGAGCAATGATCTCAGATTGGAGGTCTGAGATATAAGAAGATACAAGGTAAAAATGAGTAGAAATGTATGGGAATCGTAAATGAACATTGATTGCATAAAGATGTAATAATAATGTCTACTAGGGATAAAAAATTAAAAAGCCATTATTACCAGATATGAATGATATAGAAGCAAAGTCATAACTGTGTTCTAAGGCTATTTGGGAGACTGATACATTATTTCTTAACTTTTTTTATAATTTGAACATGCATTTTACAACATACAGAATAACTTCTAAAACAATAAAAATTAGGAGGAGTTCAAAACAAAATTAGTAAAAATAAAAAGGAAAGGACAAATATAATGTTGATGTAGAAGATATATAGCATAAAAATTCAGAATATGTCAGCAATTATGGTGAATATAAACCAATAATACTTTAATTAAAGAAAATTTTGGTTAGAAGATATAAAATACAGCTATATATTGTTCTTAAAAGCATATGATTAAAGATATAGAAAAGATTAAAGTAAAAGATAACATACAAATATTGACAAAAAGATGGTATAGCTATATTAATGTCAGAAAAAAATATATTTGAAGGCCAGGCGTGGTGGCGCACACTTGTAATCCCCGCACTTGGGAGGCTGAGACAGGAGGATCGCACAGGTTCAAAGCTAGCCTCAGCTACTTAGTGAGGCTCTCAGCAACTTAGTGAGACCCTGTTTCCAAATAAAATATAAAATAGGTCTGGGAGTATCGCCTGGAGGTAGAAAGCCTCTGGGTTCCACCTTCAGTACCACCAAAATAATAATAATAATAATAATAATAATAATAATAATAATAATAATAATTTTAAATTTATGTTCATTTAATAGCATGAACTAATATATAATACAAAAATTTGCTGATGATATATGCTGATAAAAATTAGTGAGTATATAGAAAACTTGGGGAAACAGAGTTAACTAAATAGCCATATAGAAGACCATTAAATAATATGTAATTTTTTATAAATATACACATATACTTACAGAAAAAGACCCTAAGGACTTAGATCAAAAGTATGCTTACTGACCTCCATGTAATAAAACCATCAATAATAATAAAATGATAATCTTTAAATTCTTAAATATTTGGAAACTAAGATAGATATATTGATAGCCATGTCACCAAAAAAATTAAAATAGAAATTTAAAAACACTTAGAGATACATTACAATTAAGAAAATGCTGCACACTGAATTCTGTGGAAAATATTAGCATTAAAAATTCATCTCTGCATAAATAAATTTATCAGTAAGGCAATAGCCATTTTAATTAGGAAAAGAAGGGAGGAAAAATTGGAGCAGGAATAGTAGAAATCAATAAAATAGAAGACAAACATACAAGAGAAGGGAAAGAAAGCCAAAGTCGATTCTTTGGGACGGTTAGAAATGGCATAGATGACTAACTGAAGGAATGGGGAAAAAAACAGTTTAGACACTGAAGACATCAAACAGAGGAGAGAAATTATGAGCAATTTAATGCCAGTATGTGTAAAAATATAGGTGAAAGAGACATAGTGGCATATTTAATACTCAGAGCAGATAATGGTTAACACCCTCATCTTCTTTTCAACAAAATCACTTTGAATAAGGTTACATTCATACAAGGTTTCACCACCAATCTCACTAATATGTTATACAGAGAGTGCTGTGTGCATGTATGTTTGTTTCACTTTGAATCTCACTATGATGTATACTTATATCACACCGATAAAAGTACAAGAAAAAAACAACCAAATAAGTAATAATAATGAGCAGAGGGAAAACAGACAGCAAAGATTTTCTTTTATTGACATTCATGTTAGCAGTCACACACAGACACATACCAAAAAAAACTTTTTAAAGTAAATATTGCATTAAAAAATCAATGGATTAATGTGTTTAAATTGCTCTGATGTATTTTTAGAAAAGAAAATACTGGAGTGCTGAAAATGGTGACTGCGGGACACAGCACATCTCAGTAGCTAAAACACATAAAGTTCAACTACTGAGAAGGAAGCATCTTAATAAACAAAATAAATATAGCAACATGACCCAAAAGAGATCCAGGAATCACAGCAGAAGAAATCCAGTAATTCTAAACTGCGAGATACACTGCAAAAAAGCCCAAGCACGTGATAGACCTGCTGCAACCAGGCCACCGGCGCCATCACGGGCCACAGGCCCAAGCCAAGAGTTCCAGCATGGCAGCCTCAAGAAATTCAGAAAAAAAAACCCAAGAGTTTGAAAGGACCATAGAGCTCCAACATCTTACGTGGCAAGCTGTACCCAAGCACCTGAGTGGCACCATTTGCTCACCAGAGACTGCACCCGCAGATGCACAGCAAGACCTCCAGAGACCTGGAAGGGACCAGGTAACTGAGCTTTCAGAGCCCCAGACCAGGGCAGCCAGGTGACAGTGTGCACCTAGAGGAGCCACGGGACCTGCTGTGCACCCAGTGTGTGCCACAGGACACGGCGGGAACTGTGTGCACCCATTGTGCACCAGGACACCTGGTGGGCTAGTCCAGTTAGAACCTCCAGACACATAGGAAAGGTGTTCAAGGCATGATACCTGCACAGGCTCACAGGGGGTCACTCTAAGACTACATTGGACAATGCTGCTCCTGTGGGTAGGGAGCCACAGGCCTGAGCCCCCCTTAGATAGTACAGATGCATGGACTACAGGATAGAAAAACACAGAACCCGAGAATTGCACAGAATTCATTCACAGTGACTCCCAACACCCTGACACCTAAATGCAAAGCTCTTAGAGGTGAGAGAGGGGACCAAACACTCAGAGAGTGGGTTCAGAAGCTAACAATAGGGTACAGACCAAATAAGAGTCATTGGAAAATACTCCAAAAGCTACCGCAGCAATCAGACATTCAGATATTATATGGGCCCGCCCCATATTCGTAAATTAGTAGGACTGGGGATTTTTTATTTTGTTTTTTTTTTTGGGGGGGTTAGGGTTTTTTTCCTTTTATTTGGGTTTTTTATTTGTTTGGTTGTTTGTTTTACTTTGTTGTCTCACACGGTCACTAATTATTTTTATTTTATTTTTGTCCTTTTTTTCTCTTTCTTACTCTTTTTTTTCTCTTTTGGTTTCTTTTTAGTTCGCCTTTGAAATATAATAGTTTGCTTTTGTACTTTGTTTTGTTACTTTATTTGTGTTTGTTTGCTCTTTCCCTCCCACTCCTTTTATAAACTTCTTTACTCTAGCCATCTATTTACTTCTCTCAAAACGTTTTTTCCTTTACTGTATCTCCTTGTTTAATACTCAAAGTATTTCATATCTCCATACTTAACTATTCTACTAACTATAAGAGTCCTACTATCTAACTTTCTCCCATTCTCAACCACATATTACCTTATTATACTTAAATTCTTCCTCAACCTAATCATATCCTCTACCTTACCCAATTCCTGCACCCATCACCCCAGCTCCTCCACTATCACCCAACCCTCACCATTGGAAAAAGTACTGCTTACCTGTTAACACTTCGAAATTTCTACTACTAACACTGAATTAGACATAATAACCACAAAAGATGCCAAAATATAAAAAAGCAATCATAAAAAGCTTGAAAATACAAGAATTAGAAATAGTGAAAAACAATGGAAATCACAAACACTGACCTACAAGAAATGCAAGAAGGCCAGGTGTGGTGGCGCACGCTTGTAATCCCCGCGCTTGGGAGGCTGAGATAGGAGGATGGCACGGGTTCAAAGCCAGCCTCAGCTACTTAGTGAGGCTTTCAGCAACTAAATGAGACCTTGTTTCCAAATAAAATATAAAAAAAGGTCTGGGAGTCTAGCCTGGAGGTAGAAAGCCTCTGGGTTCCACCCCCAGTATCACCAAAAAATAAAAAAAAAGTAAAAAGGAGAATTCCAAATCCTGATCTATAATATGATGAAAGGCCTTAAAGTATGTGTACAAGAAATGAAAGAGGAAATGGAGACTCTAAGAAAGAATCAGAAAGAGGTCTGGAATGAAATGAAAGAGTCAATAAGTGAAATGAAGACAGCAATAGAAAAAAATTCTGGAAGATCAGATGAAATGGAAAATAGAATATCATTGTTAGGAGACAGCTCATAAAAAACTGAAAGCACATTCAACAGCATACAGAAGTCATTACAGCAACAAAACCTAAACATCCAACAACTCTGGGACAATTAAATGTCCTAATTTACAAATAAAAGGCATTGAAGAAGAGATAGAGATACAAACTAAGGGCATTCATAATCTCTTCAGAGAAATAATTCCAGAGAATTTTCCAAATATGAAAAGAGACTAGGACTTACACATTCAGGAGACATACAGAACACTATTAAGACATCAAAGAAGGACCTCCCCACGCCATGTAATAATCAAAATGGCAAACAAAGTACCCAAGGAAAGAATCTTAAAAGCAGTGAGAACAAAAGAACAGGTGACATTTAGGGACAAAATAATAAAAATTATCCCAGACTATACAACCCAAGTCATAAATGCCTGGAGAGGCTGGTATGATGTGATCCAGACCCTGGAAGAAAACAACTTCCAACCAAAAGTGCTATATCCAGCAAAATTATTATTCAAAATTGATGGAGAAACAAAAGTGTTTCAAGATAAGCAGAATCTAAAAAAATTCATGAATTCAAAGCCAACACTAGGGAAAATGCTTAAAGAAATAAACCATAAAGAAGAAAAAATAAGCAAGTTACAGAACCAGAGAAGAGATGAAGTTGATCAGCAGGGCATCTAAGTAAAGAAGAAATAATATTATACCAAACAGAAGTTAGAACACAAAAATGACAGGAAACAAAAATCATATTTCAATAATAGCTCTGAATGTCAAAGGACTTAACTCACCAATCAAAATACATATACTGGCAATGTGGATTGAAAAATATAATCCAAATATATGCTGTTTGCAAGAAACTCACCTTACAGCCAAAGACATTCATAGATTGAAAGTAAAAGGATGGAAAAAGAAATATCATGCCAATGGAGACCAAAAACATGCAGGGATAGCAACACTGATATACAACAAAGCAGACTTTAACTTAAAACACATCAGAAGAGACAAAGCAGGGCACTTCCTTTTATTAAAAGGAACAATCCGCCAGACATGGTGGCAAATGCTTGTAATCCCAGCATTTGGAAGGCTCAGATTGGAGAATCATGGTTCATGGACAGCCTCAGCTACTTAGTGAGGCCCTTTGCAACTCGGTGAGATCCGGTTTCAAAAATTAAGAATAAGCTGGGTGTGGTGATGCACACTTGTAATCCCCACGCTTGGGAGGTGGAGACAGGAGGATCACGCAGGTTTGAAGCCAGCCACGCTGGCTTAAGAGACCCTGTTTCCAAATTAAAAAAAAAAAATACAAAAATAGGTCTGGGAGTGTATCCCAGAAGTAGAAAGGTTTCCAGGAACCCCAGTACCACCAAAAATATTAAAAATAAAATAAAGAATAAAAAGTAGGGCAGGGGGTGTAGCTCAGAGGTCAAATGCCCTTGGGTTCTATCCCCAGAGCTGATAAAAAAAAGAAAAAAGAAAAGGAACAATCCACCAAGAAGATATCATGATAATAAATGTTTATGCCCCAAATGTTAGTGCAGCCACATTTGTAAAACAAAACTTCCTGGGCATCAGATCTCAAATAGACCCAAATACAATAATAATCGGAGACTTCAAAACACCTCTCACACCACTGAATCGATCTTCAAGGCAAAAGATGAATAAAGACTCTTCAGAACTAAAGAAAACTATAAACCAAATTGACCTAATAGACATATACAGAATATTTCAACCAGGAACAACAGAACACACATTCTTATCAACAGCCCATGGAACCTTCTCAAAAACAAATTACATTCTGGGCCACAAAACAAGCACTAACAAATTTAAGAGATGTAATATAATTCCCTGCATCTTTTCAGATGATAATGGAATAAAAGAAGAAATCAGCAACAGGAAACTCAAAAGAAACTATTTAAATACATGGAGTTTGAATGATACATTATTGAAGGATAAATGGGTAAAATTAGAAAGTAGGGGAGAAATAGAGAAATATCTGGAAATAAATTAAAATAGAGAAACAACTTACCAAAATCTATGGGACACTTTGAAGGCAGTGTTAAGAGGAAAGTTTATAGTGTTGAGTGCCCACATAAAAAGGACAGAAAGCCACCAAGTAAAAACCTAATGACACAACTCAAGGACCTAGAAAGGCTGCAACAGTCTAATCCCAAAGCCAGCAGAAGGCAGGAAATTATTAAAAGTCAGAGCAGAAATAAATGAAACAGAGAAAAAGAAAGCAATTCAAAGAATCATCAAAACAAAAAGCTGGTTCTTTAAAAAGATTAATAGGGTTGACAAACCTCTGGCCAACCTAACCAAAAGAGAGAATCAACTAAAATCATTAAAATCAGAAATGAAAAAGGAGACATCACCACAGACAGTGGGGAAATTCAAAGGATTATCAGAAACTATTTTGAAAATTTATACTCCAATAGACTGGAAAACATGGAGAAATCAATAGATTTATAAACACATATAACCTACCTAAACTTAACCAAGAGGACACAGCAAGCCTAAACCAATCAATAGCAAGCGAAGAAATAGAAACAGCAATAAAAATTCTGCCATCAAAGAAAATCCCAGGCCCTGATGGGTTTCCAGCTGAATTCTACAAAACCTTCAGTGAAGAACTAATACCAATACTTCACAACTTGTTCTAGGAAATTGAAAGAGAAGGAATTCTCCCAAATTCCTTCTACAAGGCCAGTATCATATTAATTCCCAAACCAAATAAAGATACTTCAAGACAGGAAAATTACAGACCAATATCCTTAATGAACATAGATGCAAAAATTCTAAATACTAGCTATACACATTCAAAAACATATCAAGAGAATAGTACACCATGACCAAGTTGATTTCATCCCAGAAAAGCAAGGCTGGTTCAACATATGCAAATCAATACATGTTATTCACCACATAAATAGATCTGAGAATAAAAACCACATGATCATATCAATAGATGCTGAAAAAGCATTCAACAAAATCCAATACCCATTTATGTTAAAAAAAAAAACACTGCAGAAAAGTGGAATACAAGGAACATATTTCAACATCATTAAGGCAATATACAACAAACCCAAAGCCAACATTATATTGAATGGGGGAAAACCGTAAGAATTCCCTCTAAAATCAGGAACAAGAAAAGGATGCCCACTATCTCCACTCCTTTTCAATATAGTCCTTGAGACTCTTGCCACAGCAATAAGACATGAGAAGGAAATCAAAAGAATTTAAATAGGAAGAGAGAAATTAAAAATATCCTTATTTGCAGATGACATGATCATTTATCTAGAAGACCCAAAGAACTCAACCAAAAGACTTCTGGAGCTGATCGACAAATTCAGAAAAGTTGCAGGATAAAAAGTCAACCTAAATAAATCAGTTGCTTTTCTTTATGCCAACAATGAATCAACAATTAAAAAAAAAAAATAAAGAAAAAAATTCATTCACTATAACCTCAAAACCAATAAAATACCTAGAAGTAAACCTAACCAAAGATGTAAAAGCCTTCTACAAAGAAAACTATAAAACATTAAAGAAAGAAATTGAAGAAGACCTTGAAAGATGGAAAGATCTCTCATGCTCATGGGTAGGCAGAATAAATATTATCAAAATGGCCTTCTGCCAAAAGTGATCTATAGAGTCAATGCAATTCTCATTTTAATACCAATGACATTCTTCATAGACCTAGAAAAATCAGTCATGAATTTTATATGAAGAAAGAAAAGACCCAGAATAGCCAAAGCAATTCTCAGAAATAAGAACCATGCAGAACACATCACAATCCCAGACTTCAAATTATACTGTAGAGCAATAGCAGTAAAAACAGCATGGTATTGGCATAACAACAGGAATACTGATCAATGAAAGAGAATAGAAGATACAGAAACAAACCCACACATTTATAGTCAATTAATCTTTAACAAAGGGGCCAAACCCATATGCTGGAGAAAAGACAGCCTTTTCAACAAATGGTGCTGGCAGAACTGGCTATCCATTTGTAGAAAGATGGAAATAAATCCCTCACAAAAGAAGAGATACAAATGGCCAATAGATACATGAAAAGATGTTCAACATCATTAGCCATCAGGGAGATGCAAATCAAAACTATGCTAAGATTCCATCTAAACCCAATCAGAGTGGCAACCATAAAGAAATCAAATAACAACAAATGCTGGCGAGGATGTGGGGGAAAAGGAACTCTCTTACACCCCTGGTGGGAGTGCAAACTAGTTCGGCTGTTATGGAGATCAGTGTGGAGATTTTTTAGAAAACTGGGAATAGATCCACTATATGATCCAGCTCTATCACTCATGGGTATTTTTCCAAAGGGGTTGAAGTCAGAAAACTACAGTAACATATGCATACCTATGTTCATAGCAGCATAATTTGTAATAGCCAAAATATGGAACCAACCTAGGTCCCCATCAACAGATGAATGGATTGCAAAATTATGGGAAATACACACAATGGAATTCTATTCAGCTATAAATAAGAACAAAATCATGCTATTTGCAAGAAGATGGAAAGATCTGGAGAACATTATGTTAAGTGAGATCAGCCAAGCACAGAAAGAGAAGGGATACAGAGGGACTCCAGATAATGGAGGGGAAACCTCATCAAAGCTAGAATGGAAGGGTAGGAGAGGAGGAAGGCTGAGGTAGATTAATGGAGGAGCTACATCCGAATATGTGTAAAAGTATGAATATAGCATGATTAACCTGGACACTCATGTTGGGGTGTCCATGCTGGGGGGAGCACCAAGCACAGTCTAAATGTATATCATTTTCAATATTTTCCACATATAAATAAAAATTTTAAAAATAAAATACTAGCATTTACCTAGTGATCTGTCACATAAATAAATACAAAATTAAGAATTAAATAAATTCCTAATTTTTAACCTAATCTTTTACAAAATTGCTAATGACTTCATTAAGATGATTTTCACATACCCACAGTGTAGCTAGATTGGTCAATCTATCTTCACTCATTTAAATACATTTTTAAATGTATTTTTAAATTTTTATTTTTTTTAATTTTGAAAAATATGTTTCACTTGAAGGAACAGATGTACTAACAAAAATCTTAAACACAATGTTAAACTTGTCTGTGATTTATAAAATTCTCACCCCACAGTAAATCCCAGAAATGGCAACACTACCCACACTTTGGTGTCTTTGGAATCCATTCTAGCTGCTTCCAAACATCTCAGCAGATGTTTGAAGGCCTCAAAGGTCCAGACAGAATGACAGAATTTTTGCAACTCTAGTGCTATTTCTTTGTGTTTCTAATCACTGTGCTCTCGTTAATTTCTAATCTAGAAATGATTGATTGATTGATTGATTGATTGATGTGGTACTGGGAATTGAAACCGGGGGCCTTCTCCCTCTGAGCTATACCCCAAGCCCACATTTACTTTTTGTTTTGAAACAGGGTCTCACTAAGTTGCTGAGGGCCTAAGTTGCTGAGGCTGGCCTTGAACCTACGATCCTCCTATCTCAGCCCACCAAGAACTGGGATTACAGGTGTGAGCCACCACGCCTGGCTTTAATCTACTATTTTAACCTAGGAACATGTAGTAGCTCAGGAATCAGAGATACCACACCAAAGTAGGCCAGTGCTAATACTTCCCAACCACTACAAACTTACTCTCAAAACAAAGGTGTAGCCAAGTCCAAGTATATCAAGAGCTAAAGGCATAATTTAAAACTTCCCGGGCATGGTGGCACATGCTTGTAATCCCCATGCTTGGGAGGAGGAGACAGGAGGATCGTGAAGGTTCGAAGCCAGCCATGCTGGCTTAAGAGACCCTGTTTCCAAAAATTTTTTTAAAAAGTATAAAATAGGTCTTGGAGTGTAGCCCGGAGGTAGAAGGGCTTCCAGGAACCCCAGTACCACCAAAAAAAAACTTCCCAAATTAATTTTCACATAAAATGGTGTTTGAAGTTTACATATATATTATGAAAACACAACAAAAATATCTGTCATTATTTTAATCAACAGGATATTTGGGCCAGGGGTAATTAATTAGGGTTGTTGTTGTTGTCACTGCTCATGTTACTGCTGTTTGATGGGAGGGGGTGTTGTTTCATTGTTGTTGTTTATTTTGTATGTGTATGTTTATTTTTTTTTCTTTTTTTGGTGGTGGTACTGGGGTTCCTGGAAGCCCTTCTACCTCTGGGCTACACTCCCAGACCTATTTTTATACTTTTTTATTTGGAAACAGGGTCTCTTAAGCCAGAGCAGGCGGCTGGCTTCGAACCTGCGCGATCATCCTGTCTCCGCCTCCAAAGCGCGGGGATTACAAGCGTGCGTCACCACGCCCGGCTGTGTATGTTTATTTTTGTCTATGGTACTAGAGATGAAACCCAGAGGCACTCTACCTCTGAGCCTTTTAAAAGGCTCTAGCCTTTTAGGTTTTTTAGTTTGAAACAGGATGTCTCTATGTTGTTGAGGCTGACCATGATCTTCCTGTCTCAGCCTCCCAAGTACTGGCATTGTGTGTGTGTGTGTGTGTGTGTGTGTGTGTGTGTGTGTGTGTGTGTGTGTTACTGGAGACTGAACTCAGGGGCATTCTATCTTCAAGCCAAACACCAAGCCCTTTTTGTTTTTTGTTTGGAAACAAGGTCTTGATAGGTTGCTAAGAGCCTTGCTAAGTTGATGAGGCTGGCCTCAAACCTGAGATCCTCCTGTCAGCCTCCCAAGTACTGGGATCACAGGCATGTGTCACCATGACTGGCTTTATTGCTGTTTTTAAATTCTCTACAAACAAGGCACCCTCTTCCTGTACACACCCAGGGCACAGAGCTCCAGCAAGCATGACCATGGTACTAAAAGGACAGATTCCTAGAAAATTACATCTTACCACAGTCAATTCTGTGCTCCAGGAGGTGCAACTAATAAAAGTTGATGACAACATTGTTCACAATAACAAAAAACAATCACAGTATCCATCAGTAACAGAATAGCCAAATAGTGCCTGATACCCAATGGGATACTATACAGTCCATTCCCCCTTCTAGCTATAGCTTGCTTTTCTTTATAACACCTTGTACAGTGTATTATAATATGTTTGTTTGGTCACATTTATTGCCCATTTGTCCCTGCTAGTTGGTAATCATCATTCAGCTTGGTGCCTGAGACAGGCACTCAGAAGTCATTGAACAAATGACTGGATGAGTGGATGGATGGATGGATGGATGGATGGATGGATGGATGGATGGATGGATGAATAGATGGATGGATGGATGGATGGATGGATGGATGGATGGATGGATGGATGGATGGATGATGAATAATGTGTGTTAAGTCCTGCTTGCCTGAGACCCATCCCATCATTTGCAGTCCATTTTTGTGCTATATAATGTATTTACCTTTTTGTTTCATCCTCAAGAGACAACCTTACTTTCCTCCTTTCCAAAATCTTGGAGGACCCTCACCATGTGCCCAAATACTAACAACATAGGAGTGGTCAGTAGGAAACTGATTTACTCCGAGGGCCACTAACTCCAATCAATATAAAATAAACAAAATGATCTGCATTTATGCTGTGCCTATTCTTTGAAGAAACTAGCCCAAGAGTCTCACAGGCAACTCCCTCAACATTCATAGAAATTGTGTGAAGTGGACACTGGCATTAACATCATTTTGCAGATAGGGAAACTGGAGCACAAAAAGAACTTCTCAAAGCTCAGACAGTTGAGTAAGCAGCAAGCAGTGGAGCTGAATTCAACCTGCAGGCCATGCTGGGCTGGGCAGCATTAAATATTCAGGGGTGAACTGGGCGTGGTGGTGCACGCTGTAATCCCAGCACTGGGGAGGCTGAGACTGGAGGATTGAGGTTTGTGGACAGCCTCAGCTACTTAGTGAGGCCCTCTGCAACTCAGTGAGACCCTGTTTCAAAAATAAAAGAATAAAAAATGGGACAGGGGCTGTAGCTTGGAGGTCGAATGCCCCTGGGTTTCTTCCCCAGACTTGCAAAAAAAAAATATATATATATATATATATATATATATATATATATATTCAGGGATGGAAATAAGAGAATTATTCATTGCAAGTCACACTGAAAATTGGTTGGTAGGTTGAACAGCATGTTCTAGGGCATGTGGTGAAGAGAGACTGAGAAGCCCAACTTCAGAAAGCAAGTGCCCGTGTGGGGTTCCATAAAGAATGCCTCAGATCTGGCCTTCTTCCTCTGCCGGGTAATCGCAGGATTTACCTGAAGGAGCCAGGATTGAGTCTCTTGTGATCTTGGCTGGGGGTTTGGAGGGCCTGTTGCTACTGGAGTCATCTGTAATTAGAGGATTAAACCACCTCGCATTTGGGCTAACTGCAGGCCTCCTTAACAGGCATCGGTCTCACTACAGAGACTGATGTCACTGATGGCGACTCCACTGAGCAATGGTAGAAATTCGGAAAAACAGAACAAGAGAATGAGCAGCAGAAACCTTTCAAGACTGTGCCTCTGCAGGCTTGGGTTTTATTCCCCGGTGTGCCAGAGATTCCTGGCTATTCATTCCCCCTTCCTTCCTTCCTTCCTTCCTTCCTTCCTTCCTTCCTTCCTTCCTTCCTCAGCCATCCTGCAGGCTGCCTGCAGCCCAGGCTCCACAACTCTGATCACACTGCCCTGGACCGTACAGGCTAAGGATGCTGCCAGTTCATACACAGGTTTGTTTGGCCCAGGTAAAACCATGTGGGATGCCTTCCAAAGCTGCTCTTCTTTTCCGTAGCTTCCTCTACACATACTGTCTTCTGGGACAAAGCTGAAGGTCTGCGTTTCACATTCTTTCAGCCTCCCTTAGGCCTAGAAGTAGTGACCCTTCAATACCTCGCCCTCCAGCTTTCTGACATTTCTTCCTCCCAGCACTGGAATATGATCAAATGCTTG
The DNA here is from genome assembly GCF_963383645.1 of Muscardinus avellanarius. Lineage (NCBI taxonomy): Eukaryota > Metazoa > Chordata > Mammalia > Rodentia > Gliridae > Muscardinus > Muscardinus avellanarius. The sequence goes on from NC_137790.1 coordinate 133,696,699, forward strand.
TAATAGAAACATCCAGTGAAACAAAAGTATACCAAAGAAAACCTTAAAGTCCCTTAATTCTACACACACTCTAGAGAAGAACACTGTTATTTATTACTATATTCACAGAGCATTTAAAAATTGGTAGATAAAGCCGGGCGTGGTGGCATATGCTTGTAATCCCCATGCTTGGGAGGCGGAGACAGGAGGATTGCGCAGGTTCGAAGCCAGCCACGCTGGCTTAAGAGACCCTGTTTCCAAATAAAAATATAAAATAGGTCTGAGAGTGTAGCCTGGAGGTAGAAGGGTTTCCAGGAACCCCAGTACCACCAAAAAAATAAAAAATAAAAAATAATTTAAAAATAAAAATTGGTAGGTAGAAACATGAATGTTAATATATTATAAAATAGTATTTCTGGGGCTTGGGTTTCCTCCTCCTCCTCCTCCTCCTCCTCTTCCTCCTCCTCCTCCTTCTTTTGTAGTAATAGAGATTGAATCCAGAGGTGTTCTACCTCTGAGCTACATCCCAAATCTCCTATTTCATTTTTTATTTTGAAACAGGGTCTCACTAAGCTGTAGAAAACCTTACTAAATTCCTGAGACTGGACACAAACTTGCTATTCTCCTGTCCCAACTTCCCAAGTACTGGGATTACAGGCCTGCGACATCATGCCTGGCTATTTTTTATTTGGAATCAGGGTTTTGCTAGTTTGCTGAGACTTGCTAAGTTGCTGAGGCTGGTCACAAACTTGTGAGTCTCCTGTCTCTCAACCTCCAAGTACTGAGATTACAGGTGTGTGCCACCTTGCCTGGCTCAAAAGATAATATATCTAATACATTATAATCTAACATTCTCAGTTACATTATATTATCATCTCTGAATAATCTGAAAGACTGATCTGCGTATCCTTTTTAATGACTTCCTAGTCTTTCACAGTCAAGCAAACCCAGATTAGTGAAGAGAGTCACCATGCATTCAAATAAAAACAGAGCTGCCTTGCCAGATACATCCTTCCGCCGTGCCAAGTACCAAATTCAGTCATTTACCAAGTCCTAGAAGAAAATCTGCTTTCTGAAATTGTTCAAGTGCATCCTCTTTTTCATTTCTGTCAACACCCCTTCAGTCCAAGCCATCACCTACCCTCACCTAAAATGTCCACAAATGTCTCTCAGTTGGTAACTTTGCACACTAGAAATCTGATCAGACCTCCAACCCCAACAACCAGACCTTCTCTCTTTGGAAGTTTTAAAATAGCTTCCCTTGTCACTTGAGACACAGACGCGTGTGTGTCATGGGTTAGATCTGGCTGTCCCCCCAAAGCTCATGTGTTGAAGACTTTCTCCCCACTGTAGTACTGTCCAGAGGTGGGGCTTCAGGGAACGGATTGGCTCCTGAGGGCTCATCAGAAAATCAATCCACTTGGTATTTAATCACTTGAATAGATTACTGGAAAGAGGTGGAAACTGTGAGTGGGTGAGGCGTGGTTGAAGGAAGTAGGTCACTGGAGTGTACCCATGGCACCACCATATCTTTTCTCTCTCTCTCTCTCTCTCTCTCTCTCTCTCTCTCTCTCTCTCTCTCTCCCTCCCTCCCTCCCTCCCTCCTTCCCTCCTTCCCTCCCTCCCTCCCTCCTTCCCAGCTACCATAAGATGAAAGTTCCTCTTCACCATGCCCTTATGCCATGAAATTCTACCCCACTTCCCACTTTAGGCCCCAGGGTAATGGAGCCAGCCAAACATGGACTGAAACTCTGAAACCATAAGCCAAAATTGACCTTTCTCTTCTAAGTAGTATATGTCAGGTATTTGTTACAGCAATGAAAAGCTAACACAACATTCCTTCACATGGCTCCCGAGGCAGTCAGGGAAAAGACCATGCTGGTACAAAATGTCCTGAACATTATTATCCACAATTTTTTCTCTAAAAAGGGAGGTGAGGTTACATCTCCACCAATAGTACTTAAACATGCAAGTGAGAACTATGTTTTGGTAACTTCCCCACCTCTCTCTACTATCACCACCATCCTACACACACACACACACACACACACACACACACACACACACACACCACTAAAAAAAAAAAAAGAAATCTCGAGGCCTAAATGTTAATTTAACCAGCATTATGTCTCTACATCCATAAAATAATATGACTTCTAGCAATTTCAAATTAACACAGAAAATGCTGCTGCAGCCTCAGCTCTGCCAGCTATGTGGCCACACAAAGGCTCAGTTGGGAGGTAATTACAAACTGTGGCATCCTGGGCCTCCCACAGGCCTGCAAGTGGGCGTGGCTGCTTGGATACCCAGGCTTCCAATTTCAGTATCTCTTGGGCAGCCAGCTGGAGGCTGCCATCTGGCTTGTAAAAGGAAGTCCCTGGATGTTTCTTCAATCTGGAAGAGTGCTTGCTGTCTGTTCTCTGTTTTAACTCTTCTTTGAATCAGTTTGAAACCACACCTTCCCCCACATATTTTCTGCAGGGTGAATTATTGATTCATGCTCAGCAAACTATAAGGTCTCTGATTTAAGAGTAGAGACACATTTTAAACTCATGTTGATACTGGATTCTGCTTCAGCCCTGACTTTCAAATACCTAATTACCTAGATGTTTCTATATAAGCCACAGGAAAAAAAAAAAAAGCAATGACTTAAAAACACCCTATCATACAGCTCCCAAATTTCAATCAAGTACGATCTGAAGCCCGTGAGTATCCTCCCTAGAAAAAAGACACACCCTGAAGAGAAGGTATAAACACAGAGCAGGGCTCTCAACAAAAACTCAAAACAACAGCCCAGAGCCCAGGTCACATGGCAAAACTTGCCTATAGCTCCCAGAGAATTCTACTTCTCCATCTCCCACCCCAGCTCCTGTCCTGAGCCCTTGGAGTAACCAAAAGTAAATAGACCTGCAACAGCCCAGCTTCAGAGTACAGCAGAGGAGAAAAAGAGATCTCAGTCACAGCGAGAAGGTAACTAAGGAGAAGTTAGTCACATTTAATCAGAGAAAGGAATTGACAGAGCCGTCCCAGCAACCCGAACAAGGTAAAGAGAAAAGGTGTGGCAATTTTGCTGTGTACCACAGCAAAAGTAATAGAGAATGTTAATGCCCATTTTAGAAGAAAGTTCCCTGCTACTGATTTGGGCTTTAAAGGAACTCAATCATAACATGAAATCAATTAATCAAGATTATGAAGGTAAAATTTTAAAGTAGCAGAATCAGACCAAAAGAGATATTATACAGCTGTCAAATAAGTTGAAACCTAAAGTCACATCATTGAAGAATTAATAAGGCAATTAAAAACATCAATCAGCCAGGTGTGGTGGTGTATGCCTGTAATCCCAGCATATATGAGGCTCAGACAGGAGGATCACAGGTTCAAGGCCAGCCTCAACAACTTGGGAAGAATAAAAAATTAAAAGGGCTGGGGTATAGTTCAGAGATAGAGTTTCTTTGAGTTCAATACCCAACCCAAAAATAGTCAATCAACAATCTGGACCCCATCAAAGAGTAAATCACTGATCCAGAAATAACACTGAGATAATTAAAACTAAGTCTTAGAAAGGGGAATCTCAAAAAAAAATTAGAAGATAGATAATAAATATTAACAGCAAAGGCTATCCAACCTAAGAATTATCTCTGAATAAAAACATCAGAACAGAAATATGCAGATATAACACAAGAAAATTCTCTGCAAATAAAAGGAAGAACTAATACCATATGCTTGAAGTTCAAAAATGATAAAACTAACAAGCCAGCATTGTTTTTGCTTTATTAAGATCCCAAGACTCATAATATCTTGCATTATTGAGATCCAAAATATTGATTCAGTCACCCAACACCCTCCAGGAAAAAAAGAACTTGGGAGAATAAAGTATCTCAGAGGCCTCCTTGAAAAACCTAACCAGTAATGAATTGAGCCAATCAAGAATGAATCAAGCAGCTGTGATAGAGCAAGAGTGAAAGCTCTGACAGGGGAACGAAGCCCACAGAGTCTTCGGGAAAGAAACTGGTGGGCAAAACTTACACGCAGCCAGGTCAACGTGACGGCAGCCACAGAAATGTGCAAGGGTGCAAGGGACTCAGAGAGAGAGTACTGTTAGTTTATCTTGGAAAAGCAAAACAAAAGCAAAAAAATAAGTGCAAGGAAGTCTGCCAGAAATAAGTCCTAGGTTTTTAAAAATAATTCAGAAAAAGCAGAAGCTGTAGTATGAGGATCAGTTGGAAGTAGCAAATTGACTTAATTATACATATAAAACTAAACTGTAATAATTAAAGAATTATACGTGTAGGATATAAGTGTTTTATATGCTGACTTTTTTAAAAAAAATTATTACTAAAAACTCAGAAGATGAAGGAAGTGGGAAATGAGGTGAGAGGAAGATTAAAAGTTTTAATTTCCTTATCTTTCATAGCAGAGAGTCAATCAATATGTCTAAAATTAAACATGGATCTTCTTTTTTTAAAAAAAAAAACTCTAGCTTTCTTAGTTTTTTATAATCTTTTTTGTAACCTTAGGGAGAACTTTTAGGATCTAATATCTCTGTGGTAAAAATACATTATCTGAAGTTCCATAATTCCTTTGGTTTCTCTTTGGCTTCTTTTTCTTCTGTTAAATTCAAGAAAAGTTCAATTTAATGCCTTTTTATTTTTCTAAAAATGTATAGTGAGACCCAATTTTTACAAAATTATCCTGCATTTTTTTCATTCCACTTATATAGTTAACAAGTTACCTAGGGTGATTTTTTTTACTCAAAATTGCTAGACTACTTTTTAACAACAGAATTTGAGATCATTTTTATTTTTCTTTTTTTGTTTCCATACTTTTATATTCAGCATATATTATTTACATGAAAACAGAAAAGTCATTTTAAGTATAAAAATATGATACTATAAAACATTATAACAAAATCCTCTCATCTTCCTCTGCATCCCCCTTTGCAAGAGAGTTCTTCAGCAAATAACATCAAGGGGAAGAATCCATATCCCCATTTCTTGATTCTGAACAGGCATTAGGATTTGTTCTACTAACAGAATGCAGCAAAAATAATACATTATTTCTGAGCCTAGGTTTTTACAATGCCTTGCAGTATCTTCTCATTTTTATGGAATACTCTCCTGAGGCTGCCATGTAAAGAATCCACAGCTAACACACTGAAAGAAGAGAGGCCACGGGGCACACAGATGAATTGTTCAAGCCCACAAACTAGTCAGCTGGCAACTAGCACCAGCCACCAAATATTTTAGGCCATCTGGCCCCAGGAGAGCTGCTACACATTCATAGCCACAGAATAACCCTAAATTAGGTTACAAAAAAAGTTGCCCATGAGCCACCCAACCTCAAATTTCTGCCCTCTCCAAATTGTGAAAAAAATAAAACTACTACTAAACTTTAGTTTCAAGCTACTAAAGTTCAGGGTGTTTTGTTATGCAGCAACAGATAACTGATACATTAATACAGGCTCAATGTATTAACAGATAACCTGGTTTTCATCAAGATGAAAGATTGAGTGTATATATTTACTGGACTTTCTTTCCCAAGTTCATACTTGAAAAAACACAAAAGAAATAAAGTCCTAAGAACAAATTCCTATGGCCAAGACTGAGTCACGTGCTCATGTGATTCAATCCCTCGAAAGGGGAATGAAGCCACGTGACTGGCTCAGGGACAAGATGACCTTCTGGTCATAGGGCCAGCAGATGTAAGTATCAAAGATACTAGGATACTGCCCTGTCTCTCAGAAAGGAAAGATAAGAGTCACTCACTTCCACGGACAAATATTATGAAAAAATATGTTTCAGAAAACCCTTTTCTAAGCAGTATCTTAACACAGAGAATTAAATACCAACCACATATTTCCAAGTAAAGATAGAAGAAAAGTAAAGAAGAGCCAGGAATAAAGTCAGAAAGGGAAGAAATAAATAGGAGAAGTCACTAACAATGTACTCATTCAACCGTGAAGATCTCTCAAGGGTCTACTATGTGCAAGACACCATACATACACCAAGAATCAACAGAAAGTACTACAGTGAAGAGAGTTGTGAGTTGTCAAGTGTGTTGTAAAGAAGTCAAAGGGAAGCCAGGCATGATGGTGCATACCTGCAATCTCAGTACTTGGGAAACTCAGATAGGAGGATCGCGGGGCTGAGGCCAGCCTCAGCAACTTAGCAAAGTCCTTATCAACTTAGTGAGAACCTGTTTCAAAGTAAAAAATAATAAAATTGAGCTTAGCGTGTAGCTCAGAGGTAGAATGCCCCTAAGTTCAGTTCCCAGTACTAGAGAGAGAGAGAGAGAGAGAGAGAGAGAGAGAGAAAGAGAAAGAAAGAAAGAAGAAGGAGGAGGAGGAGGAGGAGGAGGAGGAGGAGGAGGAGGAGGAGGAGGAGGAGGAGGAGGAGGAAAGGAGAGAGGGAGGAGAAAGAAGATGGGAGGGAGATGGGAGGGAGGCAAATGTCTGACACAGGGCCAGTGACTACTATGAAGGAAAGAAGTCCTTGGTTGCTCTGGAGAGGTCAGGCGTAAAGGGCTAGAGTTGAACACAGACAGTGAAATTCACAAGTGAGTAATGAGGAGAAGATGAATGTGGAGGCTAGGACAGCCCTCCTGAGAAAGTGTGGATGGGAGCACAGGACAGTAAGGGATGGGAGCACAATCATGGGAGCAGGTGAAGTAAGTAAAGGCTGTACTCAGGCAACCGCTCTGTTGAATAGAGAGAACATGAGTCTGAAGAGGAGGAGGTAAAGTGTTAGGAAATGTAGCAATATCTAGAGGTGGACTTTTAGGAAACGATTTGGTCATGAGAGCTCTGACTCATCAGTAGATTTATCCATTTGATGGATTAATAATTTGAATGGAACCAGGCAGGGTGGTACACACCTGTAATCCTAGTACTTGGGAGGCTGAGATAAGAGGATCATAGGTTCAAGACCAGCCTCATCAACGTAGCAAAGCCCTCAGCAACTTAGTGTTCCAAAATAAAAAGTAAAAAGAGCTTGAACTGTCACTCACAAGTAGTGAGTGACACTTGTGTTCAATCCGTGGTGCAAAAAGGAAAATAATGATAATATTAATAATTTGAATGGTAGTACTAGGTGTTAACTATAGACAGGTGTAGATCATTGGGGGCCTGACCTCAAGGACTGTTATCTGTCCCTGGCCCCTTCCTCCCTCCCCCCACATCTCTCTTTCTCTCTCTCTCTCTCTCTGACTTTCTCTTTTTCTCTGCTTCCTGGCCACAATGAGTGGAACAAATGTCCTCTCCCACTCCTTTCTGCCACGATGTTCTGCCTGACCTCAGGCCCAGGGGCAGTGAAGCCAGCCAACCATGAACTGAACCTCGGGAACTCTGAGCCAAAATAAATCTTACATTATTCTTATCAGGTACTTTGGTCACCACAACACAAAGCTGAGGAACACAAGCTTCCTGTCACCTTTGTCTTTACTAACCCCGATGAAGCCAGATGTCACCCTGTGACCTGCCCTTTGGACAGGCCCACGTTTCAAGCCAATGGCCAAAGAGGGACCAAGATCTCTTAGTCTAGTACCTACAAGGAACTTAATCCTGTCATGTTATGGTTATTAGAATGTCCTCTGAACAGCTTATGTATTAATGTTCAGATGTGACATAATTATATCAAGAGAGTTGTGATCTCATCAGTGGATACATTCACTCCCATGGATTTACTAGGTGGTTGCTGAGGATGGTGGGGTGTGGCTGGAGAAGGTGGGCCCCTGGGGTGTGGCCTTATGTCTCCGAATCCCTTTGCTTTCTTGGCTCTCTGCTTCCAGCCTCCATGATGTGAGAGCAGAGCCTTGCTTTCTACCTCTCTCTGCCTCCCGTCCCATGCCCTGAGCTCTGCAAACCCAGCCTCACATGGACTGAACCCTTGAATCTCCAAAAACTGTGAGCAAATAAATCTTCCATCCTCTAAATTGTGTGGTTAGTTGTTTGGGATTAGAGCAGTGATAATATTACCCAAGGAATGCTGGAAGGAAACCTGGAATATGAGCTTGGAAGTGAGGGAGGCTGTTTCCTCTGTTGGGTAATGAGATTGCAACAACCCTAGTCAACACTTCAGGGGCTGCCTTCTAAGAAACCATGAATCTGGGTAGACTTCCCTGGAATCCTGACCCATAGAAACTGAGAAAATAAATATTTGCTGTTTCAAGTTGCTAAGTCTTGGGGCAATGTAGCCATAGATAGCAATACATCTGGTATCACAGATCTAACAAGACACCCTGACAAAGACTCTCACTGCCCTTCTAGAGGGTAGCCCTTACTATTAGAAATAATCTTTAAATTCTACTAGTTCTCTCATAAGAATAGAAACATATTCTGGTTGGCTCTGCTGTTCTGTTTCCAAACTCTCGGGACTTTCATTGACTTATCCCTTTTATCATCTCAAGGCTAGGTCCTACCATGGAGAAACTGCCACTTGGTTGCCAATTTCCTCCTTTCCCTGTCTCCATGGTCCTGCTCCTCTGGAGTACTGGTCATCCTCCCCCACTCCCCACCCCCCAAGCCCCATTTTAGTCCTCTCCAGGTCAGCTATCTACTGCAGCATGATAAGCTGCCCCAGAACCCGATGGCTTAAAACACCATGATTGGACGTTGTTGGTTCTGTGGCTTGGCTGAGCGGTTCTTGGCTGGTCTGACCTGGACCCACCCATACAGCTGCACTCGGATGGACGACCTGCTTGTAGCTCGACCCAGTTGGAACAGCGAGGACAGCTGGGGTTCCTGGACCTCTCTCTTCTTGTGGTCTTTCGTCTTTAAGGAGACTGTACCAAAGTGGGCTTCTTCATAAGGTAAAGGCACCTTGCTCACTTGCTCAATCTTTCTTTCTTTTTCTTTCTTTCTTTCTTTCTTTCTTTCTTTCTTTCTTTCTAGTACCAGGGATTGAACCCAATAGCATCCTACCTCTGAACTATACACCCTCATCCCTATTCTTTATTTGAAATAGTGTCTCACTAAGTTTCTGAAGGCCTCTCTAAGTTGCTGCGGCTGGCCTCGAACCTGCAAATCTCCTGTCTCAGCCTCCCAAATACTGGGATTTATGGGTGTGTGCCACCCCACCTGGCTAAGGCAGCATTCTAAGAAGACAACCCTAATGCACACTCACTTGTCAAACTTCTGCTTGTTGTATGGATCCTGAGGCCTCATTGGCTGAAGCAAGTCACATGGCCAAATGCAACACCAATGCGTGTGGGAATAACACTAGAGCTTGGAGAGTGGGAGGGCGACTCCTGGGGACAAACTAGGAGATATAATCAACCCACCTCTTAACTCAGTCCTAAATACCACTCCTAGATTAATCTTCCCCAAATACCACTTCCATGGTCCCACACCCTTGATCAACCATCTCTTGGATTCAGTGAGACATTGAACACTTTCTCTCACGCTTGCCTTGTGAATAAAATGTAAAATAAATGTCACATTTGGGGGGAGTTAGCAGTCCTGCTGGGCTACAGCTCTTGACTGATTACATCTGAGAATTATAACTAGCCGGGCATCCAGAAGACAGCCAGGAAAGAAAGGGGCCTCTGAGCCATCTCTTGTCTGAGTAAACAAACCGCACCTTTATGTTTTTATCAGTAGCCCCAGGGAGTCTACAACGTGATAGGCTATAAATATTTGATGTATGAATGAATGAATCATGAATGAATGAAGTGTCAAAGTTGAATGAACAAAGAATTCTTAGCCTAGAGCAGTTAATCATTCATGAGAATCCCTTGGAGGACCTGCTGAGTCACCGATGGCTTGGACCCGCCCCTAGGTTGAGGACAGAGGAGATGAGAAGTCAAACTCCTCCCATCCAAGAACTAGTCAGGCCGATGGAGCATGTGTAGGGTGGTGTGGCCAGAGATGAGAAGTGGTGTCTCCAACACTTCCCAGGAGATGCTGATAGTGCTGACTGGAAACCACAACTTAAGAACTCTGGTCCAGAGAGAAGAAGGTCAAAGGAAGACCTTGCATCACTTGAATATCTAAAGAACTGCCGTGGCCCAGAGAAAGCCCGCCAGTGCTGCGTGACTCCTGAGCAGAGTATCCAGAAAGTCCCCTGCAGGTTATTTCCTAATAACTCCAGCTGCGTAACAGTGGAAGAGGTTGGTCCTCTCTACCCGCTCCTGCCTTCCCTTCATCTCTCTCCTCTTCTGCTCCAATAACAAGATTATGACTGGGGCTGAGTGTAGACCTTGTATTTCCACAATCAGAAATTTTCTTTCCTGCAAAACAAGCATCAGCACTTTTCTGAATGTAACCTTACAAGCGCAGAGAAAAAAATGTCTCTGAGATGCGTTTCATTTTGTGCAATAATATTATGAGTTTGGGCTCAGGTAAGCAAAGCAATCACCATGTGGTCATTTCTGTATGTTTCTCCCAGAGCTGCTAATGCCCACTAACATATTTTTGAAACACCAAATCCCATCTTAACAGGACACCATTTTGTTTTTTTGTGGAATCATGTAGACACCCCTGATGACTTTTCTTTGCAGCCGAGTTGTCACACAAGTGATGCTGAGGATAGCGTTTCTCCATACCTGCCACAGAGGCAGATTTTATCGTGGTGTTCTCGAGAGGCTGTGTAAAAGTTAAGTTCCCCTTAATGAAACAGCCAGAGAGAGGGCTTGGCTTGGCTTTTCGCAGCAGCCCGGCTTTTCCCTCTTTGTGGCTTATGAGGTTTGCCTTCCTCCTCGTGTTATCTGGATTTCCCGCTCATCCCAACGCGATGGCGTGCGGCTGAGACAACTAAGTCGCTAACCTTCTTAGCTTGGCTTTTGTTACGCGCTCGCGTGCGTGGAGAGGGATATTTTCATTTCTCTTAGAACGCCCTGTGTCTGCTCTGGGGAGGGCTCTGAGACCTGGAGGTGGAGAACAAGGACGTCTTTTTAAGTGCTTGCTATTCAAATCAAATCGCCTTCCTACTCCCTTTAAGCCTGCGTTGTTTCTGTGCGGCAGGAGCTTCCCTGGCCTCCCGTGGTCAGGATTAATTTACTCAGTGATGGTCCACTCCGTCCCAGCCCAGATGCCTCCAGGGGAAAGCGAGTCTGAGGACAAGAAGGGAATAAACTTTATTCTTCCCCTAGTTTTTTGTTTATTTGTTTGTTTCTCTTTCCTCCTCTTGTCAAAAGTGGGAGGGGACAGAAGAGCTGCAAAATAATCCCTTTATCTACTAGTGCATGTGATCAAATAAGATTTGGAGGTAAACGAAACCCCGGTCCTCTCCACATGGATCCAGATCAGCACCCAGCCGGTCCTGCACCTGACAACCTGCGTTCACCAGTCTGGGCGCCAGAAACTATTTTAGCCCATCAACAACTCCCCCATGCGCTGCCCTGGAGAGCGACATCGTCAGTCTTCCCAGCTTTGCCTCCCTGGTGTTCATCTTGCTTTTCACAGTGATGGCTCCCACTGAGCTCCCCCTGCAGCAAGGGTGAAGCCGGGCCCAGAAAGCCACTTCTTTCTTTTGTTTTTGTTGTTGTTATTTTGTTTTGTTGTTGTTGTTGTTTTGGTACTGGGGATTGAGCCAAGTGGCCTCCTGTCTCTGAGATACACTCCCAGCTCTTTTCATTTTTTAATTTTGAAACAGGATCTTGTTAAGTTGCTGCGGTTGGCCTCGGACCTGCAATCCTCCTGTCTCAGCCTCCCAAGTACTGAGATTACATGCCTGTGCCACTATGCCCAGCTCCAGAAAGCCATTCCTTACAACGCAATCTATGCTTTTTAAAGGTCATTTTCAAAACTAAAGTTTAATTTTGTCATACAAACTCACCTAACCAGATCTAAATTGACACAGAGAAAGGTTATGGAATTTGAAACCATTTTAGCCCATCTTCAAAATATTTTATTTAGCTTCCTTTTGCAAGCAGATTTTTTTCCATTGGTTATTTTATTTATTTTACACTTACAACTCATATGGCATGTCCAGCCTTCTGGAGAAAACCCTTCTTTCCCATATCAGAGGGTGTCTGGCTCAAGATCCTAGACTCCTGCTAATACCTGGGGACTTATATTCTCATGGCTATTGCCAGCTCCTGTTTCAACTCCAATCTATCTCTTCTCTTCTCTTCTCTTCTCTCTCTCTTTCTCTTCCTCTCTCTCTCTATTACATGCACGTGCATGCACACACAGACACACATACACACACTTCTGTGGTTCATCTCTTATCTAAGCTTCTGATTTATTTAAGGATGAAATACAGACTAACTCTTCAAGTCAAACAATAACCAAGCAAGACTTACTAGATTAGGTCATCTCATATAGAACAGGACTCAACACTTGTCCTACTTCTGAGAGCTGAAGCAGCTTCAGCCCTCGGTCTCACTCAAGGAAGGGATGAAGACAGAGGTTGTCCTTTGAATAACTAAGTATGATTCTGAAATTCCTAGAAAGAGCTAAGCTTCCTGGAAAAGGGAAGACATCCTGATTCCCAAGGTCCACACCCTAGAGCACTTGAATGCTCTTTGTAAAACCAATTCAAGAGTAGGATAGAATGCAGTAATGACACCAGAACCAGCTCTCTGCCTGTCAATGAGACTTTAAAAAATAAAAATAAAAATAAAGCTGGGCATAGTGGGACACACCTGTAATCCCAGTACTTGAGAGGCTGAGACAGGAGGATCGCAAGTTTGATTCTACCTCAGCAACTTAGTGAGACTTAGTGAGACTCTGAGCAGCTTAGCAAGACTGTTTCAAAACAAAAAATAAAAAGGTCTGAGGTTATAACTCGGAGGTAAATGCCCATGTCTGGGTTCAATCCACAGTACCAGAAAAAAAAATGTGGGGGTGGGGGTGTGAACACCTTCCTGGTCTTGGTGAAAAGAGACTGGGAACAAAGGAGTCCAGACAGGAAAAGGGGCCCGTGCTTCATTTTCAGATCAGAGCCTAGGGAGGGAGTACCAGCCAGCCTCTGGAGAGGCCTAAGTATGACTTCCTTCTTCTCAGGAAGAAGATGAGATCCTGGCCTCAAGGGTCTCCTTTATCGGGAAGAATAAGATTAGAAAGATAGCTTGAGCTATCCAGGCACTCCGAAGTATGCCTGCCACAATAACAATATATATATATAATCTGTCCCATTTTTTATTGAGATAAATTTCACATAACATAAAATTTACCATTTTAACCATTTTTTATCAGCCTTTGATGTCTGCCTCCCTCCAATTTCTTCTGTGGTCTCAGAGAAATTGAAATTCTTAGAGGCTGGACATGAAAACACTAAGAGTTTAACTTTTATGTCTCAGGGCTAGTGTATTTCTCAGCTCCCCTTCTTGCCATCCAAGATGAGAAATTGTTAGCTTCTCCTGTGACAACATCACCCCAGAGCACACATTTCTGTCTGGACTCCATCGACCCCTTTTCTGTTCACTATATTAGTTAGCCTCGCTGTGTCAAGATGCAGTAACAAACATCCCCTAAACTCAGTGGCCCCCAATAGCAAAAGTCTCCTTCAACATGTGAGAAATTTCAGATAATGGTGATGATAAAGCTGGAATTCAATCAGAAAACATGTAGAAAATGTACTACTGTCTACTTTGTCCCTTTGTTTTTCCAGGTAAGGGAGTCTTATTTCACTACTAGATTTTAAGTTCTTTGAAGGTAGGGATTATATCTAATAACACTCATGTTTCTCTCACTGCAGCTAGTATGTACTTAATTAAATATTTGTTGAGTGAATCAATGAATAAATTAACCTATTGAAGGACCGTGAACAGGTATGTGAGTTAATAGGCATGGGACTTTACATTAGGCTTTCTTGTTAAATAGCAATTAAATGCACTGACATTCATTATAGCCTGAATATATTGAGAATCTAATTGCTCACATGTTGCCCGTGTAATCTCCAGTTTTTCAATGACAACTTGATGTCTTTGTGACATACTTATTGTACCTGGATCAATGGCTATTTAACTGCTAATTGATCTTTTATTAACATATAATAACTCTTATTAAATCTAAATTAAAGTCTTAATTGAGACACTTTTATCTGCAGTGTTTCAACATACAATCCTCATAACATAATGGATAATCGACAGGAAAGCTAGTCACATAATATCCGTCACCTTTTCTCATTGACCCGAGCACAGATTTTCAGCTTGAAGATTTCTTTCACTTCATTAAGAAACCTAAGTGCGATTGCACCCAGAAATGCACCGACATCATTGAATTTCTCAGTTTTCATGCCCAGCACTAGCTCCCCGGCTTCTGCTTTAGATCTCATCCCCCAGCTGGAGACCACCTGGTCACCAGCAGGAGGTGGCCAGAAATGAATACTTCTGCTTTAAATACAACCCAGTGAGGGCTACTACACAGGAGCTCACCATAAGTAGCAAAGACACCCTTCCCCGCCCCAATAGCCCTGCACTGGTTCCTGGCACTTAAGCATCCCTCTTCCTTCATCCCACCCTACCCACTCTCTATCTTTCTGGTCCCTCTGACTGACTGCCCCAGTGAAGAGGACAGTCTTTACCTTTGGTCAGCCATATAGACTGAAGTTCCCCCTTGCTGATCCAGCCTGTTTTCCTCCTGTTATTAACTCTTATCCAAACCACACATTGAAGTTCCCAAACTCTACCGCCCCTGAAAAACAGTACTTTGGAAATATGTTCTTGTCCCGAGTTGTGCTGATCTGGCCCCAGCCCTGAGTCCCACCTCACCTGCCTGGGTCTCTGGATGAGTTCCTGTCTGCAGATGATGGTTCAATATGATACCTAATTCCTGTTCCCTCACTAAGCACTAGCCCTCACTGGTACCCATTGCTCTCAAACTTCCCTGGTGCTCACAACAGAGGGCCACTCTTCTGGACCGTCTATGAAGGTCCAGCATCGACTCTCTGTCCTCTCCATCCACCCTTCCCCACAATAAAATAGCTCTGCCCATATGCCCCAGGGGAGCCTGACTGCTACCCAACTCCAGGGAGTGGCCCAACTCATCCAAAAGCAACCTGGTTCTCCTTGCTCGTGATTGGTCCAAGAATAAGCCAATAAGATGACAAGCATGCTAGGGGCTTCTGGGAAAGTCTTTCCTTGCTTAAGGGACTCTCTGGCTCTGGAACAAGGTCTAGAATAATATTAGTGCTGGAGTTTGCCCTGCCTCTGGAGCTTCAGTGATAGGCCTGAATTAATTTCCTCTTTGTTCTCAAGTGTGGTGTTAGGTTTTCCTACTATGACAGCTGAAAGCATCCTGGCAGAGGCATTGTTTTCCACATGCCTCTCAGATAATAGGCTACTGGCTTTTCTGTGAGCTACATTTTATTTTGAAACAGGGCTTCGATAAGTTGCTGAGGCTGGCCTCAAACTTGCAGTCCACCTGTCTCAGCTTCCCAAGTACTGAGATTATAGGCGTGTGGCACCATGCCCAGATTTTAGCTACTGTTAGTGTCAGGAACTGTCCCTCACAGTAATCTCCATGGCCGGGAACATTTACATGCCATTTTCTCCAGCAAGTTTGCCTGCCCTCTCATATAGCATATGGACTGTTATTTTTATTAAAGTCTTGCTTCTTCAACTAGTTAAGTGGCAACAAGTTCCCTCCTACTTGGAACAATGAAAAATCCCTGGCCATCATCCCTCACATTTCCCACCTTGCCCCTACTGCCTTCTCCCCAGCACCACATTGACTGTAGACAGCCCCTGGCTTGTGCCAGGCCAGCTCCCATCTGGAACACTCAGCCAGTTCTCAGATACTTTGCTGAATCCCTTCCTGATCTAAGCACTCTGGGCTGGGTTGGATGGCCACAGTGGCTGGCTCCACAGCACCCTGTTCTCTCTCATGATCCTCGTCACCTTGGGTTGTCACTCCCATCTTCTTATCATGTCCTAACATCAGCAATGAGCTCCTTCAGTACAGGCACCAGGTGCCATATGATTTGTAGGCCCAGAGGCCACCAAGGTCCCGGAAGGTAACAGCTCTTCACAAATCAGTATTGCATAGATGGGCATTTATATTTAAAAATGAAAAAAAAAAGATAGCATATGTCTTCTAGTTTAGTCATTACTACCTTTGTTTAACAAACATGACTCAGAAAGAGAATACATTTTTTTACCATTATTTTGCTACTAAGATGTAGTTTCCATGCAACAAAAAGCACAGTTCTGTGAGTGCTGACACATAAGACTAACAGAACAGAATAAAAGGTCAAGAGATAGGCCTATATGCATTATCACTTTTTTATTTTTAACAAATGTGTCAATTTCTTTTCCAATTCCACAAAGAGAGAAAATTGATAGGTTGGGTCCCTCCCTTCCCCCATGACCCCGCATCAGGAACAGGAGGCAAAACCCCGGAAACCAGAGTGGAGATCCCACGAGACTCCCGACATCGCAGGGCAGACTCCAGAGGTCACAAGACTCCAGATGTCATGAGGACCAGAATTCCCATGCTCCTAGCTCCACCCCAAGATAAATACCCTCACTTCCTCCCTGCCTTAGGGATGAACCCTTACCCCACCTCACCTTCCTCATAAGTTGCTGTACCTGCTCCAATGACCCCCCTTCTCTCTTGGCTCCACTCTGCAAGGTGGCCGGTGCAGAAGGCGTGGTCTGCATCCATGTTCCTTTCTCCCTCCCAGACCTTGCTCAAATTGAAAGAAAACTGGTGGTTTTTTTCCACTAATCCATCCAGTTTTATTTTTAAAAATTCCAATACATTGTGCAAGCATATGATCTCACATGGCAGATTCTTCATGTTATTTGAACCCCTGCCTTAACTCTGGATGAGCAGGATCGTATTGTAAAGGCCGCCTGAGAATGGGCCAAACAGGAGCATTTAACCAGCACAGCACTCCCTACAGGAGCAGCTGTGGTATCAAATGCTGGGGGTGAGTGTATAAAAATGAGAGACCATTGCCTTCTTGATGGCAAATAGGCTGCTTCCCATAAGGCGGTTAATTACAATAAACTTTTTTAAAAAATCACCCAAGGTCCAGATGAAAACCCAGCTATTTTTCTTAATTGGCTTCAGAAGGCTTTTACCCTCTATACCCACTAGATCCATCTACTGAGGCAGAATCTGTGGTGTTGGCAACCCATTTCATTAGGCAATTGACCCCTGACATTCGAAAAAATTAAGAAAGACTGAGGACAGCCCTCAGACGCCTCTCCGAGACTTGGTGAACATGGCATTTCAATTCTTTAATTCCCAAGAGGAACAGGCTAAAATCGAGCATACAATCCAACTTCACCAAAAGGCAGATCCCTGGTAGATACCCTGCAGCCAGTAGTGGCAGCTCAGCCCTCTGGAGCATCACCTAGAGGTGGAAGACAGCAATGACAACTACCTCTAGGAGCTTGCTTCAAGTGTGGCAGGGCCACGCCCATCAACCAGAGCATGCCCAGCGTGCAGCCAGGAGGGCCACTGGAACAGTGCCTTTGAAAAGCAGTGAGCCCCAGGTGCCTCAACACAGGGGGACCACCCTTCCAGACCAGGCCCCGCTGCTGGCCCTACTTGGCCTGGCCAAAGACCGATGGCTCCTGGACTCCTCAACTCCTTTGCCAAGCCCACGTAACTAAAGGTAGCAGGTAAGCCAATCTCCTTTTTGGTTGCCTACTCAGTCCTTCCATCCTTTTTGGGTCCCAGTGTTCCTTTTCCAATTTCAGTACAGGGGATTAACAGTAAGCCCTCCTGCCCACGCACTACAGGCCCTCTTTTACAGGACAAAATTGCCCTGCCTGAGGCTCAGGCCAAAGCAGTTGTTAACCTAATATGTAATTCCTTACATGTTGGGCCTATGGCACTTAAACATTTCCTAAGTGCCTTGTTTTATTCTCCCCTCCTGCAACAGCTGATTAGTAAAGTCAGTGCCTCCTGTTCTACTTGCACTGCTATCTCTCCCCAAGGAGGCCTTCACCCCTCTTTTCCTACCCACCAAATGAGGAGACATTTGCCAGGAGAGAACTAGCAAATTGATTTCACCCATATGCCTTCTCACAAAAAACTAAAATATCTTTTTACCATGGTCAGCACCCTAACAGGTTGGATAGAGGCTTTCCCCTCAAAGAATGAGACAGCCAGTACAGGGGCCAATGTTCTATGCTCAGATATTATCCCTCAGTTTGGACTCCCTAATTCCTTACAGTCTGATAATGGACCAGCTTTTATTCCTAAGGTTATCCAACAGGTAGCATGGGCCCTTTGCATTTCTTGGAAGCTCCACATCCCATATCGACCACATCATCAGGAAAGGCACTCCCTTCAAGAACATGCTGACTGATATCTTCCCCAACCTGGGACTAAAGAAGCAGCTCCACATCTGGCAGCCAAGGCTGTTAAGCCAGGAGACCAAGCCCTCCTTAAGTCACTTCAACGAAAACACCGCCAACCACGGTGGACTGGGCCTTTTACAGTGATCCTCACCACACCTGCTGTGGCCAATCTGCTGGGGGACCCCAACTGGCATCACCTTACTCAGCTGAAAAGGGCTCTGTTACAACAGCCCCATGACAAATTTTCCTGTACAATGTCAGGGCCCACTAAGCTCCCTTTTTCTCAACATAATTATCTTTAATGCTTTTATGTCAGCAGGCCTACTTGTTTATATCTGGAAATTCACTATGCAAGAGACCTATTTGCCTCCCCTTCATAAAACATTGGACCAATCACAAGGTGGGATCAGTACAGTGCTCTCCCTCTTTGGATGCCAGACAGCCATAAGTATTAAACTCTCTAAAATCTGTTACTGATGCTCCTGACCCAATAGCATGTTTTTTATTTGGCCAGACTGACCCATACTTACTTACTGCTGAAAAGTGCGATGTGCGTCTCTTTCTCAGGGAAAATGCCACTATTATATTAATAAATCTGGTCTAATGGAGGAAAATGTCTAAATTCTGACCAGGTTAAGCGAGAATCTAAAAACACGATATTGACAATCTACCTCATACCTGGAAAGGTTTCAAGGTCCAGTAGTTGCTGGTATCCGCGCCCTCCTGGGACCCATGCTCGTGATTTGGCTTTGCCTTTTCTATTAATAGCCCTTCGTCTGCTAAAGTTCATTCAAACGTGCATTACTGAGCGTCCAGGGTAACATCCAATCAATTCCCACTGCAGCCATACTCCCACCTGCCCACTTCCAAATGACCCAACCTCTCCTGGCCCAGGGGCCTCCTACAGTGCCCCCTGACAGCAGGAAGTAGTTATTGACTTGGTTGTCGCTCAATATCGCCAAAAGACCAGGATGATAGGTCAGGTCCCTCCCTTCCCACGGGACCTGCAGCGGGCACAGGAGGCGAAACTCCGGAAACCAGAGTGGAGATGCCGAGACTCCCGACATCGCAGGGCAGACTCCAGAGGTCGCTGGACTCCAGATATCATGAGAGAACCAGAATTCCTACCCTGCTAGCTCCACCCTAAGATAAATACCCTCATTCCTCTCTGCCACATGACTCTGCTGATCGTGACGCTGCTGATGGTGTGACTCTGCTGCTCAGTCACCGGTCCCTCTCCCCATGGTCAGTAGACCTTGCCCAAAGGTCCCAGTTGATTATAGAGGCCTTTACTAACTTGGCTGGTGTTTTCCTCCTTTGCAACCCCCAACTCAATTTCAATGTTACAAAAATATTTTTAACAAAATGATATCTGAACAATTGAATATATGGTGGAAAAATAACCCTGATCCTTATCTCACACCATACCTAAAAATTAAGGGATGGATTATAACCCTAGAAGTTAACATTTAGACTATCAACATATTAGAAGGAAATCTTTGTAGTCTTGGACAAGACACAAAAAGCATTAATCAACTAAACTGCATTACATTAAAATATCTTAACTTACTCATCAACGGACACTCTTAAAATAATCAAAAAGTAAAATGATGTTTAAAACTTTAGAGGCATGCAGTTTTTCCATAGGTACTTTCATTATATTTCACCTGTCACTCTCAGATTTACTAACCTTTCATTCTAATTCCCTCTGTGAGTAATAAATCCAGGCCTTGTGTTCCCCACTTTTTCTCAAGGCCCTTTGGCTAAGGGCAACCATATTTTTCCTTCCTCTCCCTTTGGAGATTAGAAGATAAAAGCACAGGAGAAGATAAACTCTGCCATTTTCTCTGACTCCATAAAGCCCATGTCTGTCTCTCTTCCAGTCAAGTAAAAGTTAACACTTGGAAATCACATTTTTACACTTTTACCTGTTCTAATTTAATCAGCTTTGAAGATTGCTTTATGAAAAGAAAATGATTCATAGAGACAGATCAAAATTATTTTAATTATGTTCCATAAAATCTCTATGTCTTCAAGAAATGGATATACTTCCTTTTAAATATTTTGCTAAAATAATTATGAGCCTGGAAGAATTGTTTTTATACACACACCTTTAACAAAGTGAAGTTAAGTGTTTTTATTTTAAAAGCTGTGAGGCTTAGAATAGATTCTATGTGTAAAAAACAATGCATTGTGAACTTCATTTCATAAGAGACATATAAGATATTTCAGACTACAACTTTTAAAAATATGACGTTATGTTAAGTGAGATCAGCCAAGCACCAAAAGGGACATATGTTTTCTCTAACATGCCCAAACTAGGGAGCACTGGGGATCCCAGAGGGACTCCAGATAATGGAGGGGAAATCTCAGCAAAGCTAGAATGGAAGAGGAAGAAGGCTGAATTAATTAATGAAGGAGCTTCCAAATATGTGTAAAAATATGAATATAGCATGGTTAACCTGGACACACATTGCTGGAAGGGGGGAAAGGAAACTGGGGTGGGGGGAGAGGGCACCAAGCACAGTCTAAATGTATACCATTTTCAATATATTTCACATATAAATAAAATTTAAAAAAATAAAAATATGCCAGGCATGGTGGCGCATGCTTGTAATCCCCGCGCTTGGGAGGCAGAGACAGGAGGATCACGCAGGTTTGAAGCCATCCGGGCTGGCTTAAGAGACCCTGTTTCCAAATAAAAAAGAAGTATAAAATAGGTCTGGGAGTGTAGCCCAGAGGTAGAAGGGCTTCCAGAAACACCAGTACCACAATCAATCAATAAATAAATAAATAAATAAATAAATAAATAAATATGACAGAGTAGATACTTGGAAGGGTTCTCCTAAAATACCACTAGACCCTGATATGATATAACGAATGAAAAATTAGTCAGAAAATCTCATTTCAAAAAAATCCAAGTTCAGCTCAATGTTGGGAATTGGAACAATAAGTACATATAAAATTGTTTTCCCATTTGAAAACACATATAAAATTGTTTTCTCAATTGAAAATAGTAACATTGCTAACATTAGATCTGCTACTAGGAAACTGAGCCTTGGTCCTCATTAAGGAATTAAATCTGTGATTCCAGCATCATTTTGCATTCTCAAAGTGGGCAAAAGCATCTCCAGGGCAGTAAGGCTCCCTGGATCCCAGCAGAGACAAAGAAAAATCTTTTATGAAAAAATATCTCTCTGAAAGAGTGCTCCAAGGAGTTCCACAGATTAAAGACAAAATAAAAGCTCATAATTTAAAAGGAATTATTAAACCCACACAAGGAAACACACAAGTTTAAGCAAGAATCAAAAGAAAACCAAAATAATAATTGATACCAAAGAACTGAGAATATTTTCAAAAACAGACATTAAAATAGCGATACAAAATGTTTAAAGAAATAAAAGAATTTTAAAGCAAAAGAACAACTAGAAGGCACCAAAATTAGTAAGTAAATGTTTTAAAGGACAAAAAGAACTTTGAGAGATAAAAACACAATACTTGAAATTTAAATGTAATAGGTTAAACACCAGGTTAGTTACAGATTTTTTTAATTGTAAACTGAAATATGAATCTAAAGAAATAACCTCAGAGAAATAAGAAGGTGAACAACATAAAAAGTTGAGATGTTGGCAAGAGATTAACTTGCATTATCGGGTGTGGTGACCCACACTTGTAATCCCAATACTGTACCAAAAGAAAATAATAGAGTGGAGGAGACACAAAAATGAAAACAAAATGGCTAAAAATCTTCAAGAACTGATGAAAGACACAAATTCTCAAGAACAGGAAATAAAACATATACTAAGCAGGATAAAGAAAAATAAATTTGCAGACACTCTGTGGTGAAAATACGGAGGAACATCAAAGACAATTGGAAGGTCTTAAAGACATTCAAGAGGCAGGAAAACACATCACCCACCCATAAACAGCACTGTGCTGTGGTGCTTCCTATCTGGAAACATACGTAAATAAGACCATGCAGGACTTCCGGGAAGATGGTGACGGAGAAAAGCAGGGCTTAGGAGCCCCGCTAACAACGAATCTCTATTACCACAAAATCAGCGCCTTTCATAGCCAGAAAACACCATCAGCAAAGAAACAAAAAATGTAATTACAAGGGACAGAGAAAAAGAGGGCTGGAAAAACAAGACACCAGAAAGAAACCAGACCGCAGTGCTGCGGCCGGAGCCACGGCGTGGGCACCATCTTCCCTTGTAGCACCAGGCTCCAGAGAGGAGGGGGACTCAGAACGGAGCTCAGAGCCACAGAAGAGATATGCCAGCCTCACGGTCAAGAACACGGCAGCAGCACCTTACTGCTGATGGCAGCGGCGAGTTCACTGGACGGCTACAGACCAACGCACTCAACAGCCTAAAAGGCTCCAGAGAGGAGCAGCAGATAGCGAGCCGAGGTGAGCCACTGCGGAACAGCTGGGCAGATTTCAGCAGATTTTTCAGCGCAGGGAACATCTAAAGCTCCCAGTGGCTGGGCTCAGCACACCCTGCAGGGACTCAGAGCAGAGCTCAAAAACAGAGAAGAAATATGCCAGCCTCACAGCCAAGGGCGTGGCAGCGGCGCCATATTGCCACCGGCGGCAGCAGCAGTGAATTCACCGAGTCCACTACAGCTCCATCTGCGCACTCAACAACAGTAAGTAAAACTGTGGCCCCTAGAGGAGAAATCCCAGTACAGCACTCCCAGGGACTTGACCCAGTGAGGGAGTGGCGGTGGCAGAGATATCACACCATAGGAGAATGCCCAACCTGGCAACCCCCATGGTCTAAAGCAGCCTTGATTGACACCCTGGGTCTGAGACTCTGCCATACAACCCAGTAAAGGAGTAATGGGGACTGAGATAATACAGACTCGAGATCCAAAGCACCTTAAGTGAAGTCATAGTGACCCAAGGGAAGAACCCAGAGAAGGCACAAACTTCCGAAATCATGGGAAAGAGGAATAACAATGGAGCAGTGAATGCCCACAACCCCACAACATCAGAACCTGATAAAACAGAAACTCAGAGATTTCTAGAAGATCAAATCAGGAAAATAACTGTAGAAATAATAGAGGTGTTTCAAAAAGAATTCAGAGAGAGCCAAAAAGAGATAAAGGATGCAATTAATGAAGTAAAGGCCTCAATTCAAAGTACAAACAACCGATTAGACCACATGGAGAATAGAATCTCACTCTTAGAAGATGAGCACTCCAAAAATGAATGCATAGTTTTTAATTTAGAAAAATAATCCGACAGCAGGAATCTGACATTGAAGAAATATGGGTCCATTTTAAGAGAGCTAACCTAAGAATAATTGGAATAGAGGAGGGAAAAGAAGGTGAAACCAAAGGGATCAACAATATCTTCAAGGAAGTAATGGCAGAAAATTTTCCAAACATAGAGCAAGAGGTCGATACACAGGTCCAGGAAACTTATAGAACTCCCTTTAGACAGGATCGGAGAAGAGGATCCCCACGCCACATAATTGTCAAAATGACCAATGTGGAAGCCAAGCAGAGAATCTTAAAGGCAACAAAGCCGGGCGTGGTGGCGCACGCTTGTAATCCCCGCGCTTGGGAGGCGGAGACAGGAGGATCGCGCAGGTTCGAAGCCAGCCGCGCGCTGGCTTAGGAGACCCTGTTTCCAAAATGAAAATGTAAAAATAAGTCTGGGAGTGTAGCCCCGAGGTAGAAGGGCTTCCAGGAACCCCAGTACCACCAAAAAAAAAAAAAGGCAACAAAAACAAAGGGTCAAGTGACATTCAGAGGCAAACCAATTAGAATCACTCCAGACTTCCCAAACCAAGTCATGAGAGCCAGAAGGGCTTGGAGTAACATATTCCAAACTCTGAAAGAAAACAACTTCCAGCCAAAAATTTCATACCCAGCAAAACTTTCTTTCAAATTAGATGGGGAAATAAGAAGCTTCCATGACAAACAGAAACTGAAGGAATTTATGTCTTCAAAACCAGCACTAGAGAAAATACTCAAAGAGATTAACTACAAAGAAAAAATAGGTAACACACACCAGAACCAGAGAAACAAGATTTTCCATCCAACAGACAACTAAGATTGGTTATCTGTGGAGATTCATTACTTATGTTAGTCTTTTACCTATCTCTAAATTGTATTGTTTGCTTTTATTGTTGCTAATTTTTATGATTTCTATTTGGAATATTAATATACCTTCAGATATAGCATTTGGAAATATTTTATCCCCTTCTATCAGTAACTTTTAACTCTGTTTACATTGTCTTTGGATATACAATATTTTTTTATTTTTATGGAGTTTGTATACCCTTCTGTTGCCTGTACCATTGAAATCATATCCAAGAAATCACTGCCAATTTCAATGTTGTGAGGTTTTATGACCCAAATTTTCTTCTAAAAGTTTATAGTATTAAGATCTATATTTAGGTCTTTTATCTCTTTTGAGTTAATATTTGTATATGGGATTAGGTAAGGGTCCAGTTTTATTCTTTTTCATGTAATTATTATTTTTCAACAATATTTAGTTAAAAGATTATTATTTCCTCCACCAAATGTTCATGGAAACCTTGTCAAAAATAACTTGACAATATATGGAAGAATTTATCTCTAGGCTTTTTTTTAATTCCAATGTTTTATATATCTGCCTTTAGAACAGTACTACACTGTTTCAATTATTGTAGCTTTATATAGTTTGAAATCAGAAATATACATCTTCTAGCTTTGTTCTTTTTCAAGATCATTTTGGGTATCTAGAGTCCATATTCCATATTAGGATAGATTTTTTCTGAAAAATAAATAAATATATGATAGTTTCACCTAAAAAAAAGAAAAAAATATTCTGTGGTAAGAAAGAAAGCAAAAAGAAATATTGAAATGTTATCTTTAAGTTATCAAAAGCTTGGTATCAGACAAATGAAACTGTTATGTGAGATTATCATTTTTAATTTTGGATAAATCGCTATAATACTAGATGTCAACCACTAAGCCAAGCATGGGAAGGAGGGATGGGGGAAGGAACGGGGTGGGGATTGGGTAGGGGCTAACTGGGCGATGTGTGCATGTATGTCTACAAAAGTTTTTTTTTTTATCCCACTATGATGTATGAATACAGTGCACCAATAAAAAATAAAAAAATAAAAATAAAAAATAAGACCATGCATGTCAAATGCTTTACATTTCCCTACCCAGCTATACTATCAGTGCCCAGGAGAGAGGGGCAATGTTTTCAACATTTTATATCATCTTCACTGGGCTTGGTCTCTAACAATATACAGTTAAAATACTACCACAATGAAATATTTCTATATGGCTGGCATCAAGCCACTGCCTCTGAGGCCTCCCCCAAGATTCTCCATGATCTCCCCAAATTCAGTTTAACTAACCTCTGACCCCTGGAGGAGCCCCAGTCCTACCCCAGCAGCTCCATTAGGTCCTCCATCCGGTAAGTGGACATTTGAGTCTCTAAGGCACAACATGTGGCACATTATCTTGTACAGCAGGTAACAGCAAACACTTGTTGAGTAAATGCAGCTCAGAAAACAAAATCCAAAGTCCAATCCTGGGTCAATGGCAGGAATGGACTTGGGGCCCAGGTCTAATTGGCCACAAATCCCACAATCTGAGCCCAGGAGACAGGACATCCACAGCCGGCAGTTCCGCCCTGAGAGCCAGAACAGAGCTCACTGCTCGCCAGTGGCCCAGAACCTACTGCTTTCCTGCCCCGCAAACTCCCACCATCCTGTCTCTCCAAGCCCCATCACTGCCTCAAGCCCCCCATGCTGCCCCCAAGCGGCCTCCTTGTTTTCTGTAGCTTGAAAACTTTCCCATCTTGTCATAATATTTTTTTTCTTTAGTAGTGGTACTAGGTATCGAACCCAGGGACATTCTACGTCCACCTGCAGCCCAATTTTTTAAGCAGTTCTTAATAACTTGCTGAGACTATCTTTGAACCTGTGATCCTACTGTCTCAGCATTCCAAGTGCTGGGATTACAGGCATACACTACCACACCCAGCTCCTTGTTATAATCTTTTGAAATATCATTCTGTGATCTTCTGAGATGTCTCCTTTCTTTTTCTTTATTCGTAAAGGCTGTAACTATCCTAAGGCCAGGACCAGTCAGAGTCTGTCTCCGTCTCTGTCTGTCTGTCTGTCTGTCTCTCTCTCTCTCTCTCTCTCTCTCTCTCTCTCTCTCTGGCATATCCTAAGTTCCTAGTGTATTTCCGGGTAAATGATAGTCAGGGTAAATTCAAATTCAAGTCATAATACCACAGTGATACATTCATATCCATGCATATAGCAACGCAATTCACAATAGCCAAATTATGAAACCAACTAGTTGTTCCTCAACAGATGAAGGGATAAAAAAATGTGGCATATGCACACGATGGAATTTTACTGCACCATAAAGAAGAACAAAATTACATCATGTACAGAGCAGTGGATGAAACTGGAAAACATTGTGCTAAGTGAGATTAGTCAGTCACAGAAAGTAAGAAATTGGATGTTCTCCCTGATATGCAAAAGCTAGGGAGAAAAGGAGTCATAGGAGGAACTCTAGATGAAGAAGGAGAAACCATAGATGAGCAAATAAGGAAGCCTAACTGGGGGTGATGGGAGGAGGGAAGAGGGAAATTCTCTAATGTATATGACATACATTCACAAACATATCAAAGTCAGTCACTAAACCAAACATGAGAAGGAGGGAGGGGGAGGGGTTGGGGGGGGGATTGGGGAAGGGCTACCTGGGTGATGTGTCTTGTACCTCATTAAGATGTATGACTACAGTGTACCAATAAAAAAAAAGTCTTGTGGAGTCAGGCAAGGTGGTACAAGCTTGTAATCCCAGTACTTGAGGGGCTAAGACAGGAAGATTGCAGGTTCAAGACTAGCCCCAGCATCTTAGGCCCTGTTTCAAAATAAAAAGGGTGAGGGGGAGGTGTTGCTCAGAGGTAAAAAGGCCCCTAGGTTCAAACCCTAGCACCACACACAAAAAAAAAAGAGTCCTTGGCATGATCCGGGCAAAAAAAAAAAAAAAATGCTGTATATGCACTCTGAGCAACACCCTAGTGTCTCTGGGAACTTGAACACAGGTCCCTGGACCAAAGGCCTCATTGGCCTCTTAGAAGGAAAATCAGTGCAGAACACTGCAAACAATGTCTCCAGTGGAAAAATACAGCATTCCATCTCTCCTCAGTTCCTCTCTGCCCTCCCCAAAACAGATGCATCTAGGCACCAGCCCAACAGCCAAGGTTATCATCTTGATTGGTACCCAAAACTGAGACCCAGCCATGGTCTTCCTGACGGATTCTGAGGCACAGATAGAAAAACATTAAGACTGATTTGTCTGTGCATTTTCTCTACCCACTGTTCATCCATTTACCCGGGCTAGCCATGGCAACGAGATGCTAGAAAACTACATTAGAAACAATCCTTCTATTCTAGGTAGGCTCCTTCCCCTTCCCCAGCTCCAGGACTGTGGCTGCAAGAAGCTCAACATCTATTAATCTCATTTTTTAAAATATCGTGCAATCCACTGGAGGGAGGGGGGAGAACTAAAAGTAAGCCAGGAAACTGCAAGATTGGCAGAATTTGCTACTTTACGGTTGGCGGTTTTGGCACCGCTGTGGACAGGGGGGGAAAAAAAACAGGACGAGAGCGGCTTATTAAGTAGGTAGAGACATCTCAGAGCATCAGAATAAGAAACATCTTTGGGTGCAGCCCAACCTCCGCACACAAGAACGGAGCGGGTGGGGGAGGGGAGACTGCGGAGCCTGCGCTGCGATCCAGAACCTTGAGTGCTTGCCTTAATGGGGCGTTTTCGTAATATGGAGCAAATCAACCTATAACCAAATATGTATCAATCACCTGCGAGCTCCAGGCACTAAAATCACAGCACGGAGAAAGATTAGGCCTTTCTCTCAAAGGGCACAGTGCTGAGATGGATTTCTCAGCAGGGCCCTTGTTCACATCTCCCATAATGGATGAGACACAGAATAGTCTTCAGCAATTACCTCCAACTTCTCTCCTCTCTCTCCTCCCTCTCCTCCCTCTTCTCTCCTCTCCTCTCCTCTCCTCTCCTCTCCTCTCCTCTCCTCTTCTCTCTCTCTCTCTCTCTCTCTCTCTCTCTCTCTCTCTCTCTCCTCTCTCTCCTCTCTCTCCTCTCTCTCCTCTCTCTCTCCACACACACACAGTTGAAAATCCAAATGTGTACATAAACTTTTTTTGTGTGTGGTACCAAGGATGGAACCCAGGGGCATTCTACCTCCAAGTAGAATCCTTTTTATTTTTATTCTTTATTTTGAAACAGGGTCTCACTGACTGCAAAAACCACATTACTCCTGTCTCAGCCTCCCGGAAGCTGGGGTTACAAGCGTGCACCACCACGCCTGGCATGAACATAAACTTTTGAAGTTCCACATCAGAGAGAATTTCAGGTAAACGCTGACTATCAGGACACTTGAACACTAACCAGTCCTCCCCAAAGGAAAGCAAGCAGGTTCACGTGCCTCGATCCATTATGAACCAGCAGGTACCCAGATCATACTGCCATGGACTATAGAACCTAACTCCAGCCACACGAGGGCACGCACTCCTGTGATCCCAGCCACTCAGGAGGTGGAACATGAGGATCACAAGTTCGAGACCAGCCCAGGCAACTTAGTGAAACCCTGTCTCAAAATTAAAAAAATAATAATAATAAAGCTGGGCATGGTGGCGCACACTTGTAATCCCACCATTTGGGAGGCTGAGACAGGAGGATTGCAGTTCCTGGACAGACTCAGCCACTTAGTGAGACCCTTTGCAACTCAGTGAGACCCTGTTTCAAAATAAAAAATGAAAAATAGGGCTGAGAGAGTAGCTCGGAGGTAGAGCCCTGGGTTCCACCCTAATAATGCAAAAAGAAGAAGTCTGGGGAGAAGCTCAGTGGTAGAGTGTCCCCTAGTTCCATCCTTGTCTTAAAAAACATGTGTATACAACAACAACTACAACCAGCTCCATCTAAAGGAAGGCGCTGGCTGGTAGCTCTTATGATGAGCTGGGCAAATATCTCCCACCACACACAAACTCTGCCAGAGACGTGTGGTTACCACTGAATAGCCATCAAGATAGAAATGTTTATTTATCAGAACAGAAGGATGTTATTATTGTTCCAAGAAAAAGTGCTCCATCTGAGGTCACTTGAGCCCAACCTACTATCTACTAATGTATTCGCCCCACCAGATTTCGCCTCATTTCCTAGAAATTCATATTGAGGTTTAGGAACAAAGTCTGGCTAATGGCGAAGTGTCGTTTTCCTTGCTCTGAAGCTCTGATAAATTTTACTGAAGGCCAGATTCCTCCAGGTCTCCTGAAACATGGCCCAAAAAAAAACCCAATCATCTCACTTTCCATTGTGAGCAGAAAGAAGGGAGAAAAAAGAGCATGAGAATTAACTGTATTGCTTACAAAAATTAGTTCCCCTTGGGTCACAGTGACAAACTTAGACAAAAATCTGGCTTTCCTTGGCAATTAACTAATGAGACTTGAATGTATATAAAAGGCCGTCTTTCCCCGGCAGGTGTTTGGCAGACGGAATTAAAAACAGGAGATAACGTTAAGGTTTTTATGACCCAATTTTCAGTGCATACCCTTGTTTTGAGATTAAAACAAATTGATATATTAAACAAGACTTTATTCCAGTCAAGTCTGTACCCTGTGTTATTAAAATAAGAGGTTGCACTAAAGGAAATTTGTTTCTCTTTACCACTCCTTCATAATGCACTAAGTACTTTGAAAGTCACTACTTGTTTCTCTTCAAAAGAGAACTGAATTTAAGAGGGACACTTATCTAAGTTTTGGGGTTTGGGTTTTTGTTGGGTTGTTGTTGTTGTTGTTGTTGTTGTTGTTGTTGTTGTTGTTTTAGATTTGGAAAGCAATTCCCCAGATGAACTCAAGATGGGGGAAAAAAGTACAACATCAGAAAATCTATTACTGTGGAATTCACCTTACTGAGGGAAAAAGAACCTCAAATCTTTTGTTAAAATTAAGTATCCTTGCTGGACACAGTGATGCACACCTGTAATCCCAGCTTTTAGGAGGCTGAGACAGGAAGATGGCAAGTTGGCATCCAGCAGCAGCAACTTAGGGAGGCCCTCTGCAACTTAGCAATATTCTGTTTCAAAGTAAAAAAAAATAGCCAGGTATGATGGCACATGCTTGTAATCCCAGCATTCAGGAGGCTGAGACCCGAGGATCACAGTTCAGGGACAGCCTCAGCTACTTAGTAAGGCCCTCGCAACTTAGTGAGAGCCTGTTTCAAAATAAAGAATAAAAAATAGGACTGGGGGTAGAGCTTGGAGGTAGAATGTCCCTGGGTTCCATCCCCAGCAAGATAAATTAATAAGATATGGTATTCATGACAATGTTCAGATTTAAGGGAAATAAAGGTAGAAATGTCTAAGCAAAAGACACAGCTGACTCGCCCTTCAGTGGAGCTTGGATTCAGCATCTCCCAATCAGGTTTATAACCCAGCTCAGATATGACAATCACCAACAGCCCCAGGCTATTGAAGAAATCCTCTACCAACACTCTGATGGTAGGTTCTGATGGCAAGAGGATCGCAGGTTCACGGCCAACCTCAGCTACTTAGTGAGGCCTCCACAACTTAGTGAGACCCTGTTTCAAGATAATTAAAAATAGGGCTAGGGTGTAGCTCGGAAGTAGAATGCCCCTGGGTTCACCCCTGGTACTGCAAAAATGAATAAATAAGTAAGTAAATTAATTAATTAATTAATAATCGGCCTGGGGTCGTAGCCCAGAGGTCATAGCCCAGAAGTAAGAATGCCCCTGGGTTCCATCCCCAGTACCGAAAAAAAATTCTGACAGCCAGTTGTTTTCAAGCAAACATGTATCTGCCTAAAGTATTAGTGTAGGAGCAAAAGTAAAGACATTCAGGGTCTCAAAAATGTTCTCTCTCCTCTAGCCTTTCTCAGGAAGCTGCTGTAATAATAGTCTTTGTTGAAATAAAGGAATGAAACAAGAAACAGAAAGTGAGGGGACTGAGGGAAGAGGAAACCCAGCCAAGGAAAGGAAGAAGAAACTCAAATAGTCCTGACTGGAGCAGTTCAGAGGCCCCAGGGGGCACTCTGAGAAGACGACATTAGCAGAATTGTTGTAAGTCATAAATCACAAATTGTTATAAATCATGTGACTCAAATTCATAGGATTTAATGCCATACGGAATTCCAAATGAATCGACACACATCTCAACACAGAAAGGTTTTGAGGATCAAAATGTTGAGGGAAAAAGAAAGAGAAGACCATGAACACAGGAACATTTGTGTTCTGAAACTACTAAGCCCGGCGCGGTGGCACACACTTGCAATCCCAGTACCTGGGAGGCTGACACAGGAGAATCACTGGTTCTAGACCAGCCTCGGCAACTTAGTGAGACCCTGTTTCAAAATTTTAAAAAGATGGACTGAGGTTGTAGCTTAGAGGTAGAATACCCCAGGCACAATCCCCAGTAAAACAACACACACACACACACACACACACACACACACACACACACTCACACACACACACACACACACACACAAATGATGCCAGGCCTGGTGGCACATTCTTATCATCCTAGTACTTAGGAGGCTGAGACAGGAGGACTGCAGGTTTTCAGGAAGCCTCGGCTGTTTAGTGAGGCCCTTTGTAACCTAGTGAGACCCTGTTACAAAATAAAAAGTAAAAAATAGGGCTGGGGGCGTAGCTCGGAGGTAGAGTGCCCCTGGGTTCCATCCCCAGTGCCGCAAATATAAAAAATGAAAAGTACTAATGATAGCATCAGCGATACCGCAGGCTTCTCCTGGGGCAGAAAATAAGCCAAGGTCATCCAGCTCCCTTTCCTGGGGACAGAGAAACATGGATGGGACGGGGGAAGAGGAGAAAATAAAGAAGAGTTCAATTTTTAAAACCTCCTATTTTGTTTAAATGACTTTAAAAGACTCAGGCAAAGATGACGACATGTTGATATTGGTCGGCTCTGGGTGGTGAATACGCAGGGATTGTCCTGACGAGGATCTTCCTGCTTTTCCGCATTTTTCTTTTCCAAGAAGTGAAGAAGAAAAGGAGAAAAGAAAGAGAAACTGCAAACACAGCGTTTCCGAGGGCCTGGCTGGAGGGTCAGGAAGGCAGAGCCGCCACGGCCCGTCTGTTCCAGGGACCCCTCGTCACCTCGACTCTTTTCTCTTCCTGGTCTATTATTGCTAACCACAGCGTATCTTTCTCATATAAAAATCCTGTATTAAACCTCTGCTTACAGTTATTTGGGAGTTTAATATTGTTGTTGTTGTGTTTTTTCGTTTTGCTTTCTCAACAAAATACATTGAATTTAAAAGTCCATGAGTAGTTTCATATATGTGTGTGCATGTGTGTGTGTGTGTGTGTGTGTTACCAGGGATTGAACCCAGAAGGCCCTGCCTCTGAGCTACCACCCAAACCTTTTTATTTTGAAATAGGGTCTCAGTAAGTTGCTGAGGGCCTCGCTAAGTTGCTGTGACTGGCCTCAAACCTGCAATCCTCCAGTCTCAGCCTCCCAAGTACTTGGGATTACAGGCGTGCACCACCACGCCCGGCAGGTAGTTCCTTTTAATAGCAGAACACGGAGGTTTTGAATTCATGAAGACTGAAGAAAGGCTTAGTAATACAATGAGTCAACTCCTCATAATATTCCTTAGTGAAGGTATTGCTTTGATAGAAAAAAAAATAAGTCAATAGAAAGGAGACCAGTAGAATAGGAAGTGGGGAGAGAGAAACAGTAGACGGCACTGGGGCATGAAACTGACCAAATGATGTGTGTGCATGCACAAATATTTAATCAGGAATCTCATTATTGTGTCTAATCCCAATGTGCCAAGAACAATAAATTTGAAAATAAAAAGGTTATTCATATTAGTCAATATTGCCAGGCGTGGTGGGCATGCTTGTCATCCCAGCATTCAGGAGGCTGAGATCAGAGGATCGTGGTTCACAGACGGCCTCAGCTACTTAGCAGGGCCCTTTGCAACTCAGTGAGACCCTGTTACAAAATTTTAAAAAGACTAAAAAATATAGTGCTGGAGGTGTAGCTCAGAGGTATAATGCCCCCGGGCTCCATCCTCAGTACCAGAAAAAGAAATTAATTAATACTAATTTGAATTAATTTTAAGCAGCTGACTCTTTCTCTCTGGCCCTCCTGTATATCTGGACTCTACTACCTGAACGGCAGGCTAAGTGCTTAGGAAGAAACCCTCAGGGCTCTGTGTGAATATTATCTAAAAGGTGTCTGAGCTGGGGGTACTCAGAAGTGGGGTGCTGAGCAGGCACCGTCCTCTGTGAGATGGAGATTTGCCCTTGGCTGTGAATGCACCTGCTGAGTGCTTCGACAAACACCCAAAAAGCTGAGCCCACAGATCCCAGAGCAGCGTCGGAAAGCTACCCCTCCACCCCATCCTTTCCTTTGATTTGGACCTGGGAGAAGAATTGCAAAGAAGACAAAATGAAAGGCACCGGACAGTTATCCTTTCTCTATTTAAAGAAAGAAATAAATAACTCTGAAGTTTGGGGAGAGCGTTGTGCGCGTTGGGTTCAGGTCGGAGCTTATGTTCGCGGGCGCTCGATGGACTTCCGGCTACAAATGTTTTATCAAGACAATCCACCTTGTAGCAATCTCCAAAGAAGACTGTGCGGCTCTATTAAGTCCACAAATTTGCTTTTTTAAGAGTGACTAAATACGCTTTTTTCACAACAACGACAAGTCATCTCTCTCCTGGAGCCCGAGGGGTCTGTCACCCAGCATTCCCTGCTTTTCAAAGCCAGTCATCAAAAGCAAAGAAAATGTCATGACTTTGGAGCGGTCAGAAAGCTCTTAAGTCGCCGCGCAGGCTATTTCTCCTTTTGTGGCCCAGAAAAGAGTGGACAAACGCAATAAATAAATAATCCCATTGTACTTACAAATGGGTAACAATCCCTCAAAATGAGGCGAGGAACACAGATAGGAGATAGCAGGCGGCCGGCCGGCTCTTAGCGAACGGCTGGCAATTCCCGGCCTAACCTGCTTTTGCAAACCACGAACTCGTGCGCGGCAGCCGGCGTGAGAAAATAAGAATTAAAAATGGCATCGGATGCAGCGGGGCTCGGCCTCAATGCCTTTCTGCATAATTCAGGGCCAAGGTTAACACTTCTTAAAACTGTTCAAAATAACTGACTTTGAAATCATCCTCAGGGTCACCAGTGGTTGCTAAAATCACCTCTTCATCATTTTATTTTTTTACCACCAGCGTGTGTGTGTGTGTGTGTGTGTGTGTGTGTGTGTGCGTGTGTGTGTGTGTGTTTACTGGGGATTGAACCCAGAGGCATTACATCTGAACTACACCCCCAGCCCTTTTTATTTTTTATTTGGAAACAGGATCTCTCTGGGTTGCTGAGAATCTTGCTACATTGATAAAGTTGTCCTCCAACCTGTGGTCCTCCTGTCTCAGACTCCCAAGTACTGGGATCACAGGCATGCACTGCCATGCCTGGCTCCATTCCATTTTAACGAGGTCTCGTTGTATTATGTCCTTGAATGTACCCAAGTCCTCTGGCTTTTATTTCTGGTACTTACAGCCACCTTTCCCCACTTTAAATTTGAGGGCAATCCTCCTGTCTCAGCCTCCCAAATGCTGGGATTACAAGCGTACGCCACCATACCCATTCAGCCTCAGCTACTACTTAGTGAGGCTCCGTGTAATTTGATGAGACCCTGTTTCAAAACGAAGGATAAAAAATAGGGCTGGGGGTGTAGCTCAGAGGTAGAATGCCCCTGGCTTCCATCCCCAGTACTGCCAAAAAAAAAAAAAAATTGAGGGCAAACAACAGAATGTATGACCACAGAAAGACCCCTCTGCAAAGACGTCTGACACAGATTCTAAGTCATGCTTGTGCATTCGACAGTGGTTAATACCATGAAATAAACCGGCCCTGGTGCTCGTCAAACATCTTTGTCCTGAGTCCAGTCTTTCTGGGTCACTTTTCAAACTGACCACAGTTTTTTGGAGGTGAGATTTCAGGGAAGGGTTTTTGGGGTTTTGGGGGGGAGGTTGTTTTCATTTGGCCTAGTTTGGTACTGAGGATTGAACCCAGGGGTGTTCTGCCTCTGAGCTACATGTCCAGCCCCTTTTAATTGTTTCATTTTGAAACAGGGTCTCACTAGGTTGCTCAGGCTTCCCTAAATTACTAAAGCTGTCTCCAAAACAGCAAACCTCCCATCTCAACCTCCCAAATCCTGGGATTACAGGTGTGCACCACCACACCTGGCCTGACCACAGTCTTCGACCCAATATCACCCTCTGTGCCATCAAGAACATGGTCAAGCTGGGTGTGTTGGCCCACGCTTGTAATCCTAGCATTTGAGAGGATGAGACAGTAGGAACATGGTTCCCGGACAGCCTTGGCTATTGAGTGAGGCGGCGCCTTGCAACTCAGTGAGATCCTGTTTCAAAATAAAGAATAGAAAATAGAGCCCGGGGTGTAGCTCAGTGGTAGAATGCCCCTGGGTTCCATCCCCACTACTGAAAAAAAAAAAAAAAAAAAAAAGAACATTGTCGAAGTGACGTTTCATGGTAGAAATCCTCCACTGTTTTCTCCTGAACTCTTCTTTCAAGTTAATTACACCATTCTGCAAGTTTTAATGCTGGAGCTTTTTCAAAAGACCCAACCGAGGGAACTCCGTAAGATGCCATTGAGTGATTTCATACACAGTTAAAGCTCCCATCTGCCTAAGAACTGCAATGCTCTCCGAGGTTAAAAGGAACAGGGCGCAGGGCAGGGACCAGGGGCAATATTGACTGTGACAAAAATCATTGGTTACCATCCGGGGTTTCTCCTTCCCCCTGGTCAGGAGGGAGGTATACTAATGCTTTCCAAAAACGGAAATGAGAGCCATGACTTGGTATCTAAAGTACAGACAACAGAGAGGACAGATGGACAACCTCGCCACGCCTGGCCACCCAGGGATGCCTCGTGAAAGTCGCCGTCTCAATAGAGGATCGATCCCCAGAACCACCAGGAGCCACCAAGCCAGAATGATACCGGACTCTCCCTCCATCCCCTGGGCCAATCAGACACATAACGACACAAGGGCGGGAGCCTTCCTGGTATTTTAGCAAGACAAATACTGTTCTTCCCCTCACACAGAGTGAAAATAAGAACTCCCTTGCTTCCAACACGATTTCTGTTCCAAGGCCCCGTCACATGAACATCCAGCCAGGGAGCGTGCCTAGGTACTTAAGAAAATGCATGATGTTTTAAAATGTTCTTCTGTGCCTTAATCCCCCTTTAAAATTAATGTTCCTAAATCCTGAGGCAGCTGCGATAGCATCTCGGCCATCTGCCCCCGCCGGTTCTATGGTGTCCTCAGACCCAACAAAGAAGCCGGGCTCAGACCCAGGGGTCTTATTTCATAGGGAACCCGGAGGTTGTCCAGAGGCCTCACCTAGGACCGCAAGCAGACTTTCAAAGCCATGTATTTTTAACTGAAGGGACCAATGGTCTTCCCCATCTCTTCTGGATTAAAGAAATGGGAGAGAGAACACACATACAACACTTCAGGAACCTTCCCAAACATGACCCCTCTCCCAGAAGCTCCCTACCCCATCCAAGTAGCCTTGCCGGGCTGGTACGCCATCGGTCATCTTCCTGAGACACTCGGTACGGCGCTGCCTCTGGCCTTCCTGCATCCCTGAGAACTGAAATGTGGCACTAAAAAAGAAAAAGAAAAAAGAACTGAAATAAATACAAATTTAGGAAGGGGATACTTCATGCCGTACACACACGGCTGGTCAAACGACTTTAGCAGATTCAAGACTTCGCAAGTCACAAAACCAGGTTTTGCCAAAGGAAGGTAACAGCTGTCTATGACCCTGCTCGGCTTCCACCTCGAGCCTCATTTCTACTTGATGGCAGAAAACGATGTAGTCGCCCTCCCAGGTAAACGTCACCAAGTCAGTGATCACTTGGTCACATTTCTTGCTCCTTGCCCTCCCAACACACACACACACACACACACACACACACACACACACGCATGCACACACACACGCACACACACACACCTCTCTACTGTCCTTTAGACCCAGGGTAGCAAGCAACTAAGTCCAAAGATAGTAAGAGGTCCAGAGGTCCAGGCCATGGGAATAAAGCTGGAGTCTGCTCTGGGTCCTCGTCACCCTCGGCTCCCCCGTGGCTCCTGTTGGCATGACCTCTCCACCCTTTATCAGACACTGCACATCTCCAGGTGATGTGGGCCTTTTGGAGGCTCTCCATCCATATTCTGAAGCCTGTGGGATTCTTTTTTGGTTGGTTGTTTTTGTGTAGTACTGGACATTGAACCCAGGGGCATTTTACCTCTAAGCTCTACCCACAGCCCCCTTTTATTATTTTCTTTTGGAAACAGGGTCTTACTAGGTTGCTGAGCAGCTCACTACATTGCTGAGACTGGCCTCAGACCTACAACTCTCCTGTCTCAGCCTCCCAAGTATTGAGATTGTGGCTGGGAATCTACTTCTCCTCTGCTGTGTGCTCAAGGAATATCAGCAAGACTGCAGCTTCTAAAGACACAGAGGGGACAGAGCACACTGAGGACTACTCTGAGATACCCACATCTAAAGGGTGCCAGGCACACGTCCTGGAAGGGCACCCAGCCCCAGGCAGGGCACAGGGAAGGAAACTGACACTCGCTTCATTTCTATCCTTCTTCTTTCCTTTCAACTTGTAGCACCCCACTTCTGCCTCTGGATCCACTGCAATCTACTTTCCACACCAGTACTCAGTAGGAGCGGTACTGCGCCCCAGCAAATTTTGCAATTGTTGTTCAAAGATATTGTTTCCCTAAACAATTGTGTGTGTGTGTGTGTGTGTGTGTGTGTGTGTGTGTGTGTGTGTGTGTGCAATAGGGAACTGAACCTAGGAGCATACTACCTTGGAGCTACACCCTCAGCCTTGCCGGGCGTGGTGGCACACACTTGTAATCCCTGCACTAGGGAGGCTGAGACAGGAGGATCGCACAGGTTCGAAGCCAGCCTCAGCTACTTAGTGAGGCTCTCAGCAACTTAGTGAGACCCTGTTTCCAAATAAAATATAAAATAGGTCTGGGAGTATAGCCCGGAGGTAGAAAAGCCCCTGGGTTCCACCCCCAGTACGACAAAAGTAAATAAATAAATAAATAAATAAAACATATGCCCTCCGCCTTATTTTATTTTATTTTATTTGGAAACAGGCTATCTCTAAGTTGGAAGGGCCTTGCTAAGTTGCTGAGGCTGGCCCCAAACCTGTGATCCTCTTGTCTCAGCTTGCCAAGCGCTAGGATTATAGACATGTGCCTATAACCACACCCAGCCCCTAGGAGGTTTGAAATGAAACC
Organism: Muscardinus avellanarius; assembly: GCF_963383645.1. NCBI lineage: Eukaryota > Metazoa > Chordata > Mammalia > Rodentia > Gliridae > Muscardinus > Muscardinus avellanarius. The sequence goes on from NC_137790.1 coordinate 133,735,277, forward strand.
TTTTATTTCAAAGGTATTCAAATCTATGGTAGAGTTGCAACTAGAGATCAACGAACACCCAAACAATCAAGAAATTTAGCACTAATACTATTTATTTACTCTGCAAATTATTATTTAAATGTCCCCAATTATCCAAATAATGTTCTTTACAGGTGATTTCTGGTTCCATTCTGGATTCAATTAAAGATGATCCATTGAATTTAGTCCTCGAGTTTCTTCAATCTCCTTTAAAATATTTCTGGCATTTAGTGGGCAGGAGTCAAGGATAATAAACATCTCACAATGCATAAGATGGTCTCCACAATAAAGCATTGTTTCAAGCCCCACAAGACTTTAGAGTGTGTCCCCAGACAGTAATACAAGCCTAAAAATTGCTTCTAATTATCTACACCTAGAGTCTAATGTCATTTCTGGGGCTCATATAAACACAAAGTAATCTTTGCACACTTTAAATATTTGCTGAATTTTCTAGGACAGCAACAACATTGTAAATCAAGGAAAGACTAAACCTTATTTTGTTAGAAATTATTTCAAGAGTTGTTCATCATTTTTTTTTTAAATTCTGTTTACTAATGGTAAAGCTGTTTGTATTTAAATCACCACATAACGCCCTGTATCAGCCTGTGTTCAAGGCTGTCACATGCTCCACGGTCTATGTTCAAGTTCAAACGTAGAACTACATTATTATATTTTCTATAGAGTGGTAACTGAGCACAGAAATGTTAAAATAGATGTTTTATTTTATGTACTTTCATTTTATTTCTTGTTTAGATTTCAGCTGGGGCATTGTATTCATGTCTTAATTATATATGCAGCCCAGAGATATCTATCAGTTTTATTTCAGGATAATAAAAGAACTTTGCAGCTGGGTGTGGTGGCGCGTGCCTCTAATCCCAGTATTGGGAGGCTGGGGATTGAACCCAGGGGCATTCTACCTCCAAGCTACACCCCTATTTTTTATTCTTTATTTTGAAGCAAGGTCTCACTAAGTTGCAGAGGGCCTCACTAAGTAGCTGAGGCTGGCCTGGTACCTATGATCCTCCTGTCTCAGCCTCCCAAGTACTGGGGTTACAAGAGCACACCAACACAAATAAAGTACTTATTATAAAGTGTTTTGAACAGCCAGGCGTGGTGGCGCACGCTTGTGATCCCCACGCTTGGGGGGCAGAGACAGGAGGATCGCGCAGGTTCAAAGCCAGCCGCGCGCGCTGGCTTAGGAGACCCTGTTTCCAAATATAAATGTAAAAATAGGTCTGGGAGTGTAGCCCGGAGGTAGAAGGGCTTCTAGGAACCCCAGTACCACCAAAAAAAAAAAAAAATGTTTTGAACAAATTGTTTAAACTGTATGTTAGGGAAATTTGAACACAGTTCTTAAGGGAAGATCATTAATTATCTTTAGATGTAATGATCATGGTTTATTTTATGGTTTCTCAAAGGGTCCTTTAAGGGATTGTGTCCAGCATTATTTGCAGATAAAATGTTGCGGTTTGCTTTGAAGTGGTCAGTGTGGTCGAGTGGGTCAGAAAGCAACGGAACAATTCACACCATGTATCAATAATCATTCCAATAAAAAAAGAAAAAAATAATACTAATAATCATTGACACCAGATGGTGGTGACATTGGACTCCTCCAACAATTCTCTCAACTGGTGGGAGTTTTTGAAATTTTCTCTAATAGAAAAACTGAATTAAAGAAAACGGGAGCCTGCTGGGTGTGCAGGGTTGAAAACAACTGCAACGTATTCCCAGCTTCCTCTAGGGCTTAGTCTTTTGAAGTTTAAAAAAAAAAAAAAAAGTTTCATGCCGGGCGTGGTGGCGCACGCTTGTGATCCCGGCGCTTGGGAGGCAGAGACAGGAGGATCGCGCAGGTTCGAAGCCAGCCGCGCACGCTGGCTTAGAAGACCCCGTTTCCAAATAAAAATGTAAAAATAGGTCTGGGAGTGTAGCCCAGAGATAGAAGGGCTTCCAGGAACCCCAGTACCACCAAAAAAAAAAAAAAGTTTCAAGTCACACTTCAAGCATGGTGGCGTACGCTTGTAATGCCAGCATTTGGGAGGCTGAGACAGGAGGATCTCTGACAGCCTCAGCTACTACTTAGTGAGGCCTTTTGCAACTCAGTAAGACCTTGTTTTAAAAAATAAAGAATAAAAAAAATAGGGCTGGGGTGTACCTTGGAAGTGGAATGCCCCTGAGTTCAATCCCCTGAACTATATACACACACGAAAAAAAAAATTCCCTGAGTTTGCTCCAGACACCATCAAAGCTGGGCATTCCTCCTACAGATTGGCATGTGTCGGAGTCCCCTCAGCAGGACCAACTGACCTAAGAGGTTCTGGGGGAAATGGGTCCCTATCTCCACTAAGGTGGTGTTGCAAACAGCTTGACACCCACCACCATACGCACGTGCACAGAAATGGGCAGTTGAGGTTGCTCACGCAGACCCCATACAAAAGACCGGAATGTCCCCTGAAGCTGTGCCTACACATGGCAACCCAGAGTGGAAAGCAAATATGGTGCCTTCCTCCACCACCGTGTACCAAAGGAGAGTGAACCACCACCGTGTACCAAAGGAGAGTGAACAGGACCATCCGGAGCAGAGATGTTTCTCCTCCTGGAACGCACTCAGCGCCCCGCCTAGCGCCGTGCTCAGAATACACCCTCACTAAATCACTAAATAAAACTGAAATTGTAAGCGGAAACCACGAACACTTCCTTACATCTCGTGTGTGTGTGTGTGTGTGTGTGTGTGTGTGTGTGTGTGTGTGTGTGTGTGTTCTAGCAGTCTGAATTCTCAGGGAATCAAATCATCCGTTCATAGCTTCTGATTAGTGATGAACTAAGAGACAATTCACAGTTCTGCCTTCCTTAATATTGTGTTTTAAAATGCAAAATTCGTCAACTCCCTCGCTCGCTGGAGCAGAGGGGCTTTCTGGAACCCGACCAAGTCTTCCTCTCTTGGTACATTTCCCTGCTAGCGATGCTCTTAGGAATCAAATGTGGTGTGTTTCATTTTAAGTCACCCTTTTTTTTTTTTCAATTCAGGAAAATGAATGTTGGAGCCAGATAAGAAACTATAGTCTGCTTTCAAGAAGGTTACAAGAAAACTGCATCTTGCATTACTAATCCTTTATCTTCATGCTAACAAAAAGATTACTGACACATTTTTGAATGAAAGAAAATAAAATAGCAAATGCATCTTAGGAAATGTGTAACTTTCATGCGACACACAAATCAGTTGTTAAATATTTTTTAAATGAAGGGAAATGCATAATAAATTTTTCCTTTGGAAGTAATGAAACCAACTTTTGAGGATAGGAGGGGGAAAAAACAACATCCTTTCATAGAATACGAGTTGAATGAACGGAACGAGTGTGCCCATAACTTCTTACGAGAGAACATGTTTTCTACACTGGGTCTCACTGGGCCACGCAAGTGTTGTTTGGGGAGGAGAGACATTCCGGAGTCTGTGTTTGCGCCTCCTTCTTGCAAGGACCGGCTGTACATCCCAGAGTTCCCCTATGTGTAGGACTGAAGTCACCCACATAGTGCAGAATCCATCTGTGCCGTTACTCGAGAACCCCAAGATTGTGCCAGGGACAGAGGAGGCAGCCTACCACTCACAATGTGGAGAGACACTGCCCCCCGCATAGGAAATATTCACAGCCACCATCCTGGGCAGCAGACAGGCCTGTACTTGGGCTCGGGGATGCCACTGGCAGCGGGGTATCTTAGGTCAATTTTCTAAACTCTGGGTGCTCCAGGCTCCTTGTTTATAAAATGGAGATAATCAATACACCTATGCCAGTCGGGCGTGTGGCGCATGCTTCGAATCTCTGTACTTGGGAAGGTGAAACAGGAGGATCAGGGGTTCTCAATCATTTAGTGAGGCCCTCTGCGATTTAGTAAAACCCTATTTCAAAATAAAAAATAGAACTGGGGGTGGAGCTCAGAGGTATACCGTCCCTGGGTTCCATCCCCAGTACCACAAAAGAATAAAAATAGGGCTAGGGGTGTAGCTTGGAGGTAGAATGCCCCTGGGTTCAATCCCCAGTACTTCCAAAAAAAATTAAAAATCTGAAGGCACATTTTGTTGATGGCTGGGTGGGAAATTTTTTTTTCTTTGAAAGTGATGAAAGATAGTTAATTCTACCTGTGTGTGTGTGTGTGTGTGTGTGTGTGTGTGTGTGTGCATGTGTCTGTTGGCAATGGTATAATGATGATCTAGCAATAAGAAGAAACATTTGTCTCTTCCAGAGTTGGTCTAAGTATTTTATATCTCATCTCATTTGATCCTCACACAGCTCTGTGAGAACATTAATATTTTCCCCACTTGACAGATTAGGAAACTAGGGCACAGCAAAACATTTAAGTAACATTCCCAAAGTCGGTAACCACATCAGTGAAGAAAGAATAGTCTTACACGGTCATAAGATATCATCACCAAATACCCACCATGACCACCTATCAGTTGCTTAAGTGTGCAAATGGGTGCCTTCATTTAACAAAACAGAGACAGATAGTCTTGCTCCTATTTTACAAAAGAAATTCAAATGCGACTATGAAATAGCTGGTAGCATGCGACTCAGAAAGGCACAGTTGTTCTCACAACTCACTCTTCATTCATGCAAGTTAGTTCATACCAATCTGGAATTTTTTGTCAAATGTTCATTAACACAGAGGTCACGTTAATTCAGGCGCAATATTTGCCAACATTTAATGTTTTATGCCAAATGTAGCAAACATGGAGAGAATGCAGTATTGTACCTGATGCCCAACTTACAACCATCCTCCTAGCTGGGTGAGACCACAGGCTATCGCAGATGTGCTTAATGTACTGTTCAACCCAGTCTTCTTTTCTTCCTTTCCTCTTACTATTTCTTCTTCCTCCTCTTCTTCCTTCTCCTGCTTATGCTCTTCTTCTTCTTTTCTTCTTCTTCTTTTTCTTTTTTTTTTTTTGTACTGGGTATGGAATCCAGGGGCATTCTACCTCTGAACTATATCCCCAGCCCTATATTAGTTTTTATTTTAAAACAGGGTCTAACTAGTTTTCTGAAAGTCTCACTAAGTTTCTGAAACTGGCATGAACCTGCAATCCCCCTGTCTCAGCCTCCCAAGTACTAGAATCACAGGCACTAACACATCCAGCCTCAACTATCTTTATATTGCCCTTATCTCTGTAATTCATCAGCCTACACACTTCCTTACCCACAGCATTAACCTTTTTTCAAGATTAAAGTACAGATTACTATAGTGTCTTACACCTATCAGAGATTTAACATGTCTCTTTTCCTCTACTGATATTTTATGAGGATGGCAACTGGTTTTCAGTGTTCTGGTTGCAAAGTTGCAAGGGTTTTGAGTAATCTGCTTCTCATTCTGTTTTCTCAAAATATCTGTGATTTCTGGTTAAGTGGTTCTATAGAATGTGGGGGTTTTCAAGAATTCTGTGTCATTGCATGGCAGAACCACCTGTGTAAGAAAAAGCATTTGGGCTGGCTAGCTATTATCTTTTAAATATATTTCATATTCTTTTTTTTTTGAGGTGCTGGGAATTGAACCCAGGGGCATTCTACCTCCAAGCTACACCCTCAGCCCTATTTTTTATTCTTAATTTTGAAACAGGGTCTCACTGAGTTGCAAAGGGCGTCACTAAGTAGCTGAGGCTGGCCACGAACTGCGATCCTCCTGTCCCAGCCTCCCAAATGCTGGGATTACAAATGTGTACCACCACGCCCGGCAATATATGTCACATTCTACTCAACAACAGCACTGGGGAGATTTTGTGGGTGAGTCTTTACCGTCTGAGATGGCCAACCAGCCAATGTTTTTAGGCTTCTTAATTAGTCCAGAAGATGGAAGAAAATAAAATTCTGGGGAAGAACTGTTTCTCACCAGGCATTATGTCTTAGATCTGGCTATAGAAGGAATATGCCCCCAAGGCTCATGTGTTGAAGCTGTGGTCCCCAGTGCAGCAAAGGTCAGAGGTAGGTTTTGGGGAAGCAATTGGATAAGTGTTCTGACCTCATCTGTGGATGAACCCACTTGACGGATTCATAAGTTGATTGGACTACTGGAAAGAGATGAAAATTATAGGCAGGTGGAACATGGTTAGAGGAGGTGGGTCACTGGGGAGTATATCTTGTCCCTGTCCCTTTCTTTCTTCCCCCTCCTTCCCAGCTGCATGAGCAGAGCAACTCTCCTCCACCATGTCCTTCCACCAGGATGTTCTGCCTCACCTGAGGCCCAAAGCATTGGAGCCAACCAACCATGGACCAAAACGCTGAACCATGAGCCAAAATAAACCTTCCCTTCTTTCATTTGTTTGTATAGAGTAGAATATATGTGTTGGGGGTCCTACCACTAGGTTACCAAAGCACATGATCATGTTTTCAAAGCCGTACCCTCTGCCACAGCTGGCAGAAGCAGCAATGTCTGTCTCCTTCAGAGCCTCCCTCGCAAAGGCTAAAGCTTTACCCAACACACTTTCTCAGTCGTGGAAACAATGTTTAAGAGAGGAGCAACTAATCTTCTTAGCAGTTCAAATGATGCTATCATCTTCATTCTTCCCTACGGAGGCATCCCTACGGTATCCACTGGGCATTCACCATTCAAACTTACATCCTGGGGAAAGGGTAAGAGGCTCTTTAGTTCTAATTAAATAATCAGTAAGCTCTAAGTAGAAGAAAACAGTAGAAGTAAATGCATTACATATAAGAAAGACACCTGATGAAAGGAGTCCTCTGGAGACGACATAATAATAAAATAGGGTATGGGCTGGGGACACTGTAAAGTTCTGTATAATAAAGCACCCTATGTTACTTTCCTGGCCAGTCTCTTCTCTGGAGACCTTTTCCTTAGTCTATGTGGACCTATAGGGCTGTCAGTCACAGGGAACTCTCTCCTCCTCCTCCCCCATCCCCACAGGCTTGAAACCCAGCCTGAGAAATCAGAATTCCTACCCATCCCCCAGTCGACAGCAGAAATTTGTTCAGGGATGACCATGTGACCTAGATCAGGCCAATCAGATTCTTCACCAGTACTTGTCTGGAGAACCAGTAAGAAAGAATGTTTTATATATCTGGAGTCTTAGTGCTGGGAGAAGGAAGGTTAGAAGGTACAGGGCCCATCTTCCTTGCCAGAAAAGGGGAAGGTTGTCCACTGTGGTAAAAGAAAGGAATAAGGTAAAGAGAGATAAGAAGCAAAACTAAGAAAATGCCCTGCAGAAGGTTGACAGCCATTGGCCACCTGGAGCCACTGAGCCCAGTTTTGGGGATACCCCTGGACTTCTCAGTTTAATGGACCAATGAGTTCTTCTGTCTGTTTAAGCCAATGTGATTGTCGACGTGATGGTGGAAAGTTGTTCAGGGCAGCTATAAGCAGAGAAATAAAAAAAGGAACCAGAGACAGAGGGAGTCCCCACAGCCACACCCCCAGTGGCCTACCTCCCCCAGCCAGTTGCCACCCGGAAGATCCATTCAGATTATTAATCCACCAAATGGACCAGTCCACTGCTGAGATCAGAACCCTTGTAACCCCGTCAGCCCCTGCAAGCCCCGCCTCCTTGCTGCATGGGGACCATGCCTTCATGATATGAGCTTTGGGGGACACTCCGGTGCCAACCAGGACACCCATGATAGGGTTCCTGTGAGCAAAACGAGATGTTTCAAATCAGATTGGCAAACGTAAAACATCGAATAAGCTCCAACTATGTGTTGAGGATTGTCCTAAGCAGTGGGGATACAAAGACGAATCATCTAGTCCTGTCCTCAAGGAGCTTACAGCTTATGGAGTCATAAGGATGGAGTCCTAATCCAGTAAGACTAATATCCTCATAAGAGGTGTGTGCTTGTAATCCCAGTACTTGGGAGGCTGAGACAGGAGTCTCACATTCAAGGCCAGCCTCAGCAACTTGGTGAGGCCCTCATCAACTTAGCAATACCCTGTTTCAAAATGAAAGATAAAATAGAACTAGGTATATAGCTCAGAGGTAGAATGCCTTGGATTTAATCCCTAATATGAGAGACAGAGGGACACCCGAGATCTTTCCTCATACAGAAGTAAGACCATGGAGGGACAGCAAGAAGCCAGCCATTTGCCCACCAAGGGAGAAAGGTTTCACCAGAAGCCAGCTCCTCACCTTCTCCTTGGTCTGCTAGGCTCCAGCACTATGAGAAAATAGATTTCTGTCATTTAAGCCACACAGCGCAAACAGAGTGCATTCACAGGTAATCATAATGCGACATTGAGAATTAAGTTTCGACATAAATTTTGGAGGGCTTACAAATGTTCATACCCAGCAAGAGCTTATTTGATAAAAGGAGAAAAATGGAAAAGTAACAAGCATTCAAGCATCTATCACAAGACATTAGGAAATGAAACAAGCATAATCAAAAAGTAGAAAGACAGAAATAAGACTATCTAAAGTTAACAGAGAAGAAATGAGTGAAATTAATAATAAAATAAGTAATATAATGGCAATGAAATAGACAAATTTCTGGCAAAATTGATTAAGGAAGAAAAAAGAGGAAACACAAAAAGAAAATAATATTGGGAAAATCTTTAAGGACCTAAAAATAGATAAGTAGATATTTAAAAATCAAAAGTTTATGCTGGATGTTATGGCTTGGATCTTCAATGTCCCCCAAAGCTCCCTGTGGTAAGGCTTGGTATTATGGGGAGACGGTAGAACCTTTAGGAGGCTGGGCCTCGTTGGAGGAAGTTAGGTTGTTGGTAACACGGCCTTGAGAGGGATGTGGGACCCTGGTTCCTTCCTCTCTCTTTGCTTCTTAGCCCCTAGGGTGAGAATTTTTCCCTCCCAGACACTCCCTGCCATAATGTGCTGCTTCATGACAGGCTCAAAGACATGGGGCCAGTGGCCATGGCCTCAGAAACAATGAGCTAAATAAACCTTTTCTGCTTTCAAGTTGTTTTGTTCAGGCATTTTATCACAGCAACAGAAAGTGCACTAACACACCAGTCAAGTTGAAAATTGAAACAAAATGAAAATGATAAGTTGCTGTAATTGTCTAAAGAGGCAATAGTATCCTCTATTAGTACTATAAGCAGGAAAGCATCAGGTCTGGCAGCGCTAGGGTCAGGTTTCCATCACACCTTCAAAAAGCAGATAAACTCCACCTTATCAAAAAAGGCCCAAAGAATAGAAAATGTGGCGTTCATTTTATGGAGTTTGTATAACTTGGAAACAAAACTGGGTGGAGAAAGTACAAGGAAGAAGAATTATAGTTGTAATCTCATGAACAAAGGTGAAATACTAAACAAAACATTAGGAAAATGAGTCAAGAAAAAGATTTTTTAAATTGGTTATGACTAGCCGGGCGTGGTGGCGCATTCTTGTAATCCCCACACTTGGGATGCGGAGACAGGAGGATCGTGCAAGTTCGAAGCCAGCCGCGCTGGCTTAAGAGACACTGTTTCTAAATAAAAATATAAAATAGGTCTGAGAGTGTAGCCCAAAGGTAGAAGGGTTTCCAGGAACCCCAGTACCACCAAAAGAAAAATTGGTTATGACTAAGGATAATTTATTCCAGTATATAAAGATACTCTAATAGTTAAAAAAAATATCTACATCACAAAAAAGAAAACCAAGTAGCTAATAAACAGATAAAAAGTGCCTAATACCACTAGTCATCAGAGAAATGCAAATTTATCTTATGGTACTGGGAATTAAAACCAGAGGCATTCTACCTCCAAGCTATACCTTCATCCCTATTTTATTCTATTTCCAAACAGGGTCTCACTCAGTTGCAGAGAGCTTCACAAATTGCTGAGGCTGGCCACAAACCTCAGCCTCCCAAGTTCTGAGATCACAAGTGTGCGCCACCACAACCAGCTTGAGAAATGCAAACTTAACTCACAGAGATACCAGGTGATGCTCATCGGAAAAGCCAAAAATAGGGACAGACAATGCCAAGTGCCGACAAAGATGCGGAACCGGGTGGAATTCTCAGACATGGCCAATGATACTGAAAGATGGGAAGGCGGTTTGGTGATTTCTTATAAAATTAAAGACTCATATTTTATTGGCCAGAATTATGTCCTATGTCAAAGTTACATAGTCAACATAGTTATTACTTTAAAAACAACTAACAGCCGGGAGTGGTGGCGCACACTTGTAATCCCCGCGCTTGGGAGGCGGAGACAGGAGAATCGCGCAGGTTCGAAGCCAGCCGCGCGCGCTGGCTTAGGAGACCCTGTTTCCAAATAAAAATGTAAAAATAGGTCTGGGAGTGTAGCCCGGAGGTAGAAGGGCTTCCAGGAACCCCAGTACCACCAAAAAAAAACAAAAAACAAAAAAATAAAAAATAAAAACAACTAACAGTTAATATCTAACCTATATATGGAAGAATAAGTTTGCAGAGTATATAACCACAAATGATGATTGTTGGAATATATAAAGAATATATACTGCTTTGCAGGCCAAAAAAATAAGAAAAATGGAACTAGTCCAATGGAACTAGATACATAGTCAGTTCCCCAAAGTGGAAACATAAATGGTCAATCCATATTTGAAATGAAGCCCAAGCTCAGTACCAGGAAAGTAGGAATGAAAACATAAACTTCATCCAGCTATCCGCTGTCAATAGGATAAGGCCATTCCACGAAAAAGGCGCAGACTGGGCAGGAACATCCCATACTCTCAGACCACACTTATTTCTCAATTTCTGTTTTTGTCTGGTGGGAGCAAAAAAAAAGATTTTAATCCAAATATTGGGGGCGGTTGGGAAAAGCTAACTGCAAATACGACTCATCGGCATGCAGCGCATTTTAAGCTAAAGGAAAAATGGAGGAAACTTCAAAAGCAGCAAATTCTCGCTGGCCCCCTTCAACCACCTCCTGCTGACTGGTAGAGACAGGTGTCCTGCCCCAGCCCTGCGGGGAGGGAGGCTGCACCTCAGGCCAGGAGCATCTGAACAACCTGCCCAGCTCATCACCCTTAGAGCACGCTCCCTTAGTCTAACCCTGTCCCTGCCCAAACTAAGGGTGCAAATCACCTGCCATTTCTGTCTTCACCTCCAAAGACTCCAGGTCACGTAAACGCGTAGCAAATACATTTGCGGCCCTTTTCTTGCTCATCTGCTTCCTGTTTTGGCGGTGCCGGCCCTGCATCTTGCAAAGGAGGAGAAAAGGGAGAAAGTCTTCCTCCCCTGTACACGTAAACATCACATCAGTACCAAAAGGAAAGGTTTGGCTCTGTGCTCTCAGCTCAAATCCATATCAAAGTCCAGTGGTTCAGCAAACAGAGACTGCCCAATGCCAGAAGTCCAAGGATGCTGGGTCTTCCCTTCTTATGGGGTATGGTTGCTCTTCCTATATTAATGAGTTCCAAGCCATTTATCCATTTATCTTCTGGGATTGTGTGTGTGTGTGTGTGTGTGTGTGTGTGTGTGTGTGTGGTACTGAGGATGGAACCCAGGGAACTTCTACCTCCAAGCTATACCCCCCAGATCTATTTTATATTTTTATCTGGGAACGGGGTGTCACTAAGTTGTTGAGCCTCACTAAACTCCTAAGGCTGGCTCCGAACCTGCGATCCTCCTGTCTCCGCCTTCCAAGTACTGGGATTATAAGCGTGCGTCACCACACTCAGCCCTTATCTTCTGGGATTTAATGACTCCATTGGTCACCCGTGAACCCGATAGAACTAGCAGAGGGGGTTACTTCCTGCCTTCCTCTTGCAAAAGCCCCTCCTCCTGGTCTCGGCCCTTGGCCAGGGTCTCGTGTGCCTATCAGGCATACAGGGTATCATGGCTCAGGCTGCCTTCCCTTGGCAACGCAATGCACAGGCAAAACTAACTGTAAGGAATAAATCCCGCCATGATGCATAATTATAATGCACCAATAAAATTTTATTTAAAAAATTACTTGCAAAGGAAATAGAAAGTAACTACGCATGATGGTGCATGCCTGCCATCCCAGTATTTGGGAAGCTGAGACAACAGGATAGCCAAGCGGAGGCCGGCCTCAGCAACTGAGTGAGGCCTTCAGCAACTTAGCCAGGCCCTGTTTCAAAATAATAAAGCTGGGGTGTAGCTCAAGGGGTGTAGCACCCCTGGGTTCAATCCCCAGTAGAGAGGGAGAGAGAGAGAATATTGAAGGTTTTCTAAACTTTAACAAAATTTGGAAAACAGTAGACCTTAACTTACTAGTTTGAAAAGAGGCATAGGTAATCGTGGAAACAGAAATGCTCCAAGGAACAGAGACCTGGGGCCATGTACAATGTGGGGCGTCACTTACCCGCAGTGAAGTGAAAACATCAGGAGCCTAACAAGATCTTGTGGTGGAAGGAGAGCGGGTCTGTTCACCAGCTGTAGGGAAGGGAGGGGCCCCGCGGCTGCGGCCAGAGCCGTGTGTGCAGCTGCGGACAACCGGGGAGAACGGCTCACGCGGGTTAGCATAGTGACCCACTCTCCCAACTCGTCCACCCTGTTGGAAAGCTAAGGGTCAGGGTTAAAGCTGAGATGCACCCATCCGTGGATCTCGATGGATCTGGCTGGCTATCTATCTATCTGGCTGGCTCGTTTCAAAAGGAAACAGCAACCACAGGCAAAATACAAAAGCACAAATTTCCAAAGGCCAAGAGCCAGGCAGCTCCTGTCCCCGGGCTCACCGAGGCCCGGGAGTGGGGATGCAGAGGCGGCCGTGGGCTTCACACCCTGCCCTCCCTGCAGAAGGCCGGTGGTGGGGGGGAACGTCTGCAGGCTGAGCCCAGGGAGAGTCGGTGACCATCTGGAGTTCAGGGGTCCATCACTCCCCCCCAAACCAAAACTCGTCCAGATGAGCCTGCACATGGAGCTGGGCCCGGCTTCTCAGCAGTGGCTCTTCATCCTCCATGAAGGCTCATTTTAAGTATCTTTCCTGAAGCGCTCTGCGTCCCGTTTCTAAGCCACAGGCATGCTCAGGTCCAACTAGATGACGTCAGAGTCTCTACGTAAAAAGAGGAAGAGTTTTGTCTCCCAGGAGTCCATGTTCGCCCCCTTTGGGGTAAGATGAAGCAATCGATAAGTAGGATTAAATCACTTTTTCTTTCAGTTTTTGCGGTACTGGGGATGGAACCCAGGAGCATTCTACCCCCAGCTACACCCCAACCCTATTTATTCTTTATTCTGAAACAGGGTCTCACTGAGTTGCAAAGGGCCTCACGAAGTAGCTGAGGCTGGCTGTAAACGACGATCCTCCTGTCTCAGCCTCCCGAATGCTGGGATGACAAGGGTATGCCACCATGCCCAGCTTAAATTTCATTTTTATAGAACAAGTCGAACAGATAAACCAGCCCGCATTGGCTGTATCATCCTGAGCTGCGTCAGCGGCACTCGGGCGCGCCTAGTGGCCGGAGACAGAATTGCCGGAGTCCAGCTCCCGGGCAGGTTTGTTTCTCAATCTCTCCACACCTGGAAGATTATTTTTAGGCTCTGTCCTGTGCCTCGCCCTACCAGCCAAGGGGCTTCTGGCATACTTCCTGACCCACAGCTAGGACTGTGGAATAAAAAGGCTTATTTCCATAAATTTGTCTAGATTCCAGCCAGAATATAAAATGCAACACGATTTTTCAATCCAAACTGTCTCAAAATTCTGCACCCTAAGAGGCAGGGTGAGCACCTGGAAATCTCTCTTCCGGAAAGAACACGCTAACAAGCTTATGAGGAAAAGACCTCCGAGTAAGCCTAAAAACAACCCATGAAAATGGACTCAAGAAGCTGGGCGTGGGGGCGCACACCGACAATCCCAGTACTCGGGAGACTGAGACAGGAGGATTTCAAGTTGGAGGACAGCCTCCGCGATATAGAGAAGGTCAGCTACCTAGTGAGACTTTGTTTCCAAACCCAAAAATAAATAAATAAAAAGGGCTAGCAGTGAGTTCAGAGGTAGAATGCCCCTGCGTCCCATCTCCAGTAACACACACGCGTGCGCGCACACACACACACACGCACGCACGCATGCACGCACGCACGCACAGACTAGCCAGCCATTTAGTTTCAGTGTCCAGTGGCTTGACTGAACTGAATCTTTCAGGTTGGTTTACATCATACTAGCAGCCATATTAATGGTTACCATCTTTCCAGCCATCTATAAAGTAAGTGATGTGCTGACCCCATTTCACAGATGCTTAATATGAGGCCCCTGGTGTCACCCCGCCCAAGCCCCAGGTTAACGAGGGTGGTAGAGCTGTAATTCAACCCCAGCTCTGCCGAGCCCCGAAGCCTCTGGGTTTCAACCGCGTCCCGTTCCTCCCTTTGTGTAAACAGAGCTTTAGTGGAAGACAGAGTGTTAAAGGCCAACCAGAAATACTTCTGAGAAAAAAGCAATGTCACTCAACTCCCTGGGCTTTTGAAAAATCAGGGCACCAGCTCCATCCTTCTAAAGCCAAGCAGGTTGGGAAAGGCAGTGGGAAGATTTGTTTTCGAAGGTGAGCCCCACTCCAGGAGGGTGTGCTTGGAGTTTGGCAGACAATGAAGAATCATCCCTCGCTCCTCCACTAACACCCAGCGAGCGGGACTCGGCTCTTCATCAAGATCCCAGCTCCACCCGCTACAAGGGCCCTCTGCTTTGCATGTCACTGCACAGGGGCGGTATATTTTCTCATTGGAAATGGTGATGCAGAGACAGAGACGAGAGGGGGGGGGCAGGCATGCCTGTGTGGCACAGGAGAATCCATCACTATGGAGAACGGAGGCTTCTTCCAGCTTGGCCCTGTTTGCTGTCTTCTAGGCTGCTGTGATGGTAGCGGGACTGACGCATCCCCAATCCCTGTCTGGAAGAGGACTGAGAGGGTCTCCAATCCCTGCCTTCTTAGAATAATACCAAGAGTGGTGGGGGAGGAGGGGAGGGCGGCCTCTCCCTTGAAGCCTGGACTGTTGGGCTCTGTAGAGACGGATTAGCATTTCAGAGATTTATTCCGTTTCTTGGGTAAAGACGCTGACTCACAGATCCTATAAGTTTGGGTGTGATGGCTCCAAGCTAAATCTGTGTCCTTAAGCAGCATCTCCAGCCAATAATTTTTAGAAAGCATAATAGAGTGTTGTTGATAACCGCCAAACTCCATAAATAATGGAGTCGCACCTCTGTTATCCACGAACCTAGCATCAAACACCCTCAAGCCATCCAGAGCATGGGAGAACAGGCAAGTGGCTCCTGCTCCAGCAGGAATTAAAGGTAGAGCTTAGGAGGGAGGTTACAGAAGGACGGACATGATTGGTGGGTTTGCAATGAAAGGAGCCTCTTCATAGGTAGGCACGGGCTCTAAAAACCAAGGACCATGAGGAGTGCAAAGAAGCAGAGAGACAGAAGAGGAGAGTCCTGAAAGCCCAATCCTCTAGAAACACACTAAGAGCACTGTGCAATATACAAGCCACAAATGCAGGCCACATACCTGATTTTAAATCCCCTAATAGTGACGCTCAAAAAAAAATAAAGAACAAGCCGGGCGTGATGGCGCATGCTGTAATCCCAGCATTTGGGAGGCTGAGACAGGAGGATCACAGTTTGCAGACAGCCTCAGCTACTTAGTGAGTGAGGCCCTTCGCAACTCAATGAGACCCTGTTTCAAAATAAAGAATAAAAAATAGGGCTGGGAATGTAGCTCGGAGGTAGAGTGCCCCTGGGTTCCATCTCCAGCACCACAAAAAAAAATTTTTTTAATTAAAAAAAATTAAGAACAGGTAGCGTTCATTTGAATGATCTATTTTACTTAATATGCCCATATTGCCCACTTCAATAAAAAGTCAATATGTTGCAATTATTGAGATTTGTATCTCCTTTTTTATATTAAGTCTTCAGAACCCGGCTTGCATTGTGCATTGACAGCTAGCTCAATTTGTTTTTGTTTTTGTTCGTGTGTGTGTGTGTGTGTGTGTGTGTGTGTGTGTGTGTGTGTATGTGTGGTACTGGGGGTAGAACCCAGGGGCTTTTCTACCTCCGGGCTATACTCTCAGACCTATTTTATACTTTATTTGGAAACAGGGTCTCACTAAGTTGCTGAGAGCCTCACTAAGTAGCCGAGGCTGGCTTCGAACCAGCAATCCCTGTCTCAGCCTCCTAAGTGCTGGGATTACAAGCGTGTGCCACCATGCCTGGCTAGCTAGCTCTGTTTGAGCCAGCATTTCCAGAAATATGCCCAGTGGCTACTGTGTCGGTGGGAAACGTTCAGCCCTATACTCAGGGGATCCCATAAAGTGACATGTGTTACCACATTGCTGGTAAATAAGAAAAATGGAAACCACCTAATTGTCCACCCAAAGTGAAGCGGTTATTTAGTTTTATTATATGAAAAATAAACTATAAGCCAGATGTGATAGCACACACCTGTCAATCCAGCATTTGAGAGGCTGAAACAGGTAGATTGCTGGTTTGAGGCCAGCCTCAGCAACTTGGGCCCTCAACAACTTAGCAAGACCCTGTTTCAAAATAAAAAAATAAAAATAAAGGGCTGGAGGGATAGCTCAGAGGCAGAATTTTCCTGGGTTAGGGTTATATCCCCAATACCAAAAAAAAATAAGGTATCATGATTTAGCAAATCAAAATGAATAAATTGGGTCAAAATATATCACTGCAATATTACTCACTATCATAACATTGAATCACCATAGCAATCTACAGAAAAATACATGTAGTGTATCGTTCAGCCCATATTTCGTAAATCACTCCACACACAAATATATATCATATATATACACATATACATAATATATACATATATACATGTATACATACATGCATATATACATATATGTGTGTATACATGTATCCAGGTGTGGTGGCACATGCTTATAATTGTAGTACCTGAGAGACAGAGATGGGAGGAGGATCACAGGTTCAAGGCCAGTGTCAGCAACTTAGCGAGCCTCTCAGCAACCTAACGAGACCCTGTTTCAAAATAAAAAGTAAAGCTGGGCATGGTGATACATGCCTGTTATCCCAGTACTTGGGAGGCTGAAACAGGAGAATTGCAGGTTCAAGACCAGATTCAGCAATTTAGTGAGATTCTTAGAAACCTAGTGAGACCCTATATCAAAAAAGGGAGGATGAGGAAAACAGTGGGTGTAGCCTGGAGGTAGAACCCCTCTGGTTCAATCTCAAGTACCACAATAAAAAATAAAACTGGACTGAGGGTACAGCTCAGAGGCGGAACATCTCTGGGTTCAATCCCTAGTACAAAAACAAACAAAAACATACATTTCTTTTTAAAACAAACACAACAAGTTATGAGATAAAAATAGATCAGACCAAAGGAATACCATGAACTTAGAATGGGGAAGGATGGAGGGAGGAAAGGAGGAGGGAAAATGATTTTGAGAAATCCACCAGTCCTCAATTGAATATCTGAAGTCCTGTGTATGTAAAAAATAAATAAGTATATAAATAAATAAATAAATAATCTGACAGGGGTCCAACAAACCGTGTATATTGTTACAAAACTTGTGTTCATATTGGTGCAGAAACAATTGTTAAATTATTCTCAGTTCTTTTCTGTATATTTGACACATTTCATGAAAGAGAGAGAGAGAGGAAGGGAGGGGAAAAGAAGACATAAAACACGGTGGGAGAGAGTGAGGCGCAGTGGTTTGAACAGCCCTGCGCAGGGCCCTGGACATGGTCTCCAGCATCCTGCGGGCAGCGGGACCTCCTGGTGATGCAGGGATCCCCGGCCCGCTTCCCGAGGCCAGCACTGCGCAACAAGGAGGTAACACCAGGAGGCTCAGAACTGTGAGCCCGGTGGAAATGAAATATTCTCTTGTTCTCAAACCCCCTGTCAAGGCAGAAGAACGGTTGGTCTAATTTTAAAAGAATCGATTTTGCGCACTTTATACAGAACTCTGAGTGTGCGCAGTGGCCCAGGAACCCAGGCTGAACAGATCCCTATTGACAACTGTGGGTCCCACCTCCGGCGGCCACATCCCGGCTCCATCACTACTCCAAGCCGCTTGTCCTCTTCCCTAACTTGGAATCTCCTAGTTCAGGCTCTCCCCTGCACATGTGCGGGCATACACACACACACACACACACACACACACACACACACACACACCACACATACACACCACAACACACATACAACACAACACATACACACCACAACACACATACACACCACAACACACACAACACAACACACACAACACAACACACACAACATACAACACACAACATACACACAACACACACAACACACACACAACACACACAACACAACACACACAACACAACACACACACAACATACCACACACACACACACACACACCCTTGGCCATGGGTTCTGCCTCTTCTCCCTTTGGAGTGCACTGGACGCAGACCAGCTGGGCTCTGTGCTTCTATCCTCCAAAATTATGAAGAATTCCTATTCTTTGTCTCTTCCTGGTCACTTGGTACCAATGCATCAAAACGCTGACCCCGCAGGTCCCCACGCTCAGTATTTCTCTGGCCACAAGATACCCATCCATCTCTGACCTTGTTTATTGCCTGTGCGCCAGGCTGCCCTGGGAGGAAAACAGTTTCCTCGGTTCCCTGAAAATAGCTTCCAATGTTAGACACCAGCAGAGATCTGTCGGTCAGTGGGGCTGTTGCTGTCTAACTTTGAGCCGTTGCCTGGATCACCACACACAACTTTTTTCTTATACTTTCACAAAGGAAAGATAAAATAAAAATGTATGTGTGAGTAGATAGATGATAGATATTAAATAGATGATAGATAGACAGACAGACAGACATATAGACATGGTTAGGGAGGAGTTCCCATTTCAAACCCGACCTCCCAATCAGACAGTTTTGTTTCACACTCTCTGCTAGATGTTTTGAGCTTTCTGGGTGCCTAAGAAAACTGGCCAGCCCCAGGTTTCAGGGCCCTTTTGACTTGTTTATGGAGGATTTATTTATAGGCTGAATCCCTCAGCTTCCGTTGGAAAGATTTCGCACCACACAGAAAAAGCTTCATTTCCTTTCAGGAGCAATTCTTATTTTATGCTCCTGGGTTTCAAAATCATTCGAGACAAATTCCTGTGTTCTTTAATTAAAAAAAAATTCCCAGTAGTCTATCACAGACCACAAGATAGATGTCTTGCGATTCACTGATTTTAATAAAAGTTAGCATTTTGTAAACTATAGGAAGGAAGGGGCAAACGGATTTCATTTTCCATCATCCGAACAAGCATTTTGAAACAGGTTTTTTAAATCTTAAAATCTCGAGACCCTATGGAAGCTCTTTCAGTGCCAAGGGTATGATTCGCTTTGCAAAAAAACAAAGGCCGGAAACGCTGTAGACTGGTCTCGTTTATTTAGGGGGGAAAACATGGATTGCTAGTTATGTCACTCTTGGACACTTAAGTGTACTGAAAAAGAATTTGACCTTTCTTCTGGATGTAGTCCAGGATGAGACGGTGTGAGGGAAACGTCCTGTCTCATGCCTTCCTGACCTAGAGTCTGAGAAGCAAAAGCTACAGAAATTAGATTCCCTCAGAGCAGGAGAAAGACACTGTCTTCAAAGAGAAGGGCTCTGTTCCCCCCTGTGCTTTCAGGATCTGGAAGCAAAACCCGAAACCATACTTCAGGATACGTGTTTCAGCCCCTTTCTAAAATCTTTTAAAGCAGACTCTCGGGGGTAGATTTTGTTTGGTCCTGTGATTTAAGAACATTGCTACCAAGACTGTAAAGGAACGCGTAACCCTCTGTTGATGAGTTCTTTTCTTCTTTTTCCTTCCCTTCAGTGCCCTATTTTCAGACTGGCCCTTTCAGTCGATAGCAACATACTTTTGTCTTTGGCGCCCTCTTGTGGTCACTTTGTCATTATGCCAGCATCTGGCCACGGAGTGGAGACTAAATTCCCAAGAAGAAACTTGGCCATTCCCACACTGAAAAGCCGCGGACGAATTCACTTTAATCTGTTCCTACCGAATGCCAATAAGCCATCCATCCAACTAGTGAGACACACGCAAACAGTTCTTAAAACCTTAGTAGCAAAACCAGGTGATAAGTTTATGCTGTAGCCAAGGCTTCCCATTCAAAGCTTCTGCTGAGCTCTGCAAGTTGATTTCTGAAGTGTCTTAGAGCTCAAGACGGTCACCAAGCTGTTGGCTAAGTGTCTCAATGGTCACCTGCTCCCTGGGGAAAGCGGAGAGCGGATTATACATACCTGTAATCCTCCCCTTCCCGGGAGGTTATGAGGTGCAGGAATTGGAACATTAAGTACACAGAGGAAGTTAACATTAGACCGAGTTTTGTTGTGTTTTGTTTTCAGGACCAAAGCCCTACTGATGTGACAGCTTGGCCAGATTAAAAGGCTTGGCTTACAAGGCTGGAGAGTGTCTTACTGCCTTCCCCATATGATCAGTATATATCCCCGAATACTGATCGATCGCCACACACCTCGGAAGACTGGTCGTCACAATCAACGTTCTTTCTCAGTACAGCACACAGACCAATGGCAAAGTATCTCAGGCGTAGGCGGCTCTCTCTTTTTCATTGCTATAAACGTCTAAGCTAGAACTTTATAAAATGATGGATTTAAAATGCACTGGTATGTTAAGATTACAGGCGGCACACTCAAATACCCACAGGCCAGGCACACTGTGGAAGGGAGACACTGTGAGACCCAGCGCCCTATTTAAATGGGCTGCCGCTGGGAGGCTGAGGTGGGAGTATTGCCAGGTATGACCTTTCAAGAAAAGCTGGAATTCTTGATTTTCAAGTGAAATGTCATGATCTTTACATGTGACCACCAATTTAAGCTTTTCTTTAAAAACATGTAAGCTTTGCAAAATAAGACTATGGTCTTGATTCATTTCAAGTGTTGCTGACCAGCAGCCTCTGACTCAGACAGCGATAATAGGTTCTAATTCCATTTGTTAAGTCATAAACTATAACATGCAGGGTAATGAGAACCAATACTTGTAAGTAAAAATAGACTCAACTATGATAACTCCAAACCCTAACCGGCCCCTACCTTGAAGAGAGACATTTCTCTCTCCCATTTATGATGGCTCTCAGTAAAGATCTTGGTTGGCTGGTTGGCTGGTTGGTTGATTGGTTTTATAAAACTAGGCTATACCCCAGCCTTGTTTTATTTTTTTATTTTGAAACAAGTCCTCACTACATTGAAGAGGGCCTCACTAAGTAGCTGAGGCTAGCCACGAACCTATAATCCTCCTGTCCCAGCCTCCCAAGTACTGGGATTACAGGCATACGCCACTATGCCGGGGATTGATGACCCTGTTTTGACTGCCCACCCCAGCTGGTTACTTTCCTGTGGTTTTCACCCATGCCAGCCCACTATCTGGGTTTTTACACTGTATCACAAGGGGCTAAACACCTGCAAACTACAATTCCCACACTCCCCTCCCACAGGATTCCAGTCAGATTCAACCAATGAGAGATACAGGAGACTGAAGAGAAGGGAGAGGGCAGAGATTTGTTCTCTCTCTCTCTCTCCCTCTCTCCCTCTCTCCCCTCTCCTCCTCCTTCTCTCTCTCCTACAATTCCCAGCCCCACTAAGCCTGGGCATATCTAAGCATGGGACCCACCTCCCCTCACTCTCACTCTCCTTTTGTTCCTCCAGCCCTGGACGCTAGATTTGGCGTAACTTTCATCTTCCCCTCATTTGTTTTTCCAGGCCTTCCAACTCCCAGGCAAACTGTCTCTCTTGAAATGCCTACAGGGGTTTTCTTTCCTGTTTCTACCCTGGCAAGTTAGAAACTCACAAGTCTGCCTATATTCTGTAAGTAACATTTGGAGGCAGGCATGATGGTGCACACCTGTGATCGCAGTACTTGGGGAGGCTAATACAGGAGGGTCACAGGTTAGATATCAGCCGCAGCAACTTAGTTTCCAAATAAAAACTAAAATAGGACAAGGACCGTAGCTCAAAGGTAGAACATCCTTGGGTTCAATTCCTAGTACCAAAAAATAATAAGTAAAGAACATTTGATCAAAGAAGTCAGTTGCTCCTTCAAGTGTACCTTACACCCTCCATTAAAACCCGGGGGGGGGGTGGGGGGGGAGCCGGGCGTGGTGGCGCACGCTTGTAATCCCTGCACTTGGGAGGCTGAGACAGGAGGATCGCACGGGTTCGAAGCCAGCCTCAGCTACTTAGTGAGACCCTGTTTCCAAATAAAATATAAAATAGGTCTGGGAGTATAGCCCGGAGGTAGAAAGCCTCTGGGTTCCACCCCTAGTACCACAAAAATAAATAAATAAATAAAACCCAGGGGACCTTCCACTTGAAATTCCAGGTAACTGCCTTTCTATCAAAAGTTCTTGTAAGGTAGTGTTTCCTGATTGCAGTGAATGTTGCCAGTAGCTTGGGCCATTTGTTTTAAAACAGTTTCCCAGCCGGGCGTGGTGGCACACGCTTGTAATCCCCAGGCTTGGGAGGCTGAGACAGGAGGATTATGCAAGTTCAAAGCCAGCCTCAGCTACTTAGTGAGGCTCTCAGCAACATAGTGAGACCCTGTTTCCAAATAAAATACAAAATAGGTCTGGGAGTATAGCCCGAAGGTATAAAGCCTCTGGGTTCCATCCCCAGCACCACCAAAAAAAAAAAAAAAAAAAAAAAAAAAACACTTTCCCAGCCAGGCATGATGACACGTTTGTAATCCCAGTACTTGGGAGGCTGAGCCAGGTAGATCTCAAGTTTAAAGTTAGCCTCAGCAACTTAATGAGGTTCTCAGCAACTTAGCAAGAGAAAGCCCCTGCGTTCCATCTCCAGCATACCATAAAAATAAATAAATAGTTTCCCAGCCCCTCCCTAAACCTAATGACTTGAGCCTTCTGGGGAATGGCTTCGGAATACTACTTCTGACCAGCAGCTCAGGTGATCAGATCTTCCAGACAGCTTAAGAAATGCACTGAGGCCCACTCAAGGCCAAGGCGGTCTGCCCTGCAGGATCATCTTGGCTTAGTGGACAATCCAGTCAGTTATCTCCCTCATGGGTGTGCTTATAGATAAAAGGCTAATGGTCATGTTGGAGGTAAATGGGAGCAAGAAGTTCTGGTGTTCTATGGCTCAGTAGGGTGGCTAGAGATAATGACAATGTGCTGTACATTTCAAAAAGCTAGAAGAAAATATTCAAATGTTTTCACCACGCAGAAATAATGTGTTTAAAGAGATATATGTAGTTAACCTGACTGAAACATTACATAATGTGAGCGCGCGCGCACACACACACACACACACACACACACACACACACACCAGAGGGCTGGGCATAAAGTAAATGTGTAATCAGGTACTTGGGAGGCTGAGACAGGAAGATCACAGTTAAGTGAGGTTTGACAACATTTAGATAGTGATCTTGGCAAGAGAAAATCCATAACAGGGTGGTGACAAAAAACAGTGGGTTGGAGAAAGAATAAACTTTTCTAAGTATTTGAAATGTTCCATAATATAATTTTTTTGCAGGTCTACGGGTGGAACCCAGAGGCATTCAACCGCCAAGCTATACCCCCTGCCCAATTTTTTATTCTTTATTTTTGAAACAGGGTCTCACTGAGTTTCAGAGGGCCTCACTAAGTAGCTGAGGCTGTCTGCGAACCACGATCCTCCCGTCTCAGCCTCCCGAATGCTGGGATTACAAGCGTGCACCACCACACCCGGCTTCCATAATATAATTTTAGTTTCATATTACCTTTTCAGTGGCAGATCAGAAAATGACCACAGAACAAGTAGACAACTCAAGAAGTTCACTCAGAAAAGGCGCACAGAGCCAGGCGTGGCAGCGCGCGCCTGGAATCCCAGCACTTGGGAGGCTGAGACAGGAGGATCGCGGGTTCAAGGCCAGCCCTGGCAATTTAATGAAGCATGCAGCAAACTAGCAAGGCCCTGCTTCAATATTTTTAATTTTAAGGGGGTTTAGGGTTGTAGCTCAGAGGTAGAATGAATGCACCTGGGTTCAATCCCTAGTACTACAAAATGAAAGAAAGAAGAAAAGGAAGGAAGGAAGGAAGGAAGGAAGGAAGGAAGGAAGGAAGGAAGGAAGGAAAGAAAGAAGGAGAGAAGGAAGGAGAGAGAAAGAAAGGAGGTAGGGAGGAAGGAGAGAAGGAAAGAAGAAAGGAAAAAAGGGAGGAAGGAGAATCTCAGAAGGGTGTGATTGAAGAGGGAACGGTATGAGGATGGTGTGGTTTTGTTTTCTTTGTTCAGTTTTGTAGATGGCGCCATCATGCACAGGAGGGAGGAGGCAAGGGACATATAAAGAGGGAAACAGACCAAGTGTGTTGTGTGCATGTGGGAATGTATTGCTATCTCACTCTGATGCGTCATTACAATGCACCGATAAATTAAGTAATTGAACTTTTTTGAGATGGGAAATATTTAAGCATGTGTATATTAGCCTTAAGCAATAACCCAGTCATAAAGGGGAGACCACAGATACAGAGAGGAGGACAGAATGGTTGTATGAACACGTTTAATGGGACATCCAGGGTAGAGCATTCTAGCAGAGGGTGAAGGATGAGCCTTTCGCTGTGATTGAACACAGAGGAGTAGGGAGGTTTCAAGGTTGGAGGCCTAGAAAAAAGAATATTCCTGAAGGAGGAAATTTCCGCAAGGGGAAGGGAAATGTGGAAAGTACAAGAAAATAGAATTCATCTTAGAGAATGAAAAGGGGCACTATAGAGAGAAGACAAAATTTCAGAAAATGTCCAATGCCTACTTAAAATCAAAGGTTACAAAGTGTGGTGTGTGTGTGTGGTGTGTGTGTGTGTGTGTGTGTGTGTGTGTGTGTGTGTGTGTTATAGGAGATTGAACTCAGGGGGCGTCTACCTCTGAGTTACATCCCTTGCCCTTTTCATTTTTTTTTAAATAAGGTCTCATTAGGCTCCTGACCATCTTGCCAAGTTGCTGAGACAGGTTCCAAACCTGAGATCCCCCTGTCTCAGCCTCCCATGTACTGGGATTACAAGAGAAAACCACCATCTATGGTTAGTAGCTACAAATTTTAAGTATAACCAGTTATCTTACATATATTTTTCCCGGCAATATTCTACTCTTTTAGAAGCATGAAGAAGACAATCAATTGAATTTAGTCAGGCTTGGGACAGACATACAATGGAGAGGGGGTGGGAGAGAGAGAGGAGGAGGAGGAAGAAGAAGAAGAAGAAGAAGAAGAAGAAGAAGAAGGAGGAGGAGGAGGAGGAGGAGGAGGAGGAGGAGGAGGAGGAGGAGGAGGAGGACGACGAGGAGGAGGACGAGGAGGAGGACGAGGAGGAGGACGAGGAGGAGGACGAGGAGGACGAGGAGGACGAGGAGGACGAGGAGGAGGACGAGGAGGAGGACGAGGAGGAGGAGGAGGAAGAGGATGAGAAGGATGAGGAGGAGGAGGACGAGGACGAGGACGGGGAGAAGGAGGAAGAGGAGGAGGAGGAGAACAACAACAACAACCAAGAAATGCTTGCAAGAGAGTGACTGTGAAGTTGGAAGGTGGAACAAGCTGAGGAGAGTGAAATCAAGACACAGGAAAGACCTCTGGTTATAACGGTAGATTGAAAAAAAGGATTTGCCTCCATTCTTTCAGAAACTCCATTAACTGATAATTAAGAATGTCAAATACACACAGACATTCAAAGTCAAGAGAGAAAGAAACCAACAGCAGAGACAGATCATCTAAAATGGAGACATTTGGATGGACTACCCAGCAAAATCAGAAGGAGAAAATGCTACGTCAATTGCCATGTTTGGTTTGGGGCGTCAACTTGGCTGGCTTGAAGGTGGCCCAGAGAATTGGCAAAGCACATGTCTGGTTATGTCTGGGAAGGTTTTCCAGAGAATCCTGGTGAGTGCTCTGAGTGAGGAAGACCTCTGAGTGGGCACCGCCGTCCAGTAGGCAGGGGCCCGAATGGGTCCACCAAGCAGAGGAGGGAAATTTCCTCCCTGGCTCCCGCTCTCCTTCCTGAGTGGGTGCATTTTCTGCTGCTGTTGCACTTGATGTCAGACTCCAGGTGCTTCAGCCTTTGCACATGGAACTGTCCCAGCAGCCCTCCGGGGTGCTTTGGGGCCTCCAGACTCAGAGTGCAGGGATATCCTTGGCCTCTCTTTGGTTCTGAGACTTCAAGCTGCTTGAACTGAGTACCCACCAGCTCTCCAGGCTACAGACTGTGGAACTTCTCAGCATCTGTAGTCATGTGAGCAGCCAATCTGATAATTCTTCTCTTATTGTTTCTCTGGAGAGCCCTAACTAGTACACCAGTGGTGTGGGGTGGGGTGTTGGAAAGAAAAGACTAAAACTGAGCCCATTTTTATGATATTCACATTTCAAAGCCCTAAGAAGTATCAGAAATTTGTATCCAGGTAGCTCTGAAAGGAGAAAGGAATCCTAGATGATGCCGAAAAAAACTAGAGGATCTAAGAAGCAACTGGGCTTTTAAGACCTCCTTTCCTTCCCTCAAGCAACCAAAGACATTGTTGCAAAACAAAAAATTTTTAAAAATGGCTGGAAGTATAGGTCAGAGGCACGATTTAATGTGTACCTCTGAGTTTAATTCCTAGCACTGCAAAAAAGTAAATAAATAAATAAATAGGCCGGGCGTGGTGGCGCACGCTTGTAATCCCCGCGCTTGGGAGGCAGAGACAGGAGGATCACGCAGGTTCAAAGCCAGCCGAGCGCGCTGGCTTAGGAGACCCTGTTTCCAAATATAAAAATGTAAAAAGAGGTCTGGGAGTGTAGCCCAGAGGTAGAAGGGCTTCCAGGAACCCCAGTACCACCAAAATAAATAAATAAATAAATAAATAAATAAATAAACAAACCCAACGTGGATACAAGCCAGATTAAGTGTAAACTAGGAGATTAAAACAGAAGTATTCAGTATAATTCCACATACTCAATAATAAATAGTTCTCCATCAATCCCATCCTGACTCAGGTCCCAAAACATGGAAGCCAGGCTGATTTGCAAAAACATCAAAAACAAATGAAATACTCAGAGGGAAATCTGATAAAACTGTGAAAAAGTTATACCCTCAAACTAAATTTATAAACACAAAGATACCAAAACAAAGATAAGAAAGATGTTAGAATTATCTAACAACAGTTTTAAAACAGCCATAACAAAAATACTTCAAAGGGCAATTACAAAAACACTTGAGAAAATAGAAATAAAAATTCTCAGAAAATAACTAAAAGATGTAAAACAAAACCAATTTTATATTTTAAGCTTTTTTTTTTTTTTTTTTTTTTTTTGGTGGTGGTACTGGGGTTCCTGGAAACGCTTCTACCTCTGGGCTATGCTCCCAGACCTATTTTTTTATACTTTTTTTTTTTTTTTTTTTTTTTTTGGAAACAGGGTCTCTTAAGCCAGCGAGGCTGACTTCAACCCTGCGCGATCCTCCTGTCTCTGCCTCCCAAGCACAGGGATTACAATAAACTGAAATATTTTATAACTGAAAAATAAATACAAGGACTTCTGGGAAGATGGTGACGGAGGGAAACAGTGCATCTCACTCCTACTGACACTCAATCTCCACTGCCTTAAAAACAGCGTTCTACAGAGCCAGAAAATACTATCAATAGAGGAATAAAACTACAGGTACAAGGCTGCAGGGGAAATAAAAAATTATAAGATGGATCAGAGAGCAGAAAAGAAACCCTCCCGCCTTGCGGCCACAGGTACCCAACAACGCCATCTTACCTCACTGCACCTGACTCCAAAAAGGAAAACAGCCAAGGACCTGAAGTGAGGAGCTGCAGATCCCCGGATTGTAAGCCATGGGTTCTTCCTGCGCAAACACCGACTACAACTTCCACCAGTGGCTGCCGAGCCCACCACACTCTCCAGGGATCCAGAGCGGCACTCAACACCAGAAAAGAAACTCTCCTGCCTTGCGGCTGCGGGAGCCACAACAGCACCATCTTGCCTCACTGCACCCAACTCCAGAAACAACCAGGAGAAAACCCAAGGCCCTGAAGTGAGCAGCTGCAGATCATCAGCATCGTAAGCCTCCGTTCCACCTGCAAACTCCTGCTTCAACCTCCAGCAGCAGTGGCTGAGCTCACCGGCCCTCCAGAGATCCAGAGTGGTGCTTAACAATACCCTAAGTGAAGTCACGCCCAGCCCATCTATAGAGGAGCAAATAAAGTGACCTAACTGAGGGGATGTGAGAGGGAGAGGGAAATTCTCCAATGCACATGATGTACTTTAACAAACATACCATTATCAAACTCTAAGCCAAACATGAGAAGGAGGGAGGGGGTGGGAACTGGGTAAGGGCTAATTGGGTGATATGTGCAGGAATGTCTCCACCATCTTGCATCCCATTAAGATTATGAATACAATGCACCGATAAAAAAAAATTTAATAAATATAGTAATCAAAATAAGAAGCTCAGTGGATGGGCTCAACAGCAGAATTGGAGGAACGGGGTGGGGGGGCAATGAACTGGAAGATAAAATAGAAATTACCCAACTTAAGCAGCATCAAGAAAACAGATTGAAAAAAGGAACCCCAAGGACTTGTGGAGGACAGAGGCACACTTCTGTAACCTCAGCACTTGGGAGGCTGAAACAGGAGGGTCACAGGTTCGAGGCCAGCCTGGACAACATAGAGAGACCCTGTTTCAAGTTTTAAATTTTTTAAGGGGCTGGGGTTCAGTGGTAGGGCAGCCCTGGGCTCAATCCCAAGTACTTCAGGGCAAAAAATATCCCTCAG
This sequence comes from Muscardinus avellanarius, assembly GCF_963383645.1. Classification (NCBI taxonomy): domain Eukaryota; kingdom Metazoa; phylum Chordata; class Mammalia; order Rodentia; family Gliridae; genus Muscardinus; species Muscardinus avellanarius. The sequence continues at coordinate 133,763,919 of NC_137790.1, forward strand.
AAATGAAGGGGAAATCAAGACATTCTCAGATAAAGGGAACTCAAAAATTTGTCACCATCAGACATATTCTTATAAATTACTAAAGACAATTATCTAAACAGAAAATAAAAGACAGAGCCTCAGAAAAATAGGAGAAAAGAGAAAACATGGTAAGTAAAAAGATGGATAAATACAAAGGACTTTTTTTCTTCTCTCACATTTTCTAAATTATAGCTGATGGTTGAAGCTAAAATGTAACATTGATGTGGCCCTAAATGTACCTAGAAGAAATCTTTAAGAAAGACGTAAGTGGAAGAAAGTGGAAACGCATAAAGATAAATGAGGTTTCTGTTTTCCATGTAAACTGGTAAAATGGTAGCAGCAATAGATTATGATTAGTTATGTATATAAAATGTAATTCCTAAGGGGACCACTTTGAAAAACCATCCAGAAAGATTTGCCTAAATGCACTGTAGAAAAACTAAAATGAATTTTTAATGTTCAAGCCCCTAATGCAAACTACAGACTCTAAGTGTTAATGATATATCAATATATTTTTATCATTTATAACAAATATACCACACTGATGGGGAATATTGATAATGGAAGATGTTATGTATGTGTGGGTGTGGGAAATATATTGGAAATCTCTGTATCTTTCAATAAATGTTCTAAAAAGTTCTTTTTTTTTTTTTTGGTGGTACTGAGGTTCCTGGAAGCCCTTCTACCTCCGGGCTACACTCCCAGACCTATTTTTACATTTTTATTTGGAAACAGGGTCTCCTAAGCCAGCACGCACGGCTGGCTTCGAACCTGCACGATCCTCCTGTCTCTGCCTCCCAAGCGCGGGGATTACAAGCGTGCACTACCACGCCTGGCTTAAAAATTTCTATTTTAAAAGTGTTCAAGCTGGGCATGGTGACTCAAGCTTGTAATCCCAGCACTTGGGAGGCTGAGACAGGAGGATCATGTTTCACCGATAGCCTCAGCTACTTAGTGAGACTCTGTTTCAAAATAAAGAATTAAAAATAGGGCTGGGGGTGTAGCTCAGAGGTCAAATGCCCGTGGGTTCCATCCCCAGACCCACAAAAAAAAAGTGTTCAAGAAAGCTGGGCGTGGTGGCGCATGCTTGTAATCCCCACACTTGGGAGGCTGAGACAGGAGGATTGTGCAGATTCAAAGCCAGCCTCAGCTACTTAGTGAGGCCCTGTTTTCAAATAAAGTATAAAATAGGTCTGGGAGTATAGCCCAGAGGTAGAAAAGCCCCTGGGTTCCAGCCCCAGTACCACAAAAAAAAAAAGTATTCAAGAAACCCACAAGTAGGCAAGACAAAGAAAATGGAGAAATGAAAACAGAAAGAACAAGCAACAAAAAAGGAGATTTAATTACCAACATATAATTATGTTAAATGTTCATTATTTAAAACCACCAACATGCCGGGCGTGGTGGCGCACGCTTGTCATCCCCGCGCTTGGGAGGCTGAGACAGGAGGATCGCACAGGTTAGAAGCCAGCCTCAGCTACTTAGTGAGGCTCTCAGCAGCTTAGTGAGACCCTGTTTCCAAATAAAATATAAAATAGGTCTGGGAGTATAGCCCGGAGGTAGAAAAGCCCCTGGGTTCCACCCCCAGTACCACACACAAACAAAAAACACCAACATTATGTTAAATGTAAAGTGGCTCTAGTTAAAGGGCATAGGATTGGGGGTGTAGTCAGTTGTAGATCACTTACTTAGCATGTTCAAGGTTCTGAGTTCAAACACAAGTACCGCCAGAAAGAAAGAAAGAGAGAGAAAGAAAGAGAGAGAGAGAAAGAAAGAAAGAAAGAAAGAAAGAATAAAAGAAAGAAAGAGGCATAATACCTATATATCACGTGAACATTGATTGAAAAAAGGAGAAGTACATATATTAATCAGATAAAGTAGACTTCAGAAGAAAGAAAATGACCAAAGACATAAAAGGGCGTTATACAGTGATAAAAAAAAAAGTCAGTCCACCAAGAAGACATAGCACTCCTAAATGCATATGTACCAAACAACAGAGCTGCAAAATATGTGGAAAAAATTAAGGGATAAATAGACAAATCTAACAAATGTACAATTATAGGGCAGATTTCAAAACCCCTCTCAATAATGAATGGAAACACTAGACAGAAAATAAGATGTTAAAATAACGGCACATTCACCCAACAGAATCTAATCAGTGTTTATAGAATGTCCCACTCAAGGGCAATCTATGTCTTTCAGCTGTTCATGGAACATATACCAAGGTAGATTAAGCCAAAAAATTAATCAACACTTTAAAAAGAATTGAAACCATATTGTGTTTTATAATAACAATGAACTTAACTAAAATTCAGTGATAAAAAGATTAGGAAAATCTCCAATGAGAAAATTTTTCAAACAGCATTTTCAAATAATGCATAAATCAAGAAGTATTGAAGGAAACCAAAAGATAAACTGAAGTGGATGAAAGTGAAAGTACAACATATCAAATTTTAGAATACAGCTAACTGGAGCATGAAAAAATAAAAAGTCCCAAATAAATAACCTCAAAATTTAGGATCTAGAAGAAGATAAACATATACTCTAGAAAAAGACAACCCCAAAGAAAGCAGAAAGAATGACATAAAAAAAAGAGCCAAAAGCAATAAAAATGGAAATAGAAAAAAAGTCACTGAAACACAGCTGGTTTTTTGAAAAGATCAACAAAACTAACAAATCTCCATCAGTACTGAGAAGCAAAAATAATTTACAAATTATCAATATCAAGAATTAAACAAGTGGTATTATGACAGACCCTGCAGACATCCAGAGAATAATATTGAAATGCTGTGAATAATCCCACATATATTCCTATGGCAATATATATGTCTTACTTTCTAAAAAATGCAAACTACCACAACTCACCCAATATCAAATAAAATCACTTAAATAGCCTTATAATTACTTATTAAAATTTTGAATTTATACTTTTAAAACTACTTAAAGGAAATCCCAAGGACCAAATGATTTCTCTGGAGATCCTACCAAATGTTTGCAGGAGAATTAATAATCTATTGTATGCATCTCTGCCATCATATAGAGGTGGCCAGCCTAGGTGTTTATCAACAGATAAATGAATAACAAAATAGTGTGTGTGTGTGTGTGTGTGTGTGTGTGTGTGTGTGTGTGTGTTTATTCATCCATAGAAAATAATGAGCCAGACAGGGTGGCTAAGACTTGTAAACATCAGCAATTAACATTTGGACAACAAATTTTAAAACATAGTACTCTTTCCAGCTCTCAAATAAATAAAATAGGCATAACTATTCTTAAGAAATAGAATAATCTAGAGAAACATGTACAGTACTTACATACTAAAAACTATACCATGTTGATGAAAGAGATCCAAGATGATATAAATAAATGGGGAGGCATACCATATTCAGGGACTAGAAACTTAACATGAAAAATGTATACATAGTTTAATGCAATTCCTGCCAAAATCTCACCAAGAACTTATGCTAAAATTAATATAAAAGGAATTAAAACAACTAAAAATTATTTGTAAAGAAGAAGAAAACGGGAGGAATTGGTCTTTCCCATTTCAAACTTTATTATGTAAGCTGGGCAGAGTGGTGCAGGCATATAATCCTAGTACTCAGGATGCTGAAACAGGAAGACCAGCTTTGAGGCCAGCCTCAGCAATGTACCAAGACCTTCAGCAATTTAGTGAGACCCAGTTTCAAATTTTTTAAAAGTAGTGTAGGGGTTGTATCTCAGAGGCAGAACACCCCTGGGTTCAATCTCTACTACCATAAAATAAAAAATAAACTTGGTATGTAACATTTAAATCAAAACTGTGTGGTCTGTACAGAAAGAACATACATGGCATTGCCCTAGGTATGGTAAATTAGAAAAGATCACATGTATGATAGTATATGGGCATTGGCCAACAATTTGAAATGCTGTAAATATAGAATCCTCAGAGATGTCTCAACAGCATAATATACTTTGGATGAATCTATGTAACATAATAAACCTGAATAAAAATTATGCTGCTAATGAAACTTCACAAAGTTTGCTTTTAGAAAAAAATAGAAAGCATAAAGGGCCATAGAAAAAAATAAAAGCTCATGGTTCTGCAAATATCCAGATGAATTTCTGTGCTGATTTCAAGAAAATGGACCAAAAACATGTATTGGGAGGAGTTAGAAATTTTTATTGCATTTACTGCAGGCAAATAAAATTTCTATTTTGTGTTTGTTGTTGATGCTGGAAATTGAACCCAGGTGCATTCTACCTCTGAGATACCCATCAGTTCTAGTTTATTGTTTATTTGAAAACAGGGTCTCACTAAGTTGCTGAGGCTGGCCTGGGAACTGTGATCCTCCTGTCTCAGCCTCCCAAGTACTGGGATCACAAAAATATGCCACCACGCCCAGCTCGAAATTTCCACTTTTAATAAGATGGTAAGCTGCACAGTAAGGAAGAAAATATACTAGTTATATTTCATAGTTTTTATTCCCCCTGACAGTACTGACAATGATTTGCAGCTCTAAATATACACAGGCTAGACCGTGGTGGTGGTACATTTTGTAATCCCAGTATGTGGGAGGCTGAGACAGGAGGACTGCGAGTTCATGACCAGCCTCAGCTATTTAGTGAGGCCCTCCACAACTAAGTGAGACCCTGTTTCAAAATAAGAGATAAAAATAGAGCTGAGGTGTAGCTCAAAGGTAGAACGCCACTAGATTCCATCCCCAGTAATGCAAAAAGAAAAATTAAATAGGTCTGGGGGTGTAGCTTGGAGGTAGAATGCCTCTAGGTTCAATCGCCAGTACTGCACAAAAAAATTTCTTACAGAATAGTATTTATGTTACAAGTCTGAAGGTGTAAAGAACTCTAATGAAATGTGCCTCCAAAAATAGCCATTGCCTTCCTAAAAACAAGCCGAGGTTGATCATAGCTGATGAGAAACGGCCCCGGCATCCCTATTCCAGTATAACACAAAGACCACAGGCATGGGAAGACCAAGAAATGGGTCACTTGTGTTTGCAGAATGCTAAGGCTATGCCACAAAGGCATTCTGGCTGCCGTGTAATCATCAACACTTAAGCACAATATTCAAAGCAGTGTCCTCCTCTTTGAGCATCCATGAGCAGGTGGGCTCGCTGAAGCTTAGTTGTCTGGGCTCAACCCTCAGAGTGTCTGACTCATAGGTCTGAGGCAAGGCATTCCAACGAGTTCCCAGATGCCACTGGTGTTGTTGGTTCAAGCACCACACTTGGGAAACCTCTGAGCCGGATGGAGGAACTTAGCATACGTGTTCAGTATTTACCTATGAAAATTAGCACAAGAGAATGATTCTCTCTCCAGGTGCTGGTGTGCTCCCCTTTATCAGAAACAAAGTTGAGTGTCCCCTTTCTCCTGGGACACTCAACTATACCCATATAAGTAGTCATATATATTAGAATAGCAGCTGAGATTTTGTAGGCTGTGTAGTCTTGCCTATCCATGGTTTGTTCTTTTGCTCAAAGACGCTTTCTTTTCTAAGAGGAAGAGAGAATGTATAGGAGTCATCCCTTGTCAAGTTACCGCCTCTCCTTGTGGCTTGTCTATCACAGAAGCTCCAGTGATTATTCTTTCAACCTGCCCTCCGGTCCCTGCTTCCTCCTGACTCTGTTCTCTATGACCCCTCTTGGCTCCCACTCTTCCTCAAGAATTCTCTTGACGTAACCCTTCAGCTTCAACCCGTTCCCCACAGCCTCTTTGCCTTGGTGTTTTCTAGACATGGTCCTGAGAGGCAATCTGATTGGCCCAGCTCCTCCTCATGGTCAGGACAACCCCCAGGTTTCAGAGCAACCTACCATTGGGCTGCCTTCAGGTCAGTACGCGCTTTCTACTCAAGGAACTGTACGCAGGGGTGGATCTTTTCTTAGAAGGGACTGAGAGCAAGGCAAACACTATTACTGACTTGTCTCTCTCCAAGTACAATCAATGCATGCTTTTCTTTCTGTCTGGAAGAGCTTTTCTTCCCTCTCCCTTTCTCTGCCAGAAAAGATCCTCTCAAAGCTCACCTTTTCCAGGAAGAGAGTATGGTAGTTTCCCTTCAAGGAGTGACCTCTATCGCAGCGCCAACCAGCTGGGAATGTCACTGTACACATAGGGAAATCTCTTTGTACTTTAATTGTGCAATTTTCTAAAGGGTTTCCTAAATCTCAAAGCTTTACCCTCTTTAGGAAGATAGACTTTGAGAACACAAGAAACCGCAAATGCCTTGTTCTGGCCTTTTGCATTTCTGAAATCTATTTGGAGAACATAAACCTCGATTTATGAACTTGTGGGTATGTACTGAGAAAAAACAAAAGCTACCCCTGACATTTGGAAATTGGTTTCATACTCTCAGCCGGGCCCTGGTTTTGCTAAGAGCTACCCTGGCGTTTCCAGGTAGGCACTTTGTTAAACATAAATAACTTCACACCGACAGTAGCCAATGCCACTCTAAGATCATGATGGATCAAGATAAAAACAAGACCACTTCATAAGCATGTCTGAACACAGACAGAACATGAACACTGTCAGAGCCAGAAAAATACCCACTATCCTCTTCGCCTGGCTAATGTGAATGATTACTGCTCCTTTACCAGTTGTATCTTTAGCCTCTATCTAGTCATCCCTCCCGCTAAATAAAATGTAATAAGACAGTCACAGAACTACCCTACTACCAGACAACATACAATCTAGAGTAATACCTCGTTTCCTTAAAACTTTCCCAAAATCTCAACACAAGTCCAAATCCTCTAAGTCCTTAGTAACACTCTCTTACAATACCCAAGCCCTGTGGCATGCGGTCTCCCTCAGTGCACTGAGCCATAAACCCAACTGGTCCCACTACAAATGTGCTCATGCTGGCCTAGGCTAGAGGAAATTAACATTCTGAACTCTAACGGAGTCAAGGTATAGTTTATGCCATAAATAAAAGGGTTTGAGTTGGGTATGGTGGCACATGCCTACAATCACAGTTACTTGGGAGACTGAGACAGGAGGATCACAGGTGTGAGGCCAGCTTCAGGGTATAGCTTAGATATAGAATGTCCTCTGGCAGAGCTCATGTATTGATGTTCAGGGGACATAATTGAATGATGAAGGTTCTGATCTCATCAGTGGATAAATCCATTTATGGATTAGGTAACATAAGCACGTGGAGTATAGCTACAGGAGGTAGGTCACTAGGATTTGACCTTGGGGAGTGTGTGTGTGTGTGTGTGTGTGTGTGTGTGTGTGTGTGTCCACAAGACTGGATTTCTCTTCTCTTATCCTCCTCCTCCTCCTCCTTCTCTTCTTCTCCTCCTCCTCCTCCTCCTCCTCCTCCTCCTTCTTCTTCTTCTTCTTCTTCTTCTTCTTCTTCTTCTTCTTCTTCTTCTTCTTCTTCTTCTTCTTCTTCTTCTTCTTCCTTCTCCCTCTCCCTCTCCCTCTCCCTCTCCCTCCCTCTCTCTCTTTCTCTCTCTCTCTCACTCAGGCTAACATGGACTGACTGAAACCACCAGCACTGTAAGCAAGTAAGTATGCCTTCTTCTAAGATGTGATCATCAGGTATTTTGAGTCGCGGCAGTGATAATGTTGACCAAGACACTCAACAACTTAGCAAGACCCTATTTTCTTTTTTAATGTTTTCTTTTTTAGTTGGGTGCATTGTACTTTTACATCCTATTGGGGCACAGAGTGTTAGAAAAATGTAAGCTTCCAACTCTTTTTGTCCTCCCCACCAGGTCCCCTCTCCCCTCACCCACACCCTGCAAGTCTTTGAGATTAGAACTGACAACTTTGTACACATTCGTAGCATTACTTCTGCTCTGCATTCTCTATGACTTCATTATTCCTCTTCTATTTTCTAATCACCCTCAGTAATTCCCTTGGACTCTCTGCTCATCTGTCTGATGTCCTTACTTCTGAATATCTGTTTATCTTCCACATATAAGAGGTAGCATACATATACTCATTCATTGGGACTGGGTGCACTCAGTACAATATTCTCAAGTTCCATCCATCTTCTTGTAAATGTATAATTTTGTTCTTTTTATGGCTGAGTAAAATTGTGTCCATATACCAAGTTTTGTGATTCAGTTGTCCATTGATGGATATCTAGGCTGGTTCCATAATCGCTCTTGTAAATTTTCCTGCTATGAACACGGATATGCAAGTCTGATTATAATATTTTTATTTCATTACCTTTGGGAAGATGCCATTGGGTCATATGGCAGTTCTGTTCCCAGTCTTCTGAGAAACCTCCGCACTGATTTCCAAAGCAGCTGTACTAGCATGCAGTCCCACCCATAGTGGAACAGGGCTCTGGTGTCCCCACATCCTCGCCAGCATTTATTATTATTTGTCTTCTTGATGACTGCCATCTTTACTGGAATGAGATGAAATCTTAGTGTAGCTTTTATTTGCATTTCCCTGATTATTAAAGATTATGAACATTTTTTTCATACATTTGTTGGCCATTTGTATTTCTTCTTTTGAAAAGTGTCTATTCACATTGCCTATTTTTAAAGCTTTTTAAGCTCTTTCTATATTCTAGACATTAGACCTTTGTCAGATGGTAGGTGGTGACGGTGTCCCATTCTGTAGGTTCTTTCTCTTGAATATTGATGTTTTCTTTGCTGCAGATAAGCTTTTTACCCTGTTTCAACACCAAAAAAAAATTTTTTAAGGGTGCTGGAGGTGTAGCTTAGAAGTGCAAAGCCCCTGGACTCAATCCCCAGTACCACAAAGTATTTAAAATAATTCATATGGTCATGCAAACACAGTGTTATTCCAATCCTCAACCATAGTAAAGCATATGCTATTCTGAATATTCTGTAGTCCAGGCAGCTGAGGCAAAGGGAGAGGTCAAAGACGAACAAACACAATAGCATTTGGCTACCCAGAACTAAGTGCACCTATAATGATGTCAGGACATCACATGTTAGCACTGTGATTGCTACGCGGAAAAGAAGAGATCTGAGACCTGGTGGTTCCCTGAAGGAGCTGCCCCTGCCATTTATTTTCCTACCTCTCTCAGCTACCTCTACCCACCCACACACATGCCAAGTCCTTTGGAAGTAGGGTGCATAAGAGAATACCCACACAGGTTTGGAGATGGAGCCTAATGAGCTCTGTAATCACTTCTCAGGGGGCACCCAGCACTTGGAGAAACTCATGGAATTTTCCAAAGTCCAGCAATGTGTAAAAAAACAAAAAAGCAAAGCAGAAAATGGCCACCATTGCCGGGCGTGGTGGCGCACGCTTGTAATCCCCGCGCTTGGGAGGTGGAGACAGGAGGATCGCACAGGTTCAAAGCCAGCCGTGCTGGCCTAGAGACCCTGTTTCCAAATATAAAAAAGTATAAAATAGGTCTGGGAGTGTAGCCCTAAGGTAGAAGGGCTTCCAGGAACCCCAGTACCACCAAAAAAATAAATAAATAAAAAAAAAAATAAAAAAGAAAATGGCCACCACGTGGGATTCCCAGGCCTGACACTGCCTTCAAGAGTTCTCAAGCTTCAAGCACCGCACTCGGAAGAGCCAACTGTCTGGGACAGTCTAGAGGGTAGTGGGGGAGACCAAGAAAGAGGCGGTCTTGAAGAAGATTTGTGATCACGATGATGAAACACAGCTACAGCTAGGTGTTCACCTGTAATCCCAGTACTGGGAAGGCTGAGGCAGGAAGCTCCCAGGTTCAAAGCCAGCCTCAGCAACTTAGAGAGACTCTCTGCAACCTAGGGAGACCCTGCTTAGAAACCAAAAGTAAAAGAGGTTGTTGAGGGTGTGGTTCAGAGGTGCAATGCCTCTGAGTTCAACTCCTATGACCAAAATCACATGTAACAAGCCGGGCGTGGTGGCGCATGCTTGTAATCCCCACGCTTGGGAGGCAGAGACAGGAGGATCGCGCTGGTTCAGAGCCAGCCTTGCTGGCTTAAGAGATGCTGTTTCCAAATAAAAATATAAAATAGGTCTGGGAGTGTAGCCCAGAGGTAGAAGGGCTTCCAGGAACCCCAGTACCACCAAAAAAAAAGTACATGTAACAATTGAAAGTATGTACTTCCTTTATGGCTAAGAAAAACTCCATTGTGTATATATAACTATATTTTCTTTATTCATTCATCTGTTGGTAGACACCTAAGTTAATTCCATAAATGGGCTATTGTGAATTATACTGCTATAAACACCAATACGCGTTGAGTCACCATAGTATTCTAACTTCAGTGCTTTTGGAAGGATACCAAAAGTGCTGGGATTACAAGCATGCACCACCACAACCAGCTTCAATAAAATATTTTTTAAGAAGGTATTTACATGCCAGGCATGGTAGCACACACTTGTAATCCCAGTACTTGGGAGGCTGAGACAGGAGGATCATAGGTTCATGGCCATCCTCAGCTACTTAGTGAGGCCCTCTGTGACTTAGTGAGACCCTGTTTCCAAACGGAGGTAGAATGCCCCTGGGTTCCCTCCCCAGTACCACACACACAAGAAAAGAAGGTATTCACTTCCCATCATAATAAGAGCTCAGTATAGAACTTGAGTTTCATTCCAGAGACATGGAGACCATTTCATTTCTGGCTCCTGAGTTTGTGGACACGATGAGAGCACTGCACAGCTGCAGGTCTCTTTAGTCTGTTGACTGAGAGTCATGGCCAGGACACCTTGCTGACTGCCTCGCTCTTCCCTGGGCTCCTGGAACACTGGAACCCCATATTACCATTGACCAATTGGACTACCAAAGCGCAGGGTTTGCATTTATCCTGGACCAGCCATTTGCCAGCCACACAAACTGAGGCAAGATTTTTTAATTGCCTTGAGATTCCATTTTCTCATGTTAAAATTAGAAAATCTATTGGCAAACATAAAGCATATTTTTCCACTAATTACAGCAAAGACTAGTATTACCATGGCAATAAGTATGAACTGTAGAATATTTTAAAGAAGAAAAATTTCGTGTTATAGCTATATACTAATCAGAACTAGGTTAACTACATTCATCTACTCCTTTAATCCAAGAGCTTCGGAGTCATCCTTAGGGAACCTAATTTAATGACTAGATAAGGCAAATTTGTAATTAGCGTATCAACTGCTTATATGGAATTAGGTCTTTCGAAAGTGCTGGAAGGTTCTCGAAACACTTTATCTTAAGCAGACCAAGTGTTCCCAAACGTGGCTCATCCTCAGAATCATACGTGAAACTTTAATCAGAGATCCCTGGACCCACCATAGAGATTCTGCCTCCCTGGCTCCTGGTGGGCTCTGGAATCTACATGTTGAAAGAGGTTCCTAGGAAATTACAGTGACCAGCCGGGAGAACCAATGCTTTAGAAAAGAATTAACTAGGCATTAGACACGCCAGCCCTATTTGAATAATCATGGATTCCAAATTAATTCCTCTCTTTTTATATTAGGACATGATTCTTCTTTTTTAATCAATACATTACTGGTAAAGGGCTACAATTTGGGGGGAGTTGCTTTAAAATAAACTGGAGGGTGGAGGAATGGGCTTGGGGAGAGGTGTTTTGTTAAAAGAAACAAGATTAACCATGAATTGATAACGTTTGAACCCGAGTCTGAGAATCAGTATTCAATTTTGTTTCTTTTATTTTACTCCATTTTGTTTTTACATATGCTTGAAATTTTCCATGATGGTTTTTTTTAATGAAACTGAGGCATGTAAATGCTAAAGAAATCCTCCTGTCTCCATCCCCACAATCTTGTATCCCAGTAATAACTATTATTAGAAGCCAGTTATATATTCTTAATTTTAATATGTTTTCCTGTATATTGCATGTAAATATCCATTTATTTATTCCACATAGGTTTCAGCCTTATGGCAGATCCTGAAATGAAACTGGTTAAGGAGATGTGACTAGAAATTTTTCCTTGGGAAATCACTGCCCGCCCACCTTCTTCCTGATTCCTTCTCTCCTCCTTCTTCTGTTTCACTCTTACCAAGAGCAGAAGCGTGAGGCTTCAATCCCACCCTACCTGCCTGGGCGCCACACTCTCATTTCTCTTCTGATTCTTCCCCCTTCGAGAACTTTGAAAGCAGCCAGGCACTGAGTTCAAATCCCAGTATCACTACTTTGGTTGGGTGTTTCACTTAACCATCTCCATAAGCCTCAGTTTCCCATCTGTGCCTTGATGGTTCCAGTAGCACCAGCTCCTCAGGGTGCTGAGATGAATAACATCCAGAGAGTTTCATTACGCTCCTAATCCCCTTACTGACATATCTCTGCCTCCCTGTGTGTTTTTACCACACTCACCCCAAACCCTAATTCTAACCTTTTATACACACACACACACACACACACACACACACACACACCACAAATAGACTAAAGTTTCAGGGGGTTGCATTAAAAAAAGATAATCAGAAGGCTCAAAGTATTTATTATTTTGTGTGTGTGTGTGTGTGTGTGTGTGTGTGTATCACAATGGCTATCATGTACAATTACAATGCACTGGTTTTTTTATTTTTTTAATCCTAAAACTTTTCTATTTTTTATCCACCAGACACAAACCTACTGGGGTGGGAATAACATATGGCCCCATAGATGTAGATAGACACGTGTCCCAAACTTCTCAAAAGTCCACACACCCAGCCAATCACTTCTCAGGTTTTGGGTTGGTTTTCTTTGACACTGGATTTCATTTTATCAAGGGATATTTCTGTGGAGTGTGTTTACATAATATATAAAAACATATGTGGATTTACATTTTACATACATACATACACGCACACACACATTTATAGACTGATAGTGAGAGACAGTGCCTTCGGATGCCCAGGTCACCATCTGAATTTCTCATCTGTAATCCAGATACATCTGGCTGCATGGATTCACAGGGCGAGAGCGCACACACTTCTCTGTGTATTTCCTAGCATGCGTGCACGCACGCACAAACACACATATAAATCTTTCTGACCCTATCGTGTACATAGTTTGAAAAGTTTGTTAGAAGAAGCAGCCTGGTAATAATTCACTGCACCTCATGTATAATAAGCAGAAACGCACAGGCCTTTATGATGAATTGCCAGGCTAACACAGGGACATCTTGTTTGCATTTCAATGCTCCGAGTGTCAGATTCTTGTTTCATTACTCGCCAGCACATTAGTGGACGGTTTTTAATTTCTTTTTCTCCCCCCTTTAGCAATGCTCCACGGAGACCTCTCGCTCTTGCCACTTGCATTGGGAGCAAGGTTGCATTATTTTTAAATGCTCGAGTGTCCGGGTCTCACTCGAAATATTGCTGAATTAACAAAATAAATAATAGCACATGCCCAGCCGTTCTATCTGGCTTTTTTCTCCAATTTCTCTTGCTTTTATCAAACTCATTCTATAGAATGGAGATTATTAGGAGATTTCTGGCATCTTCTTTATTTTTTAAATTGGAGACTGTTCTCTGCTTTTAATGTTTTGTTTTATTTGCCAAGATTCATATTGTCCCTTATGCCAAACAATATTTGAAGCTACAAGAAGATATTTTCAGAGAAAATTTGGTTCTGAATTACCAAATAGTGTCTGTGGAATTGTAACCATCCAGGGGCTGAATGCTTAGACCCACCATGAAGTCACCTGGCCAGCCCCATAGTAGACATCCGATGACGTGGAGACAGAGCATATTTCTTTTTTCCAGACTTCCCAAGAATTTGAAGGGAATTTTCTTCCAAGTATTTTCCCATGTACCTAATCAGATATAACAGAAAGTTCCCCCAGAGTGCTGGTTCTCAAACCTCAGTGAGTATCATGACTGCCTTGGGAGCTTGTAAAGGTCACAGATGACCGCCCCGCCCCAGAGTCCCTGGTGCAGGAGATCTGAGCAGGGCCTGACAATCTACATTTCTAACCGGATCCCAGGTACATTGATGGTGATGTTGGTCAGTGACCACACACTGAACCACTCCAGGATGGAGTCTAAGCCCACTCGGTCATTTACCTAAGTGCACTTGGAAAAGTAATTTCACCTTTCTGAGCTTTACATCCCTCAATATAGTGAAAATAATAATAGCACTTTCCAGGTGGGCATGATGGCACACACCTGTAATCCCAGTACTTGGGAGGCTGAGACAGGAGGATCGCAGGTACAAGGACAGCCTCAGCAAAGTAGTCAGACTCTCAGCAACCTAGTGAGACCCTGTTTCAAAACGAAAATAAAATAAAAAGGACTGGGGGTGTACCTCAGAGGTAGGATGGCCCTGGGCTCAATCCTCAATATCAATAATAATAATAGTAGTAGTTGTAGTAGTACTTTCCCCTAGGGTAATTGTGAGAATATATGTTATTCTGTGAGAACATATATATGTATATATATATATATATAAAATGCCTCATGAAAAAAAAATATATATATATATGTTTATTTTCATGAGGCACAATGCCAGGCACAGAGAAGTCTCTCAATAAATATTAGTCCCTAGCCCAATGCAGTGGTTCACACCTGTAATCCCAGTTACCAAGGAGGCTGAAGCAGGAAGATCACAAGTTCAAGGCCAGCCTGGACAATATATCATCACCCTGTCCCAAAATAAAAAAGGCTGAGGATGTAGCTCAGTGGTAGAGCACTTGCCAAGTAAATGCAAGACTCTGGATTCAAGCCCAGTACTGCAAAATAAATAAATAAATATGAATTATTTCCCCTTCCTCTTCTTCTCGTGGAAGGGAGATAAGAAGCAATATAGTCCAACACTTCACAAAGTGCAGGGTTCATTCTCCAGCTGCCTGCTGTGGTCGCTTAGCACCTGCTTGGTGACCTCCAGATGTGGGGAACTCTCTACTATAGGTAAATCTGTCCCTTTGTGGCCAGCTGTCATTGGTAGAAAGTTATAGTTGGAACCTATACCCCTGACATCCCCAGCTCCTGCCCTCCAGAGTCACAAATAATAAAACTTCCTTTGGTTTCAAAACTTTTGCTTCAGGACGTCCTGTAGGCTTATCAGCCTGGTGAGAGGGCTTCTATAGACTCAAAGCTTGACCTTAGCAGTACACCTGCTGTGTTTATTAGTGACGTCAGCTCTCCCTTCTCTCACTAAGCAAGGCTTGTGAATAGAGCTTTCCCAAAGATGACACTGGAGAGACAGACAGAAACTGGGTCGTGGAAGCTCAAATAGGCCAGCCTAAGAGGACTAGGGCTTTTCTCTAGGTGGTGAGAAGACTTTGACTAGTTTTACAACAAAGAGTGAAATGGTCAGATTTGTATTTTATAAAGATCACAGTGGTAAAGAGTTTGAAGACTACACTGACGGTGGTGAGTCTGGATCCAAGGAAGCCACCAAAAAGATTATAGAGAAGAGGAATAAACAGGAGAGAGTAAAAGAAGAAGAAAAACAGGATTTGGTCATCAACTACACATGAGGATGAAGGCTAGGAAGGTGTCTGGGGTGACACCCAAGGCCCTGATAGCTGAATGCATGAACACATTGCTGAATAGCTGGGTACATTCCTGAGCAGGTGATACAAGAAGCTGTACTCCTAGGATCAAATGGGTCCAATCTGGGGGACCTCAAGTTCTAAGTACTCCTGGGACTCTAAGCAATCAAATACACAGGACTGAGCTCTCAGGAGCAAGATCTGAACTACAGACATGGAAGTGGATATCAGATTGTAGTCAGAATCGTAGGAGTAGACAAAAACACTCCAAGTGAAAGGGAAGAGGACTGGATGAAAGGTTAAAGACAGCAACATCTGAGAGGCAAATGGAACAAAAGGAACCCTCTGAGGACCTGCTATCAGAGATAGAGGGGGACACAGGAGACAGGAGCAGCGCAGAAGCTGAAGGAGAAACCCAAAGAAAGAGACATGACCAAGAGCGGCCAGCGCCACAGGGTGAACGCTTGTGTAAGAAGGTCACTGGACGTGGTGATCAGAGGGGAGCCTGGATGGCGGTGTCTGTCTGTGGGATGATGGTGGAGAACCATCACGGGTCCAAGAATAGCCTCAGCAATGGTGACTACACTCATATGAGAAGAGGTGGAGAAAAAGAAGGAAGGGGTGATAAAAGTATACTATCTTCATAGAGCTTTAGAGAAATGGAGAGAATGCTAGATAGAATGGCTCAAGGAAGCATAGATAGATGTAGATAGATTGCAGATGAGATAGATAATGGATAATAGGTAGAGATAGATATAGATGGATGGATGGATAGGTAGGTATAGATGATAGATTAGATAGATAGATAGATGATAGATAGATAGATGATAGATAGATAGATAGATAGATAGATAATAGATAGATGATAGTTTTGGGGCACTGAGGATTGAACCCAGGAGCATTCTACTTCTGAGCTACACCCCCAGCCCTATTTTATTTTTTATTTTAAAACAAGGTCTTGCCAGGCGTGGTGGCGCACGCTTGTAATCCCAGCATTCAGGAGGCTGAGACCTGGAGGATCGCGGTTCACGGCCAGCCTCAGCTACTTAATGAGGCCCTCTGCAACTCAGTGAGACCCGGTTTCAAAATAAAGAATAAAAAATAGGGCAGGGGCTGTAGCTCGGAGGTCAAATGCCCCTGGGTTCCATCCCCAGACCCACAAAAAAAAAAAGGTCTTGCTAAGTTGCTGAGGCTGATCTCAAATTTGTGATCTTCCTATCTCAGCCTCTTAAGTACTGGGGTTACAGGCATGCACCACCGGGCCCAGTTAAGTTAGCACACTTTATTTTCCTATGAGATTTTACTAGTTGGAAGCATACTTTTTAACATCCAAGAAAAATGAGTGTGCTTAGCATTCTTTACCATGAGAAAGCAGCCAGTGGCTATGGCCAATGCCTCTTTACAGGAACCCAGGTACTTGTTCGTGGCTGAAACTAGGTGGTTGACATGCGTCAGTCACAGCCAAGTTGAGAATAATGAGATGATATGGGGCAACAGACAGAGACTTGGCATGACGCCCAAACTATACTGATGTTTCAGTAAAACGAAGACTTAATTTTCGAGCTACTGCCTCCAAACTCAGGCTGTCTGTGCCCCCAAGAAATGTCGCCACACCACCTCAAGAATGCCTTTGCCTGGGAAATGGGGAAAGGAGATGGCATCCACGTTAGATGAGAGCATCTGGCCTATTTCTTTACCACAGCCATGTCATAAAGGTCAAAGCAAGGCCAGGGCAGCGGCTTCTGTCCCGAGTTCTCAGCTATGACTCGCTTCTCATTGATTCTCCCGATCCACCCCATTTTCTTCTCCAACCAGCCATATTTATCCTGGATCCAATATTGGGCTTCTCGTTTGTTTAAACTCATTCCTACTCCATTCTTTATTTACCTCCCCACTGCTACTCCTGCTGTATGCATATGTGTGTGTGTGTGTGTGTGTGTGTGTGTGTGTGTGTGTGTATGTATATACCCTTAGCCAGGCATGGTGGTGCACGCTTGTCATCCCAGCATTTTGGGGAGGCTAAGACAGGAGGATCGCAGTTCATGGCCAGCCTCAGCTACTTAGTGAGGCCATTTACAACTCAGTGAGACCCTGTTTCAAAATAAAAATAAGGCTGGGGGTGTAGCTCAGAGGTAGAATGCCCCTGGGTTCCATCCCCAGTACCACACACCATACCACATACACACACACACACACACACACACACACACACACACATATTCTTGAGTTCAGCAACTAAACCAACTTCAGATAAGAGACAGACTCTGGCCTGCCACCTCCACAGAGCACCGCCCCAACTAGATCCACCGCAGTCCCACAGGAGAGCTGCAGGGGCTCTGCCTCCTTAGCTACACCTCCTGCGTCCTCAGCAACTCCACAGCTCAGCACAATGGCTGTACAGAATAGTTCCTTGAAAAGTACTTGCTGAGCTGAAATGCACTTAGAGGCCCTCTCCTTTACTGTAGAGCATTTTTATCCAGTTCTCCAGGACAGAAGAGGTTCTCACCGTCCTGAGATTCCCAGAACACCATCTCAAGAGAGGCCATAATCAGACCTGAGATGCAGCAGACTCCCCTCCCAACCAGGTGGGACCCTGTTTCAAAACAAAAACAAAATAAAATAAAAAGAACTGGGGGTCTGGCTCAGAAATAGAATGCCAAGGATCAACACAGAGGACTATTAATTTGATGGCTCCCGCCCCCATTGGTTGAGGGTTGCCAAGGTTACACATGTGAGTGACAAGCAGACTCCCACTGTACTCACACCATGGTGTTACAGAAGTCCCAGGGTATAAATCCCTTGAGCCAATGCGCTGTCGACAGAAGGAAGTCAAATCCTGCACTAAACCATCTGCCATAGCTGAGGCTGGAACGAGACTGAGACTGAACACAAAATGTCCAATAGAGAGGAATTTTTTTCCTTTACTCATACTATTTAATTTGCTGACTTTTTTTTTTTGCAACACTGGATATGGAACCCAGGGACATTTGACCTCCAAGCTACACCCCCTGCCCTATTGTTTATTCTTTATTTTGAAACAGAGTCTCACTGAGTTGCAAAGGGCCTCACTGAGTGGCTGAGGCTGTCTACAAGCCACGATCCTCCGATCTCAGCCTCCAGAATGCTGGAATTACAACTGTGCACCACCGTGCCCGGTTGCTGAAATTTTTATAAATATTGTCATAAAGATATTATAGTCAGGAAGTGTGTGTGAGTGTGTGTGTGAGTGTGTGTGTGTTACTAGAGATTAAACCATTAAACCCAGGGACATTCCATCTCTGAGCCTCACCCCCAGCCCTTTTTTATTTTTTGTTTTGAAACAGGCTTAAGGGCCTTATTAAATTACTGCCCTTACACCTGAAATCCTACTGTGTTGGCCTCCCAAGTGCTGGGATGACAAGCACATGCCACCATGCCCAGCCAGGTATATTTACTTTAAATAAATACTTATTTGCAATGGAAGAATCCTTTGCCAAGCACTTTACAATTCTTGTTGAGCCAATATCTACATGGTAACTGACCTGCAGGGCCAACCATGTGGCAAGTTGGGAGATATGGGTTTCTTATAGGTGGGAAAAACTGTGAGCTTTCATTGTGCATGGCTTGGATTCTTGGTTCCTTGTACATGTCCTTACACACACACACACACACACACACACACACACACACACACACATACCATTCTCATATATTTAAATAACATTTAAATCTGCAAACAATTTATAAATTTGTATCTCCAACCCAGACCTCACCTCTGAGCATATACAGCTACCTGACATTTTTATCTGTATATTTCAAAAGCATCACAAAATTAACATGTTCAGTACTAAACCCCTGAGTTTCTTCACAAAACCATTCCCCTCTTAGTCATCTCCATTAATATGGGTTCATTTTTGCCCCCCCCAGAAAGACATATGTTGAAGTCTTATCCCTCAGTACCTCAAAATATAATCAAAATATAACCTTATATGAAGATAGTATCTTTAAAGACATGAAAAAGTTAAAGAGAGGTCTTCATAGTGACGCTAACGTGGTAAGACAAGTGCCCTTATAAGAAGGAGAAATTTGCCAGACATGGTGGCACATGTCTTTAACCCCAGTAGTTAAGAGGCTGAAACAGAAGGATTACAGGTTTGAGTACAGCCTCAACAACTTAGTGAGACCCTGCTTCAAAATAAAATATGGATCTGAGTGTAGGTCAGAGGTAGAATGCCTCTGGGTTCAATCCCCCGTACCACAAGGAAGAAGAAGAAGAAGAAGAAGAAGAAGAAGAAGAAGAAGGAGGAGGAGGAGGAGGAGGAGGAGGAGGAGGAGGAGGAGGAGGAGGAGGAGGAGGAGGAGGAGGAGAGAGAGAGGAGGAGGAGGAGGAGGGGAGGAGGAAGGAGGAGGGGAGGAGGAGGAGGAGGGGAGGAGGAGGAGGAGGAGGAAGAGGAGGAGGAAGAGGAGGAGGAAAAGGGAAGGTGGGGGAGGGGGTCGTCTACAAGGCAAGGACTGAGGGTCACAGAATAGAGTCTTCCCTTACAGCCCTCAGAAGGACTCCAACTTTGTCAGCATCTTCAAATTAAGACTTCTAGCCTCCAGAACTATGAGAAAAGTAATTTCTGCTTTATAAGCCACCGAGTCTGTGGTACTTTGTTACAACAGCTCTAGCAAACTGATACATCATATAAGCAATTGGTTCCAAACCACCATCTCCTAGTAGTTATAAGTCAGAAAACTGGGAGTCAATACTGAGACATCTTACTCATCCCCACCAGCCCCAAGGCATAGCCAAGCATGTGTATCAGCCTACATCTGGTCACCTCTCTCTCCACTGCTACCACGTGGCCCAGGTCTAATAACTAGGCATGTATTGCTAGTCTCCTCCAGCATCACAGGTAAAGACATGCTCTGAGAACTTTGTCACTGCCTCATGTTGTGAAGTAACCTGGGTCACAGCTCCTGACTGGTCCTTCCTGTGCCCGCCGCTGAGTTGACCTCTGACTTCTGGCTCATTCTGCCTTATTCTGACTTATTCTGATTTAGTTCCTGTTTCAGTCTTTAAATTCATTTTCACAGAACAGACTTTAGATCCAGACTCTTGACGGCCTGTGAATCCAGCGTGGCTCCTCCTTGTCTGTCTGGCCACCTGGCTGTTCCCTACTGCCAGCTCCTGAAGGTGGGCAGCTCCCCTGTGGCCATGCCTCACCGCCAGATATGTCCCAGAGGTCCTGGGCTGAGCCCCCGGACTCACACCAGCTACTCCTGTGGTACAGCTCCCCAGTCTACACAAGGAGCACCCTTGCTTCAGGAGGTTAGCCAGGACCTACAAAAGAAAGTCCAGTTCCCCTAGCCTGCAACATAGTACACAAGTGCCTGCCCCACTCACCTCTCTCATCTTGTCTCTGTTGTTTTGTTTTGTTTATGGTGCTGGGGATTAAACCCAGGAACATTCTACCTCTGAGATACACTCCCAGCCCTATATTTTAGTCTTTTTTTTTTTTTTTTTTTTGGTGGTACTGGGGTTCCTGGAAGCCCTTCTACCTCCGGGCTACACTCCCAGACCTATTTTTACATTTTTATTTGGAAACAGGGTCTCCTAAGCCAGTGCACGTGGCTGGCTTCGAACCTGCGCGATCCTCCTGTCTCTGCCTCCCAAGCGCAGGGATGACAAGCGTGCGCCACCACGCCCGGCTAGTCTTTTTATTTTTTGAAACAGGGTCTCACTGAGTTGCGGAAAGCCTCACTAGGTAACTGAGGCTGTCCATGAACCGCGATCCTCTAGTCTCCACCTCCCAAATGCTGGGATTACAAGCGTGCATCACCATGTTATTTTTTTTTCTTTGGAAACAAGGTCTCACTGAGTTGCTGAGAGTCTCACTAAATTGCTAAAGCTGGCCTCACATCCACGATCCTCCTGTCTCCGCCTCCCAAGAATGGGGATTATAGGCTGTCTCGTCTTTTCTATTCCCATCCTCTCCTGAACACTCTAGCAATTTCCTTGGCTCCCAAATAGACCACCCCATTGCACATGCCCATGTTTTGTTTTTGCAGTTCCCTCTTCGACAAATGCCCTTCCCCACATTGCCCCTGGCTAGTTCTCTGAGGCTCAGATCGGAGAATCTCCTTTCTCCAGAATCCACCTGTCACCCCTACCAGCCCCGGACACCCCCTGCTCCTGGCCCCTCTTTATCCTCTCTCCCTGCGCCTTCTTGATTACTTCCTTTATTTTTCCATCTTCATCACTAAACTGTGAGCTCTTTGAGGGCAGAGAGACCTTTTATTGGCATCCGTATCCTTAACCTCGTCTAAATGCTCACACACAGCGGATGTCCCATAAATGTTTCTGAGCCAGGCTAGCCAGACCCCGAGACGCGCCGCCCCCGGGTCCCGCAGCAGTCCACAGCAGGGTGATGCGTCTCACCCTCTCCACAGCGGGGATCCGGCTGCTGCATTTCCCGAGCAAAGTCACTTGGGCGAAGGTCTAAATGAAGTACACAGGTAGCAGAGCCTGGACGGCTTTTTAAAGTTTCTCAGGAAAAGGAAATTGTGAAATGCCCCACTGGGACCATGAAGCAATCTCTCTTCGTCCAGGCTTGTGCCCAAAGCCAGCTACTTGGGCCAGGAGATAACAGGGCCCACGCTGAGCCGCCCCCAGCGGACTCGGGAAAAGTAACAAATTGACAACATTCAGGAGGAAGATTCCTCATTTCCAGTGGTATCGTCTATACCCTGTGGCATAAAACACCTCCTGCCTTATTAACGTCTTTTACATTTTTTAGTGCCGAATCCAAGGTGAAAGGGAGGAGGGGGAGAGGCTACATCTGAGAGTCCTTTAGGAACCAGGCAAACGGCGTGGCAGAGATGAATTGTAGACCCAGAAATAGCATTTTGGGGATGAAATGTATAATGTTCACTCTTTTTCAAAAAAATGTTTAATACAGCCCAAATGACATCATATCGAGGCAGACAGAGAGGAAGGAGGGAAGAAAAGTACTGAGCAAGAGGAGAAATTAGTACAGACAGGAACCTCCTAAAATGGATTCCACGCACCTTATACTGAAGACCAGAGAGAAAAAAATCTTCATTTAAAAAGTATCTCCTAGCCAGGCGTGGTAGCACATGCTTGCAATCCCAGCATTTGGAAGGCTGAGACAGGAAGATCGAGGCTTACAGTGAGTCTCAGCTACTTAGTGAGGCCTTTGCAACTCAGTGAGAACCTATTTTGAAATAAAGAATAAAAAATAGGACTTGGGATATAGCTCAGAGGTAGAATGCCCCTGGGTTCCATCTCCAGTACCAGAAAAAAAAAAGTACATCCAAGCAGGGTGTGGTGGTGTGCACCTGTAATCCCAATCAATACTTAGGAAGCTGAGACAGAAAGATTCCAGGTTCGAGGACAGCCTTAGCAACTTAGTGAGGCCCACAGAAACTTAGAGAAACTCTATTTCAAAATAAAAATAAATAAATAAAATCTGGCTGGTGTATAGCTCAGAGGTAGAATGTGCCTAGGTTCAATCCCCAGTACCAAAACAAAAAGAACATCTCACCAGGCATGGTGGAACATGCTTGTATCCCAGCACTTGAGAGGCTGAGACAGGAGGATCATGGTTCGCGGACAGCCTCGGCTATTTAGTGAGGCCCTCTGCAACTCAGTGGGACCCTGTTTCAAAATAAAGAAAAAAATAGGGCTGGGGTGTAGCTCAGAAGTAGAATGCCCCTGAGTTCCATCTCCAGTACCCCAAATAGAGAACATCTCACCAAAGTTAAATATCAGCTAGTCTTGTTTTGGTTTTTAAACCATCCACTGCACTTCAAATACAAATATCAAAATTTGGAGGAAAATAACAGTTAGTGAATTTACTTAGGCTTTCTTCCAGGTGTAACTGTGAAGTGCCAACTTCCTAATTATATTCATAAAGTCTAGTGTAATTTACCCTCATAGAAACGTGCCAAGTACACTTGAGAGCCTTCACCTGCCCAGGTCTCCTGGTCCCCATGCACCCACTCCCAGAAACCACAAGTAGTCCCATGTGTCACTAAATGATAGAATCCTAAAGATTAACACGTACCCATTAGTGTCCTCATAATTGTAACTGGAGATTACTCAGTCTACACTTAACAGAGAAAGGCATATACATTATTTATTTCAAGGCCACAAAGTTGTTTGACAAAATCCAAGAGTGGAAAAAAATCAGCCTCTCTCAAGAAAGAATTAAAAACTGAAATGAGAAATTCATCCTGATTTGGGTTCTGTCTTTCATCTCTGATCCTCTCTGCACATCTGCTCCATTGTCCTGTCTCTACAGACTGGCATTTCCTGATCTCCAGCCCGCAGGTCAGGGTGCCTTGGCGACAGTTCCTGAGATACTGCAGAAACTGAGTAACTGGCTTACCCTCACGTCCAATTTTTGAGTCCTGGAGGAAAGAACTGACTGACTTCCATCCTGGAGAACCAGATGTGTTTCTAAGAGATTCAACCCGCAGTATAAACTGGGTTACTCTGAGCTCCACAGAAGCATCCAGGACCAGCTCGCAATGGTAGCTGGTGTCTCTGTGCTGTCCAGGGTTCTGAATGTATGCTGTCCGCGGTCCTGAACCCGTCCCGGCCAGTGAGTCACTGTCAGAGGTCCTAAACTAGGGCTGGTGCACTGCTGTGCCTCTCTGAGCCCTGGCCAAGTGCTGAGTCCTGTCCAGCTTCTCTCGGGACATTTGAACTAAGGAAAGAGCAGGTGTAGAGAGAAAGGAATACAAGGGAGATATATGTCAGATAGATAGATGATAGATAGACAGACAGATAGATAGATAGATAACAAGCTTAGACATCAAGTGGTTAACAAAGAAATTTTTTCAAATATTCATCAAGAAAACTACCATGAGGATGGAAATTGTAGACAGCTAAAGACAGGAGATGCAACATACAATTGTACACTAGATGTCCTGAATTTATTCCTCCTGTCTAACTGAATTTTCTTCCCTTTTACCAATATCTCCACATACCCCTCCCCTCTTGCCCCTGGTAGCCATCAGTCTACTCTATGTTTCTATGAGCTGACTTTTTTAGATTCCCACATATAAGATAGGTCATACAGTATTTGTCTTTCTGTTGCACTATGCATAACAATTCTGTCACACATCTATTTACTTTTTATTAAGTTTAACCATGTGAAGTTGCAACTTCCACAGGCTAAGTTGCTGAGGCTGGCTGTGAACCTGCATTCTTACTTTCTCAGCCTTCCAATTACATGTGTGTACCACCATGCCTGGCCATGCTGGGTCTTTAAATTCAGAGATTTCTTTCCTGTAGCTCTAAAATCTCCTCTTGTATTATTTCTGTTATCTTTTCCTCCTCTTAGTGGTCTCTCTTTGGGGCTCCTACCAGTCAAATATTGACATCTCAAATTGATTCTTCAGTTTTGTCTTTTCTTCCCTCTTTCTGTTCTATTTCTTAGAAATTATCCTCCACACTGGAGATTCCTTAGAAAACTGGGAATTGATCCACATATGATCCAACTCTACCACTCCTGGGTATTTGTCCAAAGGGGTTGAAATCCGAGAACTACAGTAACATATGCTCATAGCAGCACATGTTCATAACATGTTCATAGCAGCACAATTTGTAATAGCCAAAATATAGAACCAACCTAGGTCTCCATCAACAGATGAATGGATTGCAAAATTATGGGAAATACATACAATGAAATTCTACTCAGCACTAAGAAGAACAAAATCATGTCATTTACAAGAAGATGGAAAGATCTGGAGAACATTAAGTTAAGTGAGATCAGCCAGGCGCAGAAAGAGAAGGGAAATATGTTTTTTCTAATATGACCAAACTAGGGAGCTTTGGAGGATACCAGAGGGACTGAAAGAATGGACGGGAAATCTCAACAAAGCTAGAATGGAATGATAGGAGAGGAAGAAGGCTGAGGTTGTTTAATGGAGGAGCTACATCCGAATATGTGTAAAAGTATGAATATGACATGGTTAACCTGGACACTCATTGTTGGGAGGGGAGTAAGGAACCCAGGGGGGGCACCAAGCACAGTCTAAATGTATGCTATTTTCAATATGCTCCACATAAAAATAAAATTTAAAAAAGAGAAAAAGAGAAATAAGTCATTTGAAATTTTTTTAAAAATGAATACTATATAAAATACACACTACATGAAACATACTAAGTATTTAGCATATTCGGTCTTTAATCCTATATAATAAAATAAAGTGTAGCCAGGTGTGGTGGCGCACACTTGTAACCCCCATGCTTGGGAGGCAGAGACAGGAGGATCGCACAGGTTTGAAGCCAGACTCGCTGTTTCCAAATAAAAATATAAAATAGGTCTGGGAGTGTAGCCCAGAGGTAGAAGCATTTCCAGGAACCCCAGTACCACCAAAAAATAAATAAATAAGTAAAGTGTTATGGGGCAATGAGCAGTTTTGTCCCAGTGACTTGAGTTTAGTTTACCTCACTAAGTCTGACTGATTAACAGTCATGTGTTAGATGTGTGCAAAATGGTGGTGGTGGCGATGAACATGCTGCTACGGGTCACTTAAAGGAACAAATTAATCAAAGATTTCTGGGATGTAATAGGCACTATAGACACAGGGAGCAGCTTGTGTAAAGGTCCTGCCTGAGTTAAGAAAGTGCTCAGAGGAGCTCAATATGATATTCAGTATGATTATGACAAAGAATATGAGGGGTTTTTCATACCGGACATTTGTATGTCTTCTTTTTGCATTGAGAAGTACATATTCGGTTCTTTTGCTCAATTTCTAACTACATTATTTGAGACTTAAAAAAAAGAAATTATCCTCCACACCATCTACCTTGATGTTATCTCTCAACTCATTTACTGAGCACATAATTTTTATCATATTCTAAATTTTCAGGAGCACTTCTGTTATAACACCTCTTGACTTGCTGAAGAGATCACATACTATTATCTCTCTGCAGATATTTATTTATGGACAGTTATTTTGTTTTGAAATTTTTTATGCCTCTCTCATTTGTATTTCCTCAGAGTTACATAGTCCCCATTATATGTTCTGGTCATTATCTTTCCTCTTGAAGACTTGTTTGAATGACTGGTGATCTTTTTTTATTATTATTCAAAAGTGAAGTCTAAATATTCTGTGCCTGGGTAAGGCCAGGGGATGAGTGGGCTTCACAGCAGGACACCACAAGGTGACCTAGGCACTTTGTGGGGGGCTTTAAATATAAGTACCTGAAGGTCTATCTCATATTCGTGTGTGTGTGTGTGTGTGTGTGTGTGTGTGTGTGTGTGTGTGTGTGTGTGTGTGTGTGTGTGTTACTGGGGATTGAGCCCAGAGGCATTCTACCTCTGAGCTACACCCCAGCACTATTTTATTTCTGAAACAGGGTATCGCTACATCAATGAGAGTTTCGCTACTTGCTCAAACCATTCTTGGACTTGTGATCCTCCTGTCTCAGCCTCCCAAGTACTGAGGTTACAGGCGGCACCACCACATCTGGCTTCTCTCATATTCTTTGAGGATTTGTGCCTTTTTTGTGCCTTCCGCCCTTTCAGTGAAATTTGAGTAGAAATAAAAAGAAGCAAATGTATGGATTTAATATCTCACATAGAGCTGGACGTCCTCTGTTATATTTATGACTTTTCATGGTTTTGTCTGGAAAACTGGGGCTTTGTGGGCTTTCCATGGCCCTCCCACACTGTGTCTATGCCTCCTGGTGACGCACCCTTGGAAGCTGAGAATGTTCCTTTAACTTTTTCCCCTTTGTCTTTGTAGCCCTGTCTGTGTAGACCGTGCTGGGGATCCCACTGGCTTCTCTGATTCCTTGCATGCACGCCACACTCGGCATGGCTGGGAACTCGCTCACCACCTCTTCCCTCCTGATTGGCTGAAGGGAGAGGCCTGTTTGCCAGAATCTGCCTGCTACCTGCACAACTCACCTGGTTCTCTGCACCTCACCCAGAAGAGTCCGTCTTCCAGTGATGACACTCGTCTCTGCTGCACCTCAAGACCAATCACTTCGGTGTGACTTTGGGGCCAGTCATTACATATAAGTTCCTTCCTTGCACCCACCCAGAACCACTGACCTTCTGGCCAGTAGCATGATTTGGTGGAGCCAGAGGGGAGAGGCAGAGCATCTGCTTTCAGACACCTCTAAGTTTTGCCCCAGCTTGGACACTAACTTGGCCTCGATATCTCTGAGACTTAATGTCTTCATCTGTGAAGTGGAACATTAGTGTAGTGAATTATTTCACTACAGCAAACTAAATGGATACCTTGATGTGCTGCTTTATAGCCCAATGTCTACCTAGGCTTTGCCACTGATGTATCAAAGATAGCCATTGATGTAGTAACAATTACCTTTGGGAACAAAGGTGCTTTGTTCTTTATATATTTTTGGTGGCACTGGGGTTCCTGGAAACTCTTCTACCTCCGGGCTACACTCCCAGACCTATTTTATACTTTTTTATTTGGAAACAGGGTCTCTTAAGCCAGCGCGGCTGGCTTTGAACCTGCGTGATCCTCCTGTCTCCGCCCCCCAAGCGCGGGGATTACAAGCGTGCGCCACCACGCCCGGAATGTGTTCTTTATATTTTAAGATCAAAGGACACTTTCTGAGTGTGAAACAAGAAAACTTTGAAATGGAGATGCCAATGGAGAGAGCAGGTTGGTCCTTATGTGCGACCGCAAATGGAAGAATTCCACCCTGGAGAAGAGGCAGCTTGTAGAAATCTAAATCCCTGGCCTCATCTCTGGGGCCAAGCCCAGGCTGGGAGAAGAGGCTTTGAGATGGAGGTAACTGGTACCTGCTCATCCTGGGCTGATGTTGAGAGGTCATAGGCCTGGATTCTGGGCCCCTGGGGGTCTCGTGGGTCCAAACAGACACCAGAAGGCCACTGAGAATGAACGCTCAGAGCCAGCCTGTGGCAAGCCATAACACAATCCAAGCAGACCCAAGCGCTAAGGCTGGGAGCATCAGAGGAAACGTTGCAACTGAACTTGAGACATCAAGAGCAGCACCTGGGCGGAAGTGGTGCCAGGTCAACAGAGGAAGGTACCCTTGCTCTCACGACGAGCAGCATGCCAGATGCAGATGTGGAAAGGGGCCAAAAGGAGCCTCTGCAACAGATGCTGCCTCAGCATGGCAACCGCAGGCCAGACACCTGCCACCCTGCAGGTGCTGGGTTCTGAAGATTCCCTCAAACAAAATCCATGAGCTTAGGGAACAAGAGGGAGGCCTTAAAATGGCCCCATGTTGGACCAGGAATGACAAGAAAACTAACATGTTGGAGTAAAGACTTGAAATACTGTGGATTATGTTTTACTTATAGGAGCAGAAATAGGGCTTTGCAAAGTAAATTCAGCGCTTGAGAAATTCTCGGTTTCGTTTCTTTTTGTTTGGGTCTTGTGGGCTATAGTACTACAAAAGTCATGATCATTATACTTGCTTCATATGGCATTTACTGTAGCAAAAGGAGGCTCCATCAGCAAAATCCCTGGTTGTGGCACATGGTAAGAACTCACAGAGGTTGGTATCCCTCTGCTTTTGCTGCTCCCTCCAGAGTTAGTACCTGTGTTCTAGAGCAAGGGGTCATGCAGGTAGCAGACACTCCCAAGCTGGCTTCATCTAGGGCTCACCTGAACCCAGAGGCCTCCTACACACTGGCACACACACACAGCCCCCTGTGTCTCTTCTCAGCAGTCAGGAGGGCTGACTTTCTTGCTCTGGGCCCTGTGGTTTCATGCTATTCCTTCATCAGCCACATTCCGAGTTCTCATTTGACCCAAAACTTTTAGGAGCAATGAATCTCTCTCTCTCTCTCCTCTCTCTCTCCTCTCTCTCCTCTCCCCTCTCCCCTCTCCCCTCTCCCCTCTCCCCTCTCCCCTCTCCCCTCTCCCCTCTCCCCTCTCCCCTCTCTCTCTCTCTCTCTCTCTCTCTCTCTCTCTCTCTCTCTCTCTCTCCCTCCCTCTCCCTCTCCCTCTCCTCTCCTCTCCTCTCCTCTCCTCTCTCCCCCTTCCTCTCTCTCTCTTTCCCACATCAGTATAAACCCCTGGTAGCTCTGTTATAAATGCTAAATAGCGCCATTTCCTCCGGCACTGAATGTTCAATTCAGCCTGCTTTAAAGAGAGATGATATGGAAGAGCCCAACAAGGAGAAAAGATCTTTATATCAACTACAGAAGATGAACTCAAAACCTCTGTGGCCAAAATGAGACGGTCCTCTCAAGAAGGCCCCTTTACCATCAAAGGACCCTAATTTTATGCCCACAAAATTGGCTGCTTCCCTCATTTTATAGGCCTTTGGCTGGTTCTGCAACTAGATGGATCAATTTCTTTCTTTTTGGAAAAGAGCCACTAGGCCACAGCAGATGAGATTTTCAGGAGAGAGTTAAAGGAGTTTTATGGCCTATTTGTGTTGTCCATACCACCCAATGACAGCAGGGCCCCTGTAAACACTTATTTTAAATAATATTGTCTGAGCACGTCAAAAGTGAAGAAAATCTTTCTGCAAGGCTATGCATAATGTAGCTCTCTCCTGCCCAGAGCCGGGGACCAGGAACGAGACGGGTTGGAAGGCCGTTGTCGTGGGAGGAACTCTGTGCAAAGAATGACTCAAATGTCTAAATGGTATCTTGGAAATATACCCTCTGTGGTGGATGGGCCTGGGTTTAGGAATCTAGATGGTCTTTCACACCTGTCTATAACTTACAGAAGCACCCACATACATAATGTTACCATCAAATATTGTGACACAGATTTGGTAAAGTCTCTCAAGTCAAACTAGGATTTGACCAAAACACATTCATGAGTCTGCAGTCAGTGTCTGCTATTATATTATTGTGGGGTGTGTATTAGGGGTACTGGAGATTGAACTCAGGGGCATTCTACCTCCAAGTGACACTCCCAGCCCTTTTAAATTCCTGATATATTCAAAAAGGGTCCCTCTAAGTTGCTGACGGTCTTGCTAAATTGCTGAAGCTGGCCTTGAACCTGCGATCCTCCTGTCTCAATCTTCCTAGTACTAGGATTACTGGTATGCACCACCATGCCCAGCTAGCTATCATACATTTAACCTGCATCAAAATTTCTGGATCTCCTGGTCATCTCCAGAACTACAAAGAAGATGTGTCAGAACTGAGTGCTGCCTACAATCAGTTACAACTCATGCCAATTTTAACAACCCATCAGAGAATCCATAACCAATGCCATATATACATATGCTACTTTATAACTTACAACTTTACTACATTTAGTCCTCACACTGTAAGGATAGGCATCATTATCCCAGTTTTATAGTGGATGAGACTGAGACTCGTAGATTTGCCCAAGATCACAAAGCTAGTAAGTGGCAGAGCCCGGCTTTGCACTCTGGTCTCTCATGTGCTCGCATCCATTTCCAGCTAACCCTCATGTCATCCCAAGGCACAGTGATGTTAGTCCCAGACATTCACCTTTGCCCTTCTCCCACTCCTCATCCAGGGCACTCTAAGCTTACAGCATTGGAAAGGAAGAAAATAAAGAAGAAAGGAAAGAAAGAGAAAGAAAGAAAAAAAGAAAGGAAGGAAGGAAGGAAGAAAGAAAGAAGATGGCAACAGAGAAAAGCAGTGTTTATGAGTCCTGCTAACACTCGATCTCTATTGCCACAAAATCAGCACTTTACATAGCCAGAAAACACTATCAGCAGAGAAATAAAAACTATAAATGCAAGGGACAGAGAAAAAGAAGACTTGAAGAACAACCACAGAACAGAAAAGAAACCAGCCCACACTGCAGCGCAAGATGCCACGCCAGCGCCATCTTACCTCACAGCACCAGGCTCCAGAGAGGAAAAGGTAAACAAGGAGCTGAAGTGAGCAGCTGCGGATCATTCGGGTGTAATTCAGCAGTTCTTTCAAGTGCAAAGACTGTCTAAAACTTCCAGCAGCCAAGTTCATCACACCCTCCAAGGATTCAGAGCAGAGCTCAAAAACAGAAAAGAAATATGCCAGCCTCACAGCCGTGGGTGCCATACTGGTGCCATATTGCCAGCAGCGCAGTGAGTTCACCACACCTGCGACAGCTCTAGATCAGTGTGCACAACAACCGTAAGTGAAATTGCGCCCCTTACAGGAGAAATCCCAGCACTGCACCCTCAGGGACTTGCGTACCTTTGATAAACTCCCTGGGACTGAGATCTTGTAGTTCAACCCAGTGAAGGAGTAGCAGTGGCAGAGATATCACACCCTAGTCAAAGCTCCCTGTGGGAAAACGCCCAGCCCAGCACCCCCAAGGTCTCATGCAGCCTCATCTAACTCCCTGGGTCTGAGACTTTGTGATACAACCCAGTAAAGGAGTAGTGGCGGCTGAGATTACCACAAACTCCAGAGATCCAGAGCATCATAAGTGAAGTTGTAGTGACCCGGAGAAGAACCCAGAGAAGGCACAAACTTTTGAAATCATGGGAAGGAGGAACAACAGTGAAGCAATAAACTCCCACAACTCCACGATATCAGAACCCGATAACACAGAATTGCAGAGATCCCCAGAAGATCAAATCAGGAATATAACTGTAGAAATAATACAGGACTTTCAAAAATTATTTAGAGAGAGTGTGAAATAAATTAAGGATGCAATCATTGAAGTAAAGGCCTCAATTCAAACTATAAACAATCTATTAAACCACATGGAGAATAGAATTTCACTCCTAGAAGATGATCACTCCAAAAATGAATACATAGTTTATAACTTAGAAAAAAAACTCAACAGCAGGAATTTGACATTGAAGAAATATGGGCCCATTTTAAGAGAGCTAAGAATAATCAGAATAGCCGGGCGTGGTGGCGCACGCTTGTAATCCCCGCGCTTGGGAGGCGGAGACAGGAGGATCACGCTGGTTCGGAGCCAGCCTCGCTGGCTTAAGAGACTCTGTTTCCACATAAAAATGTTAAAAAATAGGTCTGGGAATGTAGCCCGTGGGAGTGTATACCGGAGGTAGAAGGGCTTCCAGGAACCCCAGTACCACACACACAAAAAAAAGAATAATCAGAATAAAGGAAGGAAAAGAATGTGAAACCAAAGGGATCAATAACCTCTTCAAAGAAGTAATAGCAGAAAATTTTCCAAATATAGAGCAAGAGGTTGATACACAGGTCCAGGAAACTTATAGGACTCCCTTTAGACAAGATCAGAGAAAAGGTTCCCCATGCTACATAATTGTCAAAATGACCAATATAGAAGCCAAGGAGAGAATCTTAAAGGCAACAAAAACAAAAGGCCAAGTGACATTCAGAGGCAAACCAATTAGAATCACTCCAGACTTCCCAAACCAAGTCATGAAAGTCAGAAGGGCTTGGAGTAACATATTCCAAACTCTGAAAGAAAACAACTTCCAGCCAAAAATTTTGTACCCAGAAAAACTATCAAATTAGATGGGGAAATAAGAAGCTTCCATAACAAACAGAAACTAAAGAATTTATGTCTTCAAAACCAGCGCTAGAGAAAATACTCAAAGAGATTAACTACAAAAAAGAAATCGGTAATACACACCAGAACCATAGAAACAAAATTTTCCATCCAGCAGACAACTAAGCAAAGAAGAATAAACAGTATTTCAAACAGAAATAAAATCTTTTTTTTTTTTTTGGTGGTACTGGGGGTGGAACCCAAAGGCTTTCTACCTCCGGGCTATACTCCCAGACCTTTTTTGTATTTTATTTGGAAACAGGGTCTCACTAAGTTGCTGAAAGCCTCACTAAGTAGCTGAGGCTGGTTTCGAACCCATGAGATCCTCCTGCTCAGCCTCCCAAGCACGGGGATTATAAGCATGTGCCACCATGCCTGGTTTCCAGAAATAAAATCTTAACATGTTAGGAATTAAAAATCATCTCTCAATAATCACACTGAATGTAAATGGCCTCAACTCCCCAATAAAAAGACATAAAGTGGCAAAATGAATTAAAAACCAGAATCCATCTATCTGCTGCTTGCAAAAAACACACCTTACAAGTAAAGATAGTAACAAACTCAAGGTAAAGGGCTGGAGCAAAGTAATCCATGCTAATGGAACTCGGAGACAAGCAGGAGTAGCAACTATGATATCAGACAAGTTAGACTTCAAACCCAAACTTAGTAGAAGAGACAAAGAAGGGCATATTTTACTGGTAAAAGGAATAATACAGCAAGAGGAAATAACAATAATCAACATCTATGCCCAAAACATAGGTACAGCTACTTTCATAAATCAAACTCTTTGTGACATGAAGTCACACATAAATCCCAACACAATGATACTGGGAGACTTCAACACACCTCTCACAACACTAGACCAATCTTCCAGAAAAAAAATGTCAGTAAAGATGCCTCAGACCTAAAGAACACCATTAACCAAATGGACCTGTTGGACACATATAGAATATTTCACCCAACTACACATTTTTCTCAGCTTTTCATGGAACCTTCTCCAAAATAGATCATATCTTGGGCCACAAAATGAGCACTAGCAAATTTTAAAAATGTTAAATACTTCCCTGTGTCATTTCATACCATAATTAAATGAAACTAGAAATCAACTATAAGAAGACCCAGTGAAACCACATAAACATGTGGAGACTGAACACCACACTTCTGAATGAAGAATGGGTCATAGAAAACATAAGAGGTGAAATCAAGAAATTTCTAGAAACAAAAATAGAGATACAACATATCAAAACCTCTGGGACACTTTGAAGGCAGTATTAAGAGGAAAATTTATAGCAGTGAGTGCTCACATAAGAAAAAATGGAAAATCTTCAAATAAGTAACCTAATGAGGCACCTCAAAGCCCTTGAAAAATAGGAAAAATCTAACCCCAAAGCCAATAGAAGACAGAAAATTATTAAAATCAGAGCAGAAATTAATGAAGTAGAGAATATAAAAAACAATACAGAAAATCAACAAAACCAAAAGCTGGTTTCTTGAAAAAATTAACAAGAAGATAGATAAACCACTAGCCAACCTAACTTTAAAAAAGAGAGAATCAACCCAAATTATGAAGATAAGAGATGAAAAAGGAGACATTAGGAGACATTACTACTGACAACAATGTAGAAATCCAGAGGATTATCAGAAACTACTTTGAAAAAAACTATACTCCAACAAAATGGAAAATCTAGAGGAAATTGACAGCTTTCTAGAAAAATACAACCTTCCTAAACTGAGTCAAGAAGATATGGAAAATTTAAACCTTGCAGTCAAAAGTTACCTAAGAGCCAGGCACGTAGCACATGCCTGTAATCCCAGTATTTGGGAGACTGGGATAGGAGGATCTCATATTTGAGACCAGCCTCAGCAACTTAGCAGGACCTTCAGCAACTTAGTGAGGCCCTGGTTTTTTTTTTAATATATATATATATTTATTGATGCACTGTAGTCTCACATCATGTCTATCAGACATACATGCATACAGAACTTGGTGAGCTTGCCCCCACCTCCAGCTCCCTTCCATGTCTCCCTTTCTCATAAATGATATTGAGGTTGGCACTGGTAATTTCACATAGACCCTGTTTCTGTTTTAAAATAAAATATAGCTGGGCGTGGTGGCGCACACTCGTAATCCCCGCGCTTGGGAGGCGGAGACAGGAGGATCGCGCTGGTTCGGAGCCAGCCTCGCTGGCTTAAGAGACTCTGTTTCCACATAAAAATGTTTAAAAAAATAGGTCTGGGAGTGTAGCCCGTGGGAGTGTATACCGGAGGTAGAAGGGCTTCCAGGAACCCCAGTACCACCAAAAATAAATAAATAAATAAATAAATAAATAAATAAATAAATAAATAAATAAATAAATTATAAGCCGGGCGTGGGGGTGTACACTTGTAATCCCATCATTTGGGAGGCTGAGTCAGGAGGATCTCTGTTCTCGGACAGCCTTAGCTACTTAGTGAGGCCCTTTGCAACTCAGTGAGACTCTGTTTCTAAATAAAGAATAAAAAATAGGGCTTAGAGGTAGAATGCCCCTGGGTTCCATCCCCAGTACCAAAAAAAATTAAAAATTAAATACAATTTAAAAATGGGGCTGGGGGCGTAGCTCAAAGGTAGAGTGCTCACAAGTTCAATCTCCAAGTACCAGGGGAGAAAAAGTTGCCTAAGCATAATGCCTTACAATATACACATAAAACAAGAAGGTCAGACTCTCAGCTGCCCAGCCTGACCCTCTCACTCTATATTGGTTGGGGTCCCTGCTCCAAGGTTCAGGGGTGTTAACTACAGGGAAAAGTAAGGAGTATCTGGAAGAAAGAAGGAAGGGGCCACAGATATCCACAGCACCCTTACAATGGCCTCCTGGACAGACAACAGGCTCGACCAGGGGTGCTAACCCAGTCACAGAAGTGGTGAGGTCAGCCCTCCAAGGGAAGCTAGACACACCCAGTGTGCTCAGAAAGATAAAAAGGGACACAAAAATGAAGTCTTAACCACCATGCCATCTTCATCAAAGAAATGTTTAAATAACATGCATAGAGAAAAGAGCCCATGAGTTTAAAACTCCCAGATACTTACGCCTCCACTTTATCCAGACTCATCAGCACGGTCCCGTTTTCATGAAGCTGTAAGAGATTTGATTCTGCCTTCGCCTTCCTTTGCCCCTAGCACTGTGATGTGATGTTTCCACCTGTGAACGTGGCTCACACGCTTTTCAGTACTAGTGGTCACAGAGAATCTCCACCCACCACGGTTCCCGTAGCCACCCCCATGCCCTGAGCATCCTGCTTTCTTTCCATCCTCCTCTGGTATGAACATGCCACCATAGATATCTCTGTACAAATAACTTTTTTCCCAAGTTGGATTATTGCCATAGGGCACATCCCCAAAAGTGAGATTACCAAGTCAAAGTATATGAATGTTTTTGTAGTTTTTATTACAGATGGTCAGTTTGTGTTTCAGAAAAACAGGGACAGCTTATGAGGCGGCCAGCGACGTATGTGGGTATTCTGTGTAGAATCTAATATGGAGAGTTTTATCCATCTTATCTATTTTGAGTAATTTAATACTGACATGCCGTGGCTGTTCAGATTCCTGTTCCTGTATTTCTTATTCAGGCTCAATACTTTTTCATGTTAGCTTACTATTTGTAAAACAATAAAATATAAAAGACATTCCCATAGATAGACCAAATCTATTTACTATGATGATATGGCTACATTATAATTATAATATTAATAAAAGGTGTTAACTGCATCTCTTTATACATAAATAATATCTTCATATCTTTGATAAGTTGTCGATTAGAATTGGGGTCTCAACCATTATTAAACAACCCAGAATTATACAACCAAATTGCAAAATTATTATCTATTTGGGGCTGCAAGCCTTATATGTAATAGTTAAAATAATTTTATAATTTCTTCCTTCAACTCAGTTCAGATATTTTTTACTCTCAAAAGTCAAAATTCTTTAACAATCAATTTAATTTACCTTGTTTCTGTTGATATCTTCTAGTTTCTTATATATCACAGATATATTTCTCTTGCCTACTAGATGTGATTATTCTATTTCATCCTTTTGATTTTTTATGGCTTGTTTTGTGGTCACTGGTAAAAGCAAAGTGGAAATAAGTTTCATTAAAACATGTGGCTAAATCCCTCCCTCAAAATATTAGCTGAGCCAGGTGTTGTGGCGCACACTTGTAATCCTAGTACTTGGGAGGCTGAGACAAGAGGATCACAGGTTCTCAGCCAGCCTCAGCTACTTAGTGAGGCCCTCCACAACTTAGTGAGATCTTGTTTCAAAATAAAGA
Source organism: Muscardinus avellanarius (assembly GCF_963383645.1). Classification (NCBI taxonomy): domain Eukaryota; kingdom Metazoa; phylum Chordata; class Mammalia; order Rodentia; family Gliridae; genus Muscardinus; species Muscardinus avellanarius. Next base: position 133,800,998 of record NC_137790.1, read on the forward strand.
ATAAAAAATAGTGCTGGGGGTGTAGCTCAGAGGTAGAATGCCCCTGGGTTCCACCCCGATTACCACAACCACACACACACACACACACACACACACACACACACACACACACAAATAGCTGAATATCATACCTGCAGCCATTTATTTTTGCATGTGGAAGGTTAATCCAGAGCGGTTCAGGGTCTAGGGCAATGCTATGGCACCATGTGCGTGATTCCATAGTGTGTGCACGCACACACACACACACACACACACACACACACACACAATGGCAAACTTTCACTGCATGCCTCCCTGTGTTATTTCTGACAACTGAGTAGAAATCTATTGTTGCCTCCAAATAAAAAGTTTAATTAGAAAAATACTTATGAACATTTAGTAAAATAGTGTGTGTGTGTGTGTGTGTGTAGGTGTGTGTGTAGATGTGTATGTGTGTTTTACTGGGAAGTGAATCCAGGGGCATTCTACTGCCAAGCTACAGCCCTAGCCTTTTTTTTGTTTTGTTTTTTGTTTGTTTGTTTGTTTGTTTGTTTGTTTGTTTTTGGTGGTACTGGGGGTGGAACCCAGAGGCTTTCTACCTCCGGGCTATACTCCCAGACCTTTTTTATATTTTATTTGGAAACAGGGTTTCACTGAGTTGCTGAGAGCCTCACTAAGTAGCTGAGGCTGACTTCGAACCCGTGTGATCCTCCTGTCTCAGCTTCCCAAGCACTGGGATTACAAGCGTGCGCCACCACGCCCGGCTTATTTTTTGTTTTCAAACGGGGTCTCCCTAGGTTGCTGAGAATCTCGCTACATTGCTGAGCCTGGCCTTGAACCTGCGATCTTCCTATCTCAGCCTCCCAAGTACTAGGATTACATGCGTGCACCACCGTGCTAAAATATCCTTTTAAATATGTAAATGTTTGGTTTCTTACACTGACTTTCAACAAAAGTCCAGAAGCTTGGAGCGTTGCCATTCTTTATCTCTCAATTCTCTGATACCTGGGACAAGGACACTGGGTTATGAAGCCTTTATCCTCAATTTCCCATTATTTGAGGAATTGGTCTTCCAATGCACCGATGTTAAGGCCAAAGGCAGGTTTAGAAGTGCTAGTTTTTAACCAAATTACCAGACATTTATTAAGGACCACAAGCAATCTTGCTTGAAAGTAGGACACCAGCTGTCAAGTAAACAACTCGTAGCAGAGAAAATTAATATTTTTAAGCTGCTAACGGCCGCTTCCTATTGCTGCAGGTGACGTTTAATTTCTGAAGCTGGGAAGCTGTCATTGGGTATCCAGGTGGCTTTTGCATCCCGGAGCCCTGGCTGGAGTCTGTCCTTGGGTGGGTTTCCCTTCGGCTGGTGGGGGGGGCACCCCCCCACCCCCATGACCTTTTCAGCCATGCGCATAAAGATAAAGCAATTTCTTCCTCCTTTTTCTGAGAACAGCCCAGAACCAGCCAGGGCTCTGGACAGAAATAATATTAAGTATATCTCTTTACTAGCAAATATTTGGTTTATATTTCAGTAGGACTGCCCTTGAAAACTACAAATTTAAATTGTCTAATCCCTGACAATTATTGCTTGTGTAGGATATTTTTTTTTTAATCTATTTCCAGTGGTTGTGTGATCAGACTGGGCCAAGTAAAACATTAACCCTGATTACCTTCTCACAGTGCGGACACAGAACCTCGGGGTGCTCCCAGGTGCTCCCTCCCAACCTGGCCAGCTGGGACCCCTCTGCCTCCCTCCCAGCAGTCCCAGGTTCCCCTAGGAGAACAAGCTAGAGCCTGAACCCCTATTCCACCACTGGACCCCCATGTAACTCACGTCATCTCTCCCGCCTCAGTGTCTTCAATCTGCAAAAAAAAAAAAAAAGGAAAAGAACACCTACTACTACTACTAGAGGGAGGGCAGAGAAGGTGTTAATTTCCTCCCCACCCTGGGTGCGAGCACTTTGCCATCCTGTACTGACATTCTGACCTCCAGTCCACCAAGGAGCTGACGATCCGCAGAGAAAACCCTACTCGTCCACCTGTGGATACGCCAGCAGGATGGTTCTCTCCAGCAGCCAGAGCGAGAGACAGCCTGGGATGGTCTCTCCCGGGCTCTGAGCTCCCTCCGATCTGTTCCTGCCGGCAATTTGCACACAGAGCTGCAGCTGGCACCCTGGGTTATCTTGGTCTTCCTCACATCTTGGCCAAGAAGCATGAGGAGCCCTGGAGGGCAGTAACCTCCGTCCACTGAGCCACCACCACCAGCCCACCTGTTCAAACCCTGCTCGGTTTGTTACAGAGACCAGAACAAACACCCGTGGGCCCTGCTTCTCCCCACATCCCGGAGCCATCCCTCTGCTTCTTCAAAGAAATCTCCCAGCCAGGCAGAGCAGTGCACACCTGTGATCCCAGTACTTCGGAGGCTGAGACAGGAGGATTGTGTTACAGATAGATGGCTGCCTTCCCCAGTGCCCCTCTGCATCCTGTATGCACATCTCCACGTCCACATTTTTCCCTTTGTTTAATTTTGGTGTGTGTGTGGTACTGGAAATTGAACCCAAGGACATTCTACCTCTGATTTGCATCCTCAGCCCTTTTTATTGTTTTTTGAAACAGAGTCTCACGAGGTTGCTCAGTCTCACTAAATTGCTGCAGCTGGTTGTGAACCTATCATTCTCCCGTCTCAGCCTCCCAAATACTTGGATTACAGGCATGAGCTGCCACACCTGGCTTCACATTGCCCCTTTTTATAAGGACACCATTCACACTGGATTAGGGCCTGCCCTAATAACCTCACTTGACTAGAAGAGACCCTGCTTCCAAATAAGGTCACTGTTATGGTTAGATACAGACCGTCCCCTGAAGAGCTCATGGATTAATACTCAAAGTTGATATAATTAGGTCATAAGAGCTATAACTCATCCATAGATACGTTCACTTTAATGGATTTACTGGGTGGTAACCTAGGCCAATGGGGTGTGGCCAGAAGGTGGGTCCCTGGAGGTGCAGATTAGGAACTGTGTTTTTGTCTTTGAATCCCCTTGGTTGATTGGTTGGTTGGTTGGTTAGTTAGTTGGTTGATTGGTTGATTTCTCCCAGCCTCCATGATGTGAGAACAAAGTCTTTGCGCTTCTCTCTCTCTCTCTCTCTCTCTCTCTCTCTCTCTCTCTCTCTCTCTCTCTCTCTCTCTCATTTCCCACCACCATGCCCTGAGACCCACAGACCCAGCCTCACATGGACTAAATCTGGAATCTCAAAAAATAAACTGCGAGCAAATAAATCTTCCATCCGCTAAGTGGTCTGGCCAGTTGTTTTGGGTTATGGCGGTGAGAGTGTTGGCTGAGATAGACACCTGAGGTGCTGGGAGTCAGGACTGAGAGTACAATTCAACCCTTGTCCATATGGTTGTAGTGAGGATTAAAATGAGCTACCTGGCAAATAGTAAACATTTTTCTATGATGATAATGATGATAACTATCTAAACTTCATAATGTTTGGGTCCTATGTAATGTGAACATGGTTGTGAGACAAACTATAAAAAGCTTTATGATGTATAAAAAGTGAAGGGAAAGATAAAATTCAAAGAGTGTACTCTCTGGTTGTTACAAGGTCAATTTTCACCTGGACTGTGGGAGCCTCCTTTGTGCAAAGCAGCACTGCACGTGGGAAGTGGGCAGAATGAACTTACTTTTCAATAGCTCGTATAACAAATATTGGTCCCATCACATCTGCAAGGTGCGCTTTCCCTCAGATGCAATGCTGAGCTCACAATAAATCAACCATGGTCTGAAAATCATCAGTGAAGGGAGATGGGGCCTTGCCTCAAGGAATCTCTTTTTCCATTAACTTGCCGCTCTTAGATCAGAGAACCAGGGAGAAAGGAGAGACCTTCGAGTGCATTGTTGAATGTGAGGCTCAGGGGAGCTTCCAAGATAAATACTCTCATTGTGTGTTTATACTTTGTGGCCCAATCAGGAAGCCCTGCATCCATAGCTAAGCCAAGGGGAATGGAAAGTACTTGCCTGGGGACCCAGCAGAAAGGCAGATGTTAGGTTGCTGAATGAACCTCCCGAGCATGACGTCCAGCAGAGACCCTCGATCCGGATTCCAGTGTGCTTCACCCCCAGCTCGGCTTCTCATCAGAGACCAGCACCTCCAGTGCACCCCGCAGGCCTGGGACGGCGTCTGGTGTGCACCCATAAGCCAAGCCTGCAGGCCACTGTGCCTCAAAGGACTGGTTGAATATAGATGCAGTTTATTTAGTGTGATGCACTGGCTAAAGTAAACAGACTTTTAAGACTTGGCTAAACATTGCATGTGATGTATTTAGCTACAAATAACAAAATTTAGCTAAAAGGTTCAAAAATTGTAGCCAGTTATTATTTGAAAAGAAGACAGGATAAAGGTGATTTTAGAGTGAGTCTGGAAGTTTAATGGTGCTATAGAGGAGCCGACTGTTTTCTCTCGTTCCATGCTCACGACAGGCTGGTTGGTCCCTAAGCTGGTGGCCTCACAGTTGCTTGAAGGGTGTCTCTGGTAACACCACCTCCTCCTTTGTCTCTCCAACCCAGGGGGACTAATTTCTGGGTTGCCTCATCCACAGTCTGTCTCCTCGGCTCTTCTGTCATCTGCTTAAACAATTTCCTGAATTAAATTCCTTCTGTTGCAACCACTGAGGTGATTATTTTTCTCAGTTAAAACCAACTGGCCTCATGGCTAAAGCAATAACAAGTTCATGCCCTTAGAGAATTATGCTTTAAGAACATATACCTAAGGGAACATGAAGGTAGTTTTTGGTAGGAATTTTTTAAATGTAAAGCAGAGAGCTGGGTACGTGGCTGATTCCTGTAATCCCTGGTAAGCTTAGACAGGACGCTCTTGGGTTCGAAGCCAGTGGTGTGGCAACTTAGTGAGACCCTGTTTCAAAATAAAAAATAAAATAGTGATGGGGATATAGCTCAGAGGTAGAATGCCCCTGGGTTCAATCCCCAGCTCCATTGTATGGATGGATAGATAGATAGATAGATAGATAGATAGATAGATAGATAGACGGATGGAATGATGGATGGATGGATGGATGGATGGATGGATGGATGGATGGATGGATGGAATGATGGATGGATGGATGGATAGATGAATAGATGGATTGATGAATGGTAGACAATAAGAAGACAATACTGAAAATGAGATACAATGATCAGAAGATGATGGTAGCGCCTCGGACAAGTGAGAAGGTAGGAAAGGACAACGCCCCCTCTGCACTTGCTCTTTGCATGATTCCTGGCTGAGGGAGAAGTAGGGGCTCAGCCTGGCTCCCCTCCCCACTCTGTGCACCCTGCATGGCGCTGTTCCCCAAGGCAGAGGCACCTTCCACTACCACATGAAGGCAACCCACAGTTGCCTCTCATTCCCACAGCTAGTCTTGGCTCTGTCTAGAGTTGCCACAAGTCATGGCGGAGAGAAATAAAGAGGGTTATGAAGAAATAGTCACAGAGCCTGAAATGACGCCCCTCTGGCCCCCTGAAGAGCTCTGCCCAAGGTTTGTTAAGTCCCAGAAACCCAGGGGAAGGAGCTTGCAGGAGGAGGCTGCCTGCTCTGAAGCAGGGTGGGGCTGGAGCTCAGAGGGCTGCTACCTCTCCAGAGAAACAGGAGCAAGTGTCCTTCCTGCCGGAAGAGGCCTCACAGAGGGGACCCCGCCTTCGACAAGTGGCCTGTCCCTCATCTATGATGCTCTGAATGTTTGTTCCTCCCCCCAAAAAAAGGTTGAAATTGTGGCCCCCAGGGGGATGGTATTAGAAGGTAAGGCCTTAGGGGGTAGCCAGATCGTGACGGAGGGGTTGCCAGGAGTATGACTACTGCCCTTAGAAAAGGGGCCCAAGGGAGCTCCTTCACCCCTTTCCCCACGTGGGGACACAGCAAGAAAGTGCCACCCACCAGCCAAGGAACGGGCCCTCGCTGTGTACCGTGTCTGCCAGCACTTTGACCTGGGGCCTCCCATCTCCAGAACTAAATGGAACTAATTTCCATTTTTTATAATCTACTGAGAGACTCCAAACCCACAGAAAGACATCAAGTGCACCCGTTTATGTTAAACAGTCCTCAAAGGGAGCCACACATGGTGTAATCCCAGTACTCAGGAGGCTGAGACTGGAGGATTGCAGGTTCAAGGCCAGCTTCAGCAATTTAGTGAGACCCTGTTTCAAAATAATTATGTATAAATAATTTTAGGATTGGGAGTGTAGCTCAGAGGTAGAATTCCCCTGAGTTTATCCCCAATACTAAAAAAAACTTTTTTAAATCTCCTCTGCTCTTCCAATTGCAAAGGAAACACTGTTGGATGCTAATGTGTCTAAGAGCAACAGAGAGAAAGCTCGTCAGCATTGTCATCCTACAAAAGACCCTCTGGTCTCACTGGCAAAAGGGAGGGTGGTCTCTCCTAGGAGAAGAAGGTTAAGGAGGGGCTGAGCAGAGTTAAAAGACCTCACGTCTGCTGCTGGACCTCCCGCACCTGAAGCCGGGCCAGCAGCAGCATCCTGGAACATGGGACTTCCTGGCAGGCCTGGGAGAGGAGGGGCTCTCTCTGGAGGGGGGAGACAGCAGGTGGCCACCAGCCCCTCCTCTGTCCTCTCTCCATCTCTTCCTCTTTGTTGGCTGCCTCTTCCTCCCAGTCCTCAGCCTTTCCTCCACTTAGTTCCTTTCTCTCCGAGACCACCATGGCGAGACACTTTCCTACGTGCTATTGGAGACCAAAAGAGGAGGAGGAGCCACTGGCCTCAGGCTTGGAGAGTTAGCAAGGGAAAAAATGACACAGCAGACGTAATTTCCTGCTCCCTCGTGGCCGAGTAACATGCCACTGTGTGTCCATACCACGTGTTCTTGGTCCATGCATCCAGTGATGGACCCCGAGGCTGGCCGCTTGACGTGGCTGTTGGGAATCGTGCTTTTTGAGCATGGGTACGCCTGTGTGGGCATAGCATTCTGACTTTAATCCTCTTGGGTAAACACTGGTGGCTGGTATGGCTGATTCTGTCCCCCAGCTTGTGAGGAACCTCCTCGCCCATCTCCGGCGTGGCTGTACTAACTCCCAGTCCCACCAACAGCACGATGTGTTCCTCTCCCCCACATCCTCTCACCTGCATCTATTGTTTGTGTTCTTGGTGATGATGTCATTGGCAAGAAAGGGATGGAATTGAAGAGGAACAAATGGAGTGAGATGCGCCAGACTCAGAAAGCCAAGGGCGGCGGTTTCTCTCCTATGTAGAAATAGGGAAGAAAAGAAGCCTCGTGCCCATGAGAGAGAGACCCGAGAGGGCGGGAGGGAATCGAAGACGGAGGTGGGAAGGGATGGGAGGATGTGGGAGAGGAGAGGCCAAATAATGTCGTGTGCATGTAGGATACATCCTGGGAATCCCACTTTATGCATAACGCTAATGCACCAATAAAAAAATAATCTTAAAGGTCATAGAACGACTATGTGCATACATGTGAATATAACATTGTTAACCTGGACACTCAGTATTGGAAGGGAGGGGAAGGGGGCTGGGGAAGGGGCAACAAGTACTGTGATCCACATTATGATGTGACACGATAGTGCACCAATAAAATAAATTTTTTTAATTTTTTTTTTTTTTTTTTTGGTGGTACTGGGGTTCCTGGAAACCCTTCTACCTCTGGGCTACACTCCCAGACCATATATATATTTTTTTTTAATTTTGAAAACAGGGTCTCTTAAGCCAGCAAGGCTGGCTTCAAACCTGAAAGATTCTCCTGTCTCTGCCTCCCAAGCACGGGGATTACAAGCATGCACCACCACACCCGGGCTAAAATAAAATTTTAAAAAGGTCATAGAAAGCCAGGCATGGTGAAGCACACTTGTAATCCCAGCATTTGGGAGGCTGAGACAGGAGGATCACGGTTCACAGACAGCCTCAGCTACTTAGTGAGGCCCTTTGCAACCCACTGAGATCCTGTTTCAAAATAAAAATTAAAAAGGCTGGGAATGTAGCCAAGAAATAGAATGCCCCTGGATTCGATACTCAGTACCAATAAATAAATAGATTTTAAGCCAGGCTCAGTGGTACATGCCTGTAATCCCAGCTATTCAGGAGGCTGAAGCAGGAGAGTCCTAAACTCAAGGCCATCCTGGGTAACTTAGTGAGACCAGTCTCAAAATTTAAAAAATATAAAGGGGCTGGGAGTGTGGTTCAGCAATAAAGTACCCCTGGGTTCAATACCAATACCAAAAATATAAATAAAGTAAATTTCTAAAAACAAGCCACGTGTGATGGCGCACACTTATAATTCCAGTACTTGGGGGGCTGAGACAGGAGGATCTCGGGTTCATGACCAGCCCCAGCAAATTAGTGAGGCTCTCCGCAATTTAGTGAGACCCAGTCTCAAAATAAAAAAATAAAAAGGGCTGGGGGTGTGACTTAGCGATGAAGTGTCCCTGTGTCCAATCCCCAGTGGCAAAAAATAAATAAATAAAATAAATAAACATAGGAACTGGGCATGATGGCACACACTTGTAATCCCAGTACTTGGGAGGCTGAGACGGGAGGATTTCAGAGGTTCAAAGCCAGCCTCAGCTACTTAGTGAGACCCTGTTTCCAAATAAAATACAAAATAGGTCTGCCAGGGTAGCCCAGAGGTAGAAAGCCTCTGGGTTCCACCCCTAGTACCACAATAAATAAATTAATAATAAATTAATATATAAAAACATTGTAATGGTCCATTTGAACACGTTTTTTAAAGCAAAGTCTTCTTAAATCTTCCACACCGTTATCAAAAGACCTATCACATACAAGGCAAGAAAACTGTACGACATATACAAATAACTCTACATCCAAACACCTAAATTACTTCTACATGTAAATACCTCAATATATCTCTCTATATACACAAACACCACAAAGGGAAGTTTAAAACTTCATGACAACAAATGAGATTAATTCCAGTTTTGTACTTGGAGGAAAAAGGGTTCGGGAAGAGAAGATTCCTCCTTTCCTGGGAAAGGCCGGCCAGCCGGCAGCATTCCTAAAAACAGACGCACACTGGAGTCTCCTTGCTGTGTCCAGGCGAGTCAAGTCTCCTGAATATACCCTTTTCTCTTGTGTGGAGGTGGAATCCAGGCTCTGGGGATAGCTAAGTGTGGGCTGACAGTGGGAAACGTCCCAAGCTGTCTCAAAGCCCATGCTCTGGCCCATCCCAGACCAGCCAAGAAAGAGCTAATGTCATCTACCGTGACCTGGGAGGGGAGGGACCATGGACGGGCACGCTTGCTGGCTTTCCTGCAGACGTAGTCGTCTATCTAATATACATATGTTGTGCTAATAAGAATTAAGTAATTCTTTAGTTTTAACCGACCTGCAGGAAAGGAAACGGAATGGTCTTTTGGCTTCCCAGCGCCAGGAGGAGTCCAGCTATTGACCCTGTCACAGGGGAACCAAGAGACCCCAACTAACTCATCACGCCAATGACTTAGACAAAGCAAGAGCGGAAATGGATAACCGCCTGCCTTTCCTGTTGATATCCCACAGCTGTCAGATTAGCCATGATGGACAGGAGGACCACCTTCTGCCAATTAATTCTCCAGTATAATTTGTAGCCCGGGCCCATCCTGGACCATCCAGGGCTGCTAACAAACCATGACACCACTCTAATTTCTCCTTTGCCCCCACACTTTATTAAAACCTAGAGTGGGTTCCATCAAATATCCCTTCAAGGAAGAAACAGAGAGAGGAAGAGAAACCAGCGACGTTGGTCTCAATGCAATATGAAAGATTAGAGTTTGCCGGATAAAGAGGGAGCGGGGAGGGGGAGGGATTCTTGTGAAACACACGCACGCACGGGGACACACACACACAATTTCTCTTTTGCAATGACCTCCTTCTGCCCCATCCATCAGCCTGGGGTTGGCTTATTCTAACTAGCAGATTCCTTTATTCTGTATAACAGGCCCATCAGACGCAATCTGCATGCCAATTACCGGCACAGACCCCTTGATACCAAAAAATGGAAATTAGCTGTCAAGAGAAGGCTTCAGCCGGCCAGTTCTCTTTCTCTCTCTCTATTTCCAGCTCATATATACCCTCACTCTGTGCAGTGCCGGGCTCCCGCCAGGGAGTCCCCAATGGAAAAAGTCATTTAAAAATACAAACATATTTTATTGTTATTAGTATTAGTTGCTGACTTTCTCAGTACAATGTGAAATTCACCAGTGGGCGAAAGCTGCTTAGGGCAAAAATGGGTGAGAAAGGTTGATTTCTGATAATTGCATTTCTCTGGGAGCAGATCAAGGCCTCCCATGAAAGGACATTCAAAGAAATGCGCGGATAAGGGCAAAAGAAAACAGACGAGGCGCAGGATTCGGCCGCCCAGATAACAATCGGAACTTTGATGCTCAGAACGGGCCGAGGCAGGGTTGAGGAGACAGAGGTGAGGCGCTCCAGGAGCCCGCCGCCCGCCTGCGCCGCGCCGCATCCCAATCAATTCTCACAAAGGCGCAGGCTGCGGCCAGCCTGGGGGGCTTCCTGCGGACACACAAACCTCCCCTTGGTTTCCAAACCATCTTTTTTTAACCCATCCGAGCAAGCTACCTGTGAGATTCCCTCCCTGCAACTCCCAGGATCTCCAGGTGGGAAACTGTTACCATAGAGATCCTCTTCTCTTCCCCCCACAAAATGAAAAAAAGAAGGGGTGTGTTTTCCGCTGTCAGTGATCCAGATCCCCCATTGAATCTCATTTGCTAGGACAAAGGGATGCATGTGGGTCCCTGTGACTTCAGAGTGTACCCCGGAATATTCAGGGTAGTGCCTTCATTAAAGAACAAGCCAGGCATGGTGGCTCTTGCCTGGAACCCCAGTACTTGGGAGGCTGAGACCCCCAGTACTTGGGAGGCTGAGACAGGAAGATCACATGTTCCAAGCCAGCCTTGGCAACTAAGCAACTTAGCAAGATCCTGTTCACAAATAAATAAAATAAAATTGGTCTGGGGGTGTATCTCAGAGGTAAAATGGCCGTGGGTTCAGTGCCCAGTACCACCAAAAAAAAAAAAAAAAAATACAATACAATACAACCCAAGGCCAAGGTGGCCCTTATCCCTAAATTTTGAGTTAAGGAGTGCTGAGGATATGGCTCAGAGGTACTTGGGAGGCTGAGATAGGAGGATCGCAGGTTTGAAGCCAGCCTCAGCTATTTAGCAAAACAAAAAATAAAAATGGATGAGGTATCAGATAGCTCAGAGGTAGAATGGCCCCGAGATTAAATCCCTAGTACCACAAATTTATTATTATTATTATTATTATTATTATTATTATTATTATTATCCGGGCATGGTGGCACACACTTATAATCCCAGTACCTAGAAGGCTGAGACAGGAGGATCTCAGTTTGCGGACAGCCTCAGCTACTTAGTGAGGCCCTCTGCAATTCAGTGAGACCCTGTTTCAAAATAAAGAATAAAAAATAGGGCTGGGGATGTAGCTCAGAGGTAGAATGCCCCTGGGTTCCATTCTCAGTACTGAAAATATACATATATATATTGAATAAAGTCAGAGTTAAAATCAAGTGCCAACAGACCAAGAATGTGTGGTTGGTCAGAAGAAAGGCAGAGATGCCAGAGTGGCCCAGCAGTGGGCGCTGAGGTGAGGGCTGGAACGGCCGGGGCATCCGGCCAGAGGAGCAGAAGAACGCCAGGGGCTTTGGAGTATAAAGAGAGGAGCTGAAGAAGCCCGGGGTTTGCGGCGTCCAGCCTGGAAGGCAACGCGTCAGTGGCAGGGCCGCGTGGCGGCCCACGACAGGGGAAGCTCGGCGGCCCCCGGCGCCTGGCTGAGGCGGCTGTTGGGAAAGCGGGCGGCGGTAGGGTACCAGGGAGTACCATAAACGCTGCAGGCTCTCTTGGATGCCCAGATCGCTTGCCACAGCCCGTGAGCCCCCGGCCACCAGGAAGGAAAGACAGCGAGGTCCTCTCATCAGCGCTGACCCGGTTTTCCATCACTGTTTGGCCCGAGAGTGTTCAGGTAGGTAGGGGAGCTTTATAAAAGGCGCCTTGAGCCGGGCGCAGTGGCGCATGCCTGTCATCCTGGTGCCTGAGAGGCTGAGGCAGGAGGGTCACAGGTTGGAGGCCAGCCTCGGCCATCCTGAGTGTCTAACCTTAAGCCTCCCCTAAATAGGCATCCTCAAATGCAAACGTGGGTCCCGGCTCGTCAGCTGGACACAGGCAGCAGGCGCGCTTCGCCCCAGGAGAAAAGGAAGATGTCAGTGAAATTATCTCAGGAGACATTAGTTCAGCCACATTGTGCGGCATCAGGTGCCGACTCCGTGTCGCTCTGGGGTGCTACATGGAAATCCCAGCCCTCGTGTCGGCGGTGCAGGTGAGGGCCCGGCCAGGGCTGGCGCTGGACTGCGTGTCGGCCCAGGGGCCATCTATCTGCCTGTGTGGGTGAATCCTTCGCTGCTTGGCTCTAGAGGAAAATGCATCTTACATAAGGTGCTGCTCCACAGATAAGTTTGTTGTTAATACGCCTCGGACCGCCTTGGCCGCCGCTATTATCACGGGGACACGCGACGTACATCTTTTTTATCGGTGTGCGTTGTACTTGTAGCAAAAAAATAATAAAAAATAAGAAAGGAAAAGAGACCACAGGATGGCATTTGTTATTTAAAAAAAAATCTCTTGCCACAGATTCAGCCCATGCCACGTATTATCCACGATGTATAAAACCGGAACATCAAACATGTATTAGTCAAATCCGTGGAGGTTTTTGGAATGGAGTTTTCCATAGGTTGGTCTGATTCATCGGTATTTACAGGATGCATCCTGGAGCCAATTGAACTTGCTTAATACTGTCTGTTAAAGTCCTGCCTACAGCTACTGTTTTAAAATATGCGAAAGCGCCGGGCGTGGTGGCGCACGCTTGTAATCCCGTGACTTGGGAGGCTGAGATGGGACGATCGCGGTTCGCAGCCAGCCTCAGCTACTTAGTGAGGCCCTCTGCAACTCAGTGAGACCCTGTATCAAAATAAAGAATAAAAATAAAGGACAGGGGGTGTAGCTCAGAGGTAGGATGCCCCTGGGTTTCATCCCCAGTACCGCAAATAACAACAACAATAATAATAAATATGTGAAGCTGAGCCAGACACCGCAGCGCACACCTGTAATCCTGGTACTTGGGAAGCAGAGACAGGAGGGTCGCAGGTTTGAGTCCAGCTTCAGCAACTCAGATAGACCCTGTTTCAAAATAAAAATAAATAAGTACAAAGGTCTGGAGGGGCAGCTCAGAGGTAGAATGCTCCTGGGTTCAATTCCCAATAACTCCCCTTCCAAAAAATGCAGGACAATGTAGGGAAACTGAGGCAAAACACTCCAGTGTTGGTCCCCATGAACGCAGAACAGTGAGCCCAGCTGCACTGTTGGGGAACAGGCCTGGCCCTCTGTGGGGCCCCCGCACCTCCTGAGGGTTCAGAGTCACAGGAAACTGTTTCGAGGTGCTCAGGCCGTGGTGCGATAATAATCACATTCCTCGCTGGACCCAGGAAGGCAGAAACTTGCAAGATGGTGACCAGAGTGATGGAAAGAGTCGGGAGCGCGGCAGGGTGGACACAGTACTGAGGATTGCACCCAGGAGCATTCTACCTCTGAGCTACACTTCCAGCCCTTTTTATTTTTTAACTTTGCAAACAGGGTCTCGCTAAGTTGCTGAGAGCCTCCCCTAAGTTGCTGAGGCCAGCCTCGAACCTGTGATCCTATTGCCTCAGCCTCCCAACTACTGGGATGACAGGGGTGCGCCACCACATCTGGCTTCCCCTCAGCCCTTTTTATTTGAGGCTGGCCTCGGATCTGCGGTGGACTCCTGAGCTCCTCCTTGCAAACAAAGCACTGATTCGGTCCAGGTCTGGAGCCCGGCGCAGCAGCCACACCGTGGACCTCGCAGGCCATCTTCCCCGCCCGGGATGGCTGTCTCCCAGGGCAGTGGACTAGGCAGAGATGCGCGGGCCCCCGGGTGGGTACCGGGAAGAGCCCACCGCATCCCTCGAGACTGGAAACCAACCGAGAGGCCCTCCCGCGGCAGCGCCGGCCCCGGCCCCATCGCACGCCTCTGCGCTGCCCCTCGTGGGCGTCCTGCACGGCCCCGACCCACGCCCGGCCCCACATCCCGTGGCCCGCGGTGCCTCTCGGTAATAATCTCATACATCAAAGCTGCGGGAGAGCCGTCCCTCCTCTGAGCGACTGCGCTCCACGTTGAATATCATTATCAGAAGCCCCTCGCTCCCTCGGCCTCGTATGCAAACTCCTGAGCTCCCTGGGGTCCGTCCTGAAGAAAGTGCCCTGCACCGCGGACATTTGTTACTTTGCAGGAGAGGACGCCCAGGCTCCGCGGGGACCCAACCCAATCAGCCTTGGCCCGGAGCTGGTACCAACCCAGGCCTCCACTGTCACCTAGTGGCGGCTCCGGGAACCACAGCGGGCCTCGGGAAGCCAAATGCCACTGAGCAGATATTTGCAATTATCCGAAAAACAGGACAAACAGGACAGAGGGAGAGGTACATTTTTTGCTTTCACCAGCTCGCTAGGGATAGATGAATCAACACCCGTTTAAGTATCTTAACTTGGCGAGGAGAAGGAAAATTAAAGTCATAACTTTTTCATCCATCCCAGGATAAAGCCGGGACATGAAAAAGAAAACAAATTAAGGAATAGAATCAAAGGCTCAAGGGGGAGCCAGCCTTCGAGTGTGTCCTGCACGGAGGCACGCAGGGGTGGAGAGAGAGTCCTTGGGCAGTATTAGAAGTAACAAGAAAGTGGCACTCTATAGAATTGTGTGTCTAGGTAGACACGTTTTTTTAAGCAATGTAACTCATGATTTTAAGCAATGTAACTCATGATTAAACTTTTGTGATGGCTCCATGATTCAAGTTTTAATCAGCTTAGCTTGCCCTGGAAGTTTCCTCTTTTTTCTTAGTACAAAGTAAACGGAGAGAGATGGAAAAGGAGGAGGAGGAGGAGGAGGAGGAGGAGGAGGAGGAGGAGGAGGAGGAGGAACAGGTGGAAGAGGAAGAACAGAAGGAGGAGGAAGAGGAGGAGGAGGAGGAAGAGCAGGAGGAAGAGCAGGAGGAGGAGGAGGAGGAACAGGTGGAAGAGGAAGAACAGAAGGAGGAAGAGGAGGAGGAAGAGGAGGAGGAAGAGCAGGAGGAAGAGGAGGAGAGGAGGAGGAGGAAGAGCAGGAGGAGAAGGAAGAGGAAGAGCAGGAGGAGGAGAAGGAGAGCAGGAGGAGGAAGAGCAGGAGGAGGAAGAGGAGGAGGAGGAAGAGCAGGAGGAGGAAGAGGAGGAGGAGGAAGAGCAGGAGGAGAAGGAAGAGGAAGAGCAGGAGGAGGAGAAGGAGAGCAGGAGGAGGAAGAGCAGGAGGAGGAAGAGGAGGAGGAGGAAGAGCAGGAGGAGGAAGAGGAGGAGGAGGAAGAGCAGGAGGAGGAAGAGGAGGAGGAGGAAGAGCAGGAGGAGGAATAGGAGGAGGAGGAAGAGCAGGAGGAGGAGGAAGAGCAGGAGGAGGAAGAGCAGGAGGAGGAATAGGAGGAGGAGGAAGAGCAGGAGGAGGAGGAAGAGCAGGAGGAGGAAGAGGAGGAGAAGAGGAGGAGGAAGAGCAGGAGGAGAAGGAAGAGGAGAAGGAGGAGAAGGAGGAGGAGGAGGAAGAGCAGGAGGAGGAAGAGAAGGAGGAGGAAGAGCAGGAGGAGGAGGAAGAGGAGGAAGAGGAATAAGAGGAAGAGCAGGAGGAGGAGGAAGAGGAACAGGAGGAAGAGCAGGAGGAGGAGGAGGAAGAGTAGGAGGAGGAAGAGCAGGAGGAGGAAGAGCAGGAGGAGGAGCAGGAGAAGGAGGAACAGGAGGAAGAGGAATAAGAGGAGCAGGAGGAAGAGCAGGAGCAGGAGGAGGAGGAGGAGGAGGAGGAGGAGGAAAGTTTCCCCAGCAACCAAGTCCCTCCTCCAACATGGCTGTTCTCTACGCATGAGATGTGGTGGGGGGCTGTTGTTGTTTTGGGATTTTTTGTTTGTTTGTTTTGCGATACTGGGGATTGAACCCGGGCACATTCTACCTCTGAGCTACATCCCCAGCCCTATTTTTTATTCTTTTTTTCTTTTGCGGTCCTGGGGATGAAACCCAGGGGCATTTTACTTCTGAGCGACATCCCCGGCCCTATTTTTTATTCTTTATTTTGAAACAGAGTCTCACTGAGTTGCAAAGGGCCTCACTAAGTAGCTGAGGCTGGCCCTGAACCGTGATCCTCCTGTGTCAGCCTCCCGAATGCTGGGATCACAAGCGCGTGCCACCAGCCTGGCTTTCTGTGCACTCTTGGGTCACCTCTTCCTAGGTTGACTTTATAGTTGCTATCATTAGAGAAAACAGAAAGATGATTCAATCTTTCTTCTTAGCATAGTTGATTAAAATTCACCTTCTGTTACTGACTGTTTAGAAAAGTTCCTCTCAGCCGGGCGTGGTGGCGCACGCTTGTAATCCCAGCATTCGGGAGGCTGAGACCTGGAGGATCGCGGTTCGCGGACAGCCTCAGCTACTTAGCGAGGCCCTCTGCAACTCAGTGAGACCCAGTTTCAAAATAAAGAAAAAAAATAGGGCAGGGGGTGTAGCTCGGAGGTCAATGCCCCTGGGTTCCATCCCCAGACCCGCGCAAAAAAAGAAAAAAAGAAAAGTTCCTCTCACTTTCCACAAGATGTTGGTAATGTCATATGCAATTTTAGGACTGTCATCAAGTTTGGAAAAAACACCTTTTAAAAGTACTGCCAAGCCGGGCGCGGTGGCCACGCTTGTCATCCCCGGGCTTGGGAGGTGGAGACAGGAGGATCGTGCAGGTTCAAAGCCAACTGTGCTGTCTTAGGAGACCCTGTTTCCAAATAAAAATGTAAAAATAGGTCTGGGAGTGTAGCCCAGAGGTAGAAGGGCTTCCGGGAGCCCCAGTACCACCAAAAAAAAAAAGGAAGTTCATATTGATTTTTCAAGTCCAGCCCTAACACTACAGTTAAAACTGTACTACAGTATTAGAGTATTTTATGCCCTACTCAAATTCTTGACTGTAGTTACTTATTCATAGTTACTTTACTCTTACACTAAATAATCTGTCTTGCTAACAAAATAAACACAATTACTTATCATCTGAAAAAAAGTTCTAAAGGAACATTACAACGTCATCCAATTATCCAATAAGTTATCCAGTTATCAAATGAAGTTTTTCCAGTATTTCTTTGTTTGTTTTTAGATTCCATTCCACTAATGAGGATTTGTGCGCGCGCGCACACACACACACACATGCACGCATATACACGCGCACACACGCATGCACACACACGCATACACGCGCGCACACGCATGGACACGCACCCCTCTTTCCTCTAGAGTCTCAGAATCATCCCTTATTCCTCACTCTTTGGCTCTGGGAGTCTCTATCTGACCTGGAGATTTGGTTCAACTGTTTTCTGTTGTTTGAGGGTCCTGGCCGCAGAACATCTGGCCAACCGCAGGACTTAGAAGGAGGAGACTGTCAGACAGCGGGAGAGAGCACGTCCTCCCCGCCGCAAGATGGTGGCGAAACCTCCAACGCTCAAAACCCTGCGGGCGGTCACATGTGGGCCGCCATCAATGGCTGACATGCAGGGGTAAGAGCGCACCTTACCTGTACGACGTCCATGGGTTCTAGAAGGGGTGTGTGTGTGTGTGTGTGTGTGTGTGTGTGTGTGTGTGTGTGTGTGGTAGGAACTGAATCAAGGGCCTTCCACCTCTGCACCCCTATTTTGTTTTTGTAGACGTCCATCGGTGCCATGTAATTACCCGACATACTGAGGTTCGTGCGACACCAACACACGTGCACACAGTTGGTGTGCTTCTGCCGACACTGCCCCTCCCTCCCTGCCTGCCCCACATGCTGGGGAGATGGGTAGTGAAACCTCCTATGGACGGAACCTTCTCTGAATTGTCCTCGGTCTTTGTTTTCCCCCCACTCTCTTCTCCCTTTCACTGTCTTACTATTTTCCCGGTATTCTCGCTATTTTACTTTCCATTGGACTGAAGTCCCTTCTGCTTCCTATTTTTGCTCTCGCTTCCACATAGGAGAGAAAACATAGGAGCCTGACTTCCTGACAAGCTGATTCAGCGTGTTGTCCTCTAGTGCCACGCATTTTCCTGCAAATGACTTAACTTTGGTTTTTTATGGCTGAGTAAATTCCAGTATGTGTATATGCCACAGTTGCTGGCCATTTGTCTGTTGACAGACACCTTGGTTGGTTCTGTAATATGGCAGTAATTGTGTCAGGTATAGTTGTGCACACCCAAAATCCCAGAATGTGGGAGGCTGAAACTGGAGGATCACAGGTTCAAGGCTAGCCTCAACAACTTAGTGAGACTCAGTTTCCAAATAAATAAAAAAGGGCTGGGGGTGTAGCTCAATGGTAGAATGCTCCTGGTTCAACCCCAGTACCAAAAAAAAAAAGAAAAGAAAAGAAAAGAAAAGAAAAGAAAAGAAAAGGAAAAGGAAAAAGAAAGAAAAAGAAAAAGAAATAAAATACAGTAGTTATTCCACCCCACTGTCTTCTCAGGCTTACCTGAGGGTGGGGGTACATCTTGATCTTCTCCAATTTCAACACTCAAAGTTAAGGTGCTACAGGGGAGGAGTCACAGTGAGTGGAATGGCTTCCCTGGGAAATCCTGTCACCCTGGCTCAAGTGGATGGAGAGAGCCGGGCATGGCGCCTGTGACCCAGTACTTGGGAGGCTGAGACCCGAGGATCACAGGTCCGGGACAGGCTCAGCAAGTAGAGATTCTCAGCAATCTACTGAGACCCTGTTTCAAAATTTAAAAATAAAATAAAATGGGCTGGGGGTGTAGCACAGAGGTAAAATGCCCCTGGGTTCAATCTGCAGTACAAGAGAGTAAAGTAAAGAAAGAAGAAAGAAAGGAGGAAGGAAGGAAGGAAGGAAGGAAGGAAGGAAGGAAGGAGTGAGCCAGGCGTGGTGGCGCACTCTTGTAATTCCAGCATTTGGGAGGCTGAGACAGGAGGATCTCGGTTTGTGGCCAGTCTCAGCTACTTAGTGAGGCCTCTGCAACTCAGTGAGACCCTGTTTCAAAATAAAGAATAAAAAATAGGGCAGGGGGTGCAGCTCAGAGGTAGAATGTCCCTGGGTTCCATCCCCAGTATGAGAGAGAGAGAGAGAGAGAGAGAGAGAGAGAGAGAGAGAGAGAGAAAAGAAGAAGAAGGAGGAGGAGGAGGAGGAGGAGGAGGAGGAGGAGGAGGAGGAGGAGGAGGAGGAGGAGGAAGTGGAGGTCTATTTCTTTTAAATATATGGGGAAAATGGAATAAAAGAGAGTCAGGCGGAGGTAGAGGAGGAGGGCCCAGGTGAGGAGAGACGTGCACCCTGTGACATCGGTGCCCAGGGCAGATACAACAGATTGGCAGGTACAGAACAAGGACCTGATGGCCACTAGCGTCTGAATCCAGTAGTGACAATGGATGTCCGCCAGGGACCAGGCCTGCAGGAGTTTTCCAACTGAATTCCTCATTCTAAGACACCGGTGTGAGTTGTCCTGAATTTACCCCGAAGCCCAGGCGCCTCCTTTCCTGTGAGAACAGAAGAATTTCCCAGCGCTCAGCACAAGGTGGCGCCAGACACCCGCGGACGCGACGCCGTGAGCCTGGCTTCGAGCGGGCTGGGGGGCGGGCCAGGAAACCGGAGCTCACAAAACTCTGGCCAAGGGATAAAATAAGAAACGCGGTAAATAAGAAAAAACACCTTTTGAAAAAGGATGGGGAGGAGCAAGCAGCCAGAAGCTAGGCACAGCTTGCAAGCCGTCTATAAAAGGAGCTCAAAAGGGGCCAGGGCCTCTGGGGCTGGGGATGGGAGAGGGGGTGATGGAGGAAAATCTGTTGACTGATGGGTGCATTTATGTTTACTGGGATCAGAGAGTTGATAAGCCCAAGACAGTTGCAAATGCATTCTGTCCAGTTCATCTTCTTGGAGAATTCACTCAGCGCTTATTTGGTATCATCATGGACCCACTTCATTTTTTTTTAAGCAATTGACACTCTCCTTCCCTGCCGTTCACATCGTCAAACTTGGGGCTACTGGGAGCCCTTTCTCAGATTGGTTCTGGATCATTTTGAATGACCTAATTCTTTACAGCTTTGTTTTATGACCCAACAAAATGGAGGTGTTCTAGGATTACCTTGTACCTTTCCGCTGCAGACCAGACATGGGATGAGCTACTGCTCCAAGAAACCTCGGCTTCTCCAGAGGAAAAGGGCACTGGGAACAAAAAACTGTGAATTTGGGTGCGTCGTGGGGGTGACATTTCTCCTGGGCCCTTTCAGTGGAAGAAAGCCAAAATACAGTTAATCTAATGTTTTATTGATTGACTGGATTTTAATTTTTGTGGTACTGATTGAACACAGCATATTCTACTTCTGAGCGACACCCCCAACACACTCACTCACTCTCTCTCTCTCTCTCTCTCTCTCTCTCTCTCTCTATATATATATATATATATATATATATATATATATATATATGTTGTTTTTTTTTTAATAAGGTCTAACTAGGTTGATGAGAGTCTCACTACTTGCTGAGGCTGGCCTCGAACCTGCAATCCTGTCTCAGTCTCCCAAGGACTGGGATTCCAGACATGTACCAACACACCAAGTTTATAACTCTGTGTGTGTGTGTGTGTGTGTGTGTGTGTGTGTGTGTGTGTGTGTGTGTGTGTTTTCTCCTAGGGATTTAACCCAGGGGCATTCTACCTCTCAGCGATACCTCCAGCCCTTTTCTTTCTTTTTTTTTTCTTTTTTTTTCTTTTTTTTGTCTTTCTTTCTCTTTCTTTCTTTCTTTCTTTCTTTCTTTCTTTCTTTTTCTTGAAACAAGGTCTCAAAAGTTGCTGAGGCTAGCCACAAGCCTGCGATCCTCCTGGCTCAGCCTCCCAAGTACTAGAAGCTGGCTTATAACTTTTTAAAAACACTCTATAGATACAAACAGTACAAACACTGAATAACATTTTTGTTGAAGACTACACACTCCTCTGGATCTGTTGCCAAATTACTTTGTTCTCCGGTCGCTCCACGCTGGCACCCTGTGGCCGCGGGCTTACCTGGCAGATGGCTTGGGTTCCTCTGTTCACACTGTTTCGTTTTGAACAGCCTGCAGCAGCCTGCCCCAGCGCCCCCTCTCTGCTGTACCTTTCCATTTTCCCATAAGACCTAGAAACTCCCTGTATATTAGATAATTCAGTTAATAATAACGCTTTTTATTATTGTGTGGTTATTTTCCCTGACCTCATTAGAACAGAAGCTTTCTGGAGCAGGATTTTGCCCACTGGACACCAGTAGCCCTGCCCTGCAGGCAGGACTAAGAAAGCTGGGCTTGATTCTGGGGTGTCGGGGGACAGCTGCTGGGTGGGAAACAGCAAGGGCTACAGAAGGTCTTCACTGAAACTGCAGAAGCCACCCAGGCTTCTCCAGACACCCACTCCCTTCCAGTGCGTCCCCCAGGGCCCATGGGGCTCGAAGGTAGGCTGTAAAGAGGTCTAATTAGTGTCTGGTCACTGGGTACCTGGAGGCCGAAGCTTCCAGAAGCAGCAGCCGAGGCCAGAGCTGGGCTTCGTGCTGGGCGGCCACACCCGGGCTCACTCACAAGGGCCCCAGTCGGCAGCTGTTGTCCTGTTATAATTACCAAGCGCGCTGCTGTTCCATAATTAAAAAGCCCCAGTTTGAAGGACCAAGTGCCTGGGATACAGGCCTTGGAGGGCGGAGCCACGGGGTCCAGAGGGGCCGCCCTCCACCTGCGGGAAGTGGCGGGGCCTGGGGCAGGGTTGGCCTCAGTGAGTGTGTTAGGGTCATGGGAGATAACAGAAGAATCAGAGAGATTCCTATGTTCCTAGGTAGGCCAGCCAAACTGGCTGGGCTCTCCCGATTCCGGGAGGGGTTCCAGGATTCGAGCAGAGAGCGGGGTCAGGGACATTTCTTGGTTCTGGGCTTGGGCAGGTGACAGAGAGACAATGCCTGCTAGGGGAAGGGGAAGGGAAGAGGGGGAGCCATGGCCTGTGTAATTGTACAGCCTTTATTTTTGCAAAATGAGTTTATGTTTTCAGTTGAAGTGAAATATAAAATTCATGTAAAGATTCTTCACACAAGGGCCAAGTGACAGAGAAGCTTCCAGAAGGGCACAGAGGTGACGTCGCAGGCAGGCTGTGCCCCTGGAGAGGCCGGGGAGGGGACACGCCTGGCTGCGGCAGTCAGACGCGGTCAGCACCCTGGCTGGAGGCCTGCGCCCAGGAAACGGGGTGCAACCAGCCAGCCCAGAGCCAGCCCTCCTGGCCGGGAGTGCGGGGTCCAAAAGCGGGTGCCCTTCAGGAGGCTTCCTTCCTCCGCTTCTCCTCTGGCTCCACGGGAGGGAGGCAGGGCTCCGAGCTGGGTGTTAGGACAGCAGGGTGGGAATTGCAGGGATCCCTGAGCCATCATAAAAGAGGGTCCCCAGAGAGTTCCTGCAGAAAGGGGCTTCCAGGGAAGACCCAGTGGCTGCTGCCTCAGTGGGGCTCCTGTGAGGTAGAGGCGGAGCCTTGCGCAGGCAGCTAGTGGAGGCTGTGTGCAGAGGACTGAGCACAAGCACCACCTGGGGTCACCCGAGCCCCCACACCAAAGGCCTCTCTGGACCTGAGGCCCATGCTACAACACAACCCCAAACACCACTCGATGCCAGGAGCCAGAAACAGCCTTTGTGAGCTTTGCCCCTGGACGTCAGCAACTCTTCAGGACGAAGGCACCATGAGTTGCTGGTCACAGACACACTTCTGTGCCGGGCTCGGGTCGTGCGTGTGTCGCCTGCAGCCCTCGGATGCGCAGGACCCGCACTGGCCGCGTGTCCTGGGGCCACAGCGCTGGCACACGCCAATTCTCTGTCCAGGTCACCACGGTAGAGCTTGCTGGACCCTCCGCCTCTGTGTGGACAAGTGGCTTGAAGAGGCGTCCACACTGCTGTCCCCGACTCTCGTCTCTTCTTCAGGCTTTCCTGTGGGAAGTGGGAATCCCAGGCTTCTCGCTCTTGTGCTGGGGTTGAACCAGGGCCTTCGACCTCTGAGCTACACCCCCGGCCTTTTTTATTTTCGACTTCCACACAGGATCTTGCTAAGCTGCAGAGGCTGACCTTGAGCCTGCATCCTCCTGTCTCGGCCTCCTGAGCACTGGGATATGGACGTGTGCCACCGTGCCCAGCTTGATCGTCCTTATCACACAGTGATGTCCTGCTTTGCAAAAGAGCTGGACCCAGCAGAGCGTACAGGGACAACTGTCTCCTTTCAGCTCTGCAGGTCCTGGGGCCTTCCCACAGGAAGAGAGGCAGAGAGCATTTAAGAGGAGTGCAGTTGATCCCCATTTCAGGTGAGAAAGCTGAGCAGCAGAAGGACCGAGCTGCTTCCTCCAGGGTCACCCCATCACCAAATGGCAGCTCTGGGCCCGGAGGTCTCAGCTCCGACCCTCCGTCCGTGTCTGCCTCTGACAGTTTCTTCCGATGGGGCCCTACGCAGCGGGCTCTTCTGCCTTCTCCTATCCTCTGCCCATACAGAACGGAAGCGCAGCCTCTCCTGTCCCGAGTTCTGTGCCTGCAGCACCTTCCCCAGGGCCGCTAGATCCAGGCCCGGAAGAGTTCCTCAGAATACAGCATGGCCGGGACACAGGCGTCCGCCTCCTCCCGTCTGCAGCTGGCCAGCTTGTGCGGCGAATTGGTGATTTTCTGGAAATTAATTTTCATCGACACTTGTTAAATGTCACAGCCATCAGAGTTGTGGTAGGAAAGAGTCACAGAAATCTCAACTATCTCACTCACTCACTCTCAGGCACCAAAAAGTCCCCAAGACCGCGCCGACCCCGAGATGGGTGACTTCCAACGCTCGCTGAGGTCAGCCTCGGGCCGCTGCCCAGCAGGCTCGGCGCCCCAACACCCCAGAATGGAATTCGGGTCAAAAGTAAAGTCAAATCAAATCTAACCATCTTCCATCATCAGAGAGCTGAAGAAACGACCCGGGCTGAGCTGCTTTTGAACAGGGCCTAGTGCGGAGCCCAGTCCAGAGAGGGTGCTCGTAAGGGGGTCTCTCCCTTGCTCACGGGTCCCGTTCCTACAGTTCTTCCCAAAGACCCCAACGCATGGTCAGAGATGGTCATAAACTCACAGGCTCCAGCTGCGGCCAGCCTGCTCACCGACACACGTTCTCTAGGGTGGTTGTTTTTGTTTGGGGTAACTGGGGATTGACCCCAGCTATACCCCCTGAGCATTTTATATATTTGTATTTTGTGGGCGGGGGGGGGTACTGAGGATGGAACCCAGGAGCATTCTACCTCTGAGCCACAACCCCAGCCCTATTTTCTAATTGTTTGTTTTTTGAAACAGGGTCTCACTGAGTTGCCAAGGGCCTCACTAAGTAGCTGAGCCTGTCTATGAACCTCAGTCTTCCTGTCCCAGCCTCCCAAATGCTGGGATTACAAGCGTGAGCCACCACACCTGGCTTGTATTATTTTTTAATTTTGGAAAAGAGTCTGTGTTGCTGAGGCTGGCCTCAAATCTGCAATCCCAAGTACTGGGATTAGAGGCATGCACCACCTAGCCTGTCAGGTTCTTCTACATTATCTCCCATGGTCCTTTAAGTCACGCCTCCCAAGAGCATTGCACAGGCCCAGATAAAAAGATGCAATGGCTTCTTCTGCCTCAGTCCTCTGGAGACATCAGCATCACCCTTGATTCTTGTTTGTAAAGAGGCAGCTACAGGGGTTTGCTCTTGTGTCCACGGGCAAATATCAACAAGAAAGGCGACAGGTGGCCGGGGCATGGTAGCTCACGCCTATAATCCCAGCATTCGGGAGGCTGAGACTGGAGCATCGCGGTTGGTGGACAGCCTCAGCTACTTAGTGAGGTCCTCTGCAACTCAGTGAGACCCTGCTTCAAAATAAAGAATAAAAAATTGGGCATGGGGTGTAGCTCAGAGGTAGAATGCCCCTGGGTTCCATCTCCAGCATCGCAATAAATAAATAAATAAATAAATAAGGACTGGTTCTACTGGCTCAGAGGCAGAACACCCCTGGGTTGAATCTCTAGTGCCAGGGGAACTGGAGGTACTGGTCATACCTCTCGGCAGCAACCTGCTGGTGAGAAACAGCTGCTTTCTTTGATGGAGCATGCTGGCCCTGGGCCCCGCCCCTCTCCCCAGCTGAACCACATCCCTGGAGCTGCAGGCGCCTTTTTTCTTTCAGTACCCCGCTGGCCCCCGAAGGCATCTGAGTTCACAGCCCCACACTCACAGCCCCGAAGGCATCTGAGTTCACAGCGAGGCACAGGAGGCCAACCGGAGCCATGACTATGCTGGCTACCCTCCACTTAGGAGAATACGACGGCAAGAAGAGAGAAAACGAGGTCGGCCACAGGAAGGAAAGGAAGAAGGAAGACTCGTTAGCCCCGAAGTCCCCTCCCCATGAAGTTTGCATTCATATATAGGTTTTCTTTATAGACTGTTACTTGGTGACATAAACTTTAACAGAAAAAAAAAATCTTAACGGCACATGTGAGAGTGTGGCCGCCAATCACCAAGTGCAGGATTGTAGATGTAGACGTGTGGGGCGTCATCCACACAGATGGACTAAATGCAAACTCGGTGGGACATTTTGTAGAACTGCCAAGGATTTCTGGTTGATAATTTTTCATGGTTTAATTGGAAAGATGATTGAATTTTGCAAGGACGACTAGAAACCACTTTTTAAAGCTTGGGAGATTATAAATAAGTAAAGCAAATGCCGGGGCCCTCTGTACACTGTTCCCTCTGACTTTTTACTCTTTCTTAACAACACGAATGTGGGTCAAGGGAAGATCCTGATATCCCCTGATGCTGAGATAAGAAGGAAAACTCGCCTGGGTCTCCAGATAAAGGACCAGAAGAGGAAAAGTGAGGGAGAGTGTTAAGAAGGAAACCTGGGTCTCCAGATAAACGACCAGAAGAGGAAAAGTGAGGGAGAGTGTTGGGGACGCCATGCCTGGCCGTGAAGAGTAGGAGTTAAGAGGGGGGATCACAAAGGGTGATCACCCGATGGCGCCCAGCCAAGGCAGGCTGAGCTTCCACCACTGACAGCCTCAGCCGGGAGGCCCCTCCACCTCTACGATCATGCTGGATTCATTTCAAGGATTCCTCTCTCATTGCAGGTTTCTACTTGTACTTGTGGCAGGGGAAGCTGGGCGTGGTGGTGCACACCTGTAATCCCAGTACTTGGGAGGCTGAGACAGGAGGAGTGCAGGTTCGAGGGCAGCCTCAGCAACTTAGTGAGACCCGGCTTCAAAACAAAAAATGAAATAAGAAGGGGCTAGGGTCAAATCTTAGAGGCATAATGCCCCCGAGTTTAATGCCTAGTGCCAAAAATAAATAAATAAATAAATAAGTAAAATAAATAGTGTCAGTGAAGCACCAGTCAAGACCAATCCTACTCAGCTTACAACTTTTAAGACTGATCCAAATATAAAATCATATACCTTAAGTAATTGGAGAACAACCAAAAGCCAACACTTGAACCAGGCAGAGTGGCACATGCCTATAATCCCATAATTCTTGCCTTGGGAGGCTGAGACCGGAGAATTCCAGATTGGAGGCCAGCCCCAGAAATTTAGCAAGGCTCTTGGCAATCCAGGGAGACTCTATTTCAGAATGAAAAATATAAAGGGCTGGGGGTATAGCTTAGAGGTAAAATGTCCCTGATTTGAATCCCCAGTAACACACACACACACACACACACACACACACACACACACACACACAACATTTGGAAGAAGGGAATTTCCCTGCATGAGTTCCCATTTTTTATATCTCTTTCCCTGAGGGGAGGCCTCACTTGGAGCCATGAAAGGTCTTACTGGCTTGAAGAACCAGAAAACAGAAATCACAGCAAATCCCACGTTTAGAAAGTGAGAGAAGAAAGGGAGAGGTAAAAAATTTGCCCATAAATTCTGCCCCACTCTCTGGCTGTGTGAGAGACCAGTGTGGGTAAACTCCAAATACTCCAGGTAAGCCTTAAAAAACTAGTAGACAGTAAATGCTTTCAAAGACCCAAGTTTAGAATTTGCATTTATCCAAGCCAACTACTTACTAAAACAAACAAAAATTAACAGTCAGCCGGGCGTGGTAGCACACACTTGTAATCCCAGCATTTGGGAGGCTGAGACAGGAGAATCGAGGTTCGAGGACAGCCTCAGCTACTTAGTGAGGCCCTCTGCAACTCAGTGAGACCCGGTTTCAAAATAAGGAATAAAAAAGTGGCTGGGGTGGAGCTTGGAGGTAGAATGCCCTTGGGCTCCATCCCCAGTACCGCATAAAGAAAAAAAACCTCTGCAACATATTGTTGACAATATCTAGAATGTAACCCAAAATCACAAGACACACAAAAAGCAGGAAAATAAGACCCATACCAAATAAAAAGCAATCTACAGACCCTAATTTGAGATGGCCCACCTGGAGAAATTAGCAAAAATGGTTTAAAAAGTAGACACAGTTATTCTAATTATGCCCAAGGACAGAGAGGAAAATATTCTCATAAAATGAGCAAATGAAAGATTTCAGTAGAGAATACGTACTATTAAAAGAACAAACAGACACCCTAGAAGTAGCCCTTCATCTTGGATCCCAGCCACCAGAACTACAGTGGGGATTGAACCCGGGGCGTTCTACCTCCGAGCCACACCTCGGGCCATTTTTTTTATTTTGAAATAAAATCTTGCTAAGTTGCTGAGGATGGTCTCAAACCTGCGATCCTCTAGTCTCAGCCTCCCATGTACTAGAATTACAGGCATGAGCCGCCATGCCCGGCTTGAACTTCTATTATTTATAAATCACCCACTCTATTACAGAAGCATAAATGGATGAAGACAGAAGCCAGGTGGTACAAGTGCTCTCCACCCTACTCTGTAAATCCTTAAAAATCCGTGAGAGGTGTGCCATGCCCGCTGAAGGCTCCCGTTATGCCTGGTCAGTTCATGCAGGAAGGAAGAAAAAAGAGGGAGGAGGAGGAGGAGGCGGCCGCGGCGCCATATTACCAAGGTGTCTGGGAGGACCACGGCGGGGCAGCAGGTGTACCGCAGCAGCTGGTACATCTTCCACAGGGAGACGGGTACCACCACAAGGGTCAGCATGAAGCCGGCGAGTGCGACTGGGGCCAGCCCCAGCGGCAGCGCCTCTCCTGGAGACAGACAGGAAGAGCAGGCTTAGGAACAGGCGCCAAGGGCCTAGCTCCAAGCCTGGGCTCCCCCGAGTTGGCTCTGCATGTCTGCCAAGACGGCAGATGCCAGCATCCCTCTTTGATGAGCGTCCCGATCACAAACATCACCGTTCTTTTTCTAGACTCTAGATGGAGACATGGATTCCAGGAAGCCCCAGGGAAGATTCAAATCTCTTTCTTGGGAAGGGGAAGGGAGGAGCGTTCTAGCTGTGTTAGCATGTACCCAGTGCTGCTGCCAGGGAAAGGCAGGGCGCCAGCCCCAGGCAGGAGGAGGAGGAGGAGAGGGAGCCACGATGCACAGGGTGGGGCAGGGCGGTAACCAAAAACAAAGTGTTTCACAATTTGCTCTTGGCGCTGAACCACAGATGGAGGGGAAAGCTCTGATGCACGGGGCCCCCATCGTGCGTGCCAGGGCGACCCCCTCCGGCCAGCACCCTGCAAGGGCCGGGCCTGTCGCCCTCCATTCTTCACAATGGGGGTGAGCGTCCTGCTTCTATGAAAGATGATTCTGTGCTCGGAAGGGTCAAGCAACCTCCCCCAGGTTGTGCGGGAAGGACTGGCTACTCATTAAGTCCACGGAGCAGAGAAGGCTGGGTCTGCGCAGTGGGGCTGCAGAAGAAGGATGGGCGTTTGCTTTGTGTAACCTCAAGCAGCTCTCGGAGCCCCTTGGATGGGACTGTTCACCAGTAACTCGTGAAGGTAACTTCCAGCGAGGCTTTGCACAAGCTGGAAGACTCACGCGCCGCTGGGGCCACGTATATTGTGTCAATGCTTTGAGGGAATATCTTGGGGGCTCTCATCATGAGATACACAAACATTCAGACAAAATAAAAAATAGGGCTGGGGGTGTAGCTCAGAGGTTGAATGCCCCTGGGTTCAACCCTCAGTTCTGCAAAGGAGAGAGAGAGAAAATTCTGTAGGCCGGGAATGGTGGTCCATACCTATAATCCCAGTACTTGGAGGCTGAGACAGGAAGGTCTCAGGGCCGAGGCCGGCCTCAGCACCTTAGCAAGGCTCTCAGCAACTTAGCAAGACCCTGTTTCCAAATTAAAAAATAAATAAAATAGGGCTGAGGGTATATCTGGGAGGTAGAATGCCCCTGAGTTGAACCCCCAGCACCACACACACAAAAAGAGGCCTCCACAGACTCTATAAGGTCCCTTCCCGGTGAAAGAAACTGTGACATCTCACGATGTGGTGCCTCCTTTACAAGACCAGACTCTAAGGGCGCTGTCGGCCTCTCCTGTACCCCTCTAACCCCAGAAGCTAACCTCTGGCACACCAGCCGTGCCACATCTGGGCCCAGGAGGAAGGGCTTTCAGAGGAGAGCATTGTAGGCAGCTGCTCAGGACACCCCGCCCCAGCATGGCCTGCGGCCTCTAAGAGAACTACAGTCCCAGCACACTGTGGCCAGAGGAACCCACCTGGCCTGGCGTGGGTCAGTGAAATCAAGGGGACCCTCAGCAGGGGCACCCAGCCGGCACCGGAGGGGCCACCCCAGAGCACAGCCCGCCCGCACCGCAGGCCTTTACCTTGGACCTCCACACACTGGGCCTGGCTGAAGGCACTCCGCCTCCCGATGGCCTTCACCAGTGACTGGGCCTTGGCGCAGTAGGAGGCCCCGGGCTCCATGGTCTCCAGGTGCACAGGGAGGCCCCGGCTCCGCACCACTTGGGCGTGCTCCTTTGGGAAGCCAGAAAGCACAGTCACTCCCTGAGGGTGGTAGGACAGCCAGGGGACGGTGTGGAGGGCCTTTCCAGGACCCTGCGGGCTGCCCCTCACCCCCATCCCTTCATTCTTCCCTGTTTATTAAGCACCTCTTAGGCACAGCTACAGCACTGGACAAAATGGACAAGGCCCTGCTCTCTTGGGGCTTCCGTGGGGGAGACAGACCATATATATCTAAATGTGTGTCAAGCCACCGTGGTGGTGCACACTTGTAATCCCAGCATTGGGGAGGCCAAGACAGGACAGGAGGATCATGGTTCACAGCCAGCCTCAGCTACTTAGTGAGGCCCTCTGCAACTCAGTGAGACCCTGTTTCAAAATAAAGAAAAAAGAACAGGGGTGGGAGCCGGGTGTGGCGGCGCACGCTTGTAATCCCAGCACTTGGGAGGCCGAGACAGGAGAATTGTGGTTCACGGCCATCCTCAGCTACTTAGAGAGGCCCTCTGCAACTCAGTGAGACCCTGTTTCAAAATAAAGAAAAAGCCGGGCGTGGTGGTGCACGCTTGTAATCCCCTTGCTTGGGAGGTGGAGACAGGAGGATCGTGCAGGTTTGAAGCCAGCAGCGCTGGCTTACGAGACCCTGTTTCCAAATAAAAATGTAAAAATAGGTCTGGGAGTGCAGCCCGGAGGTAGAAGGGCTTCCAGAAACCCCAGTACCACCAATAAATAAATAAATAAAAATAAAGAAGAAAAACATAGGGGTGGGGGCCGGGTGTGGTGGTACACACTTGTAGTCCCAGCATTCGGGAGGCTGAGACAGGAGAATCAGAGTTCGAGTACAGCCTCAGCTACTACTTAGGCCCTTTGCAACTCAGTGAGACCTTGTTTCAAAAATAAAAAAAAGTAGGGCCGGGGATGGAGCTTGAAGATAGAATGCCCCTGGGTTCCATCCCCAGTACCACAAAAATAAAATAACAATAATAATAATAATAATAATAATAATAATAATAATAAGCATAATAAATAAATGTGTGTCAGGGGCTGATAAGAGCCGAAGAGAAAAGAGCAGAGTGAACAGGTGGCGTGGCCAGCAGGCACTGTCTATACAGGGTGGTCAGGCAGAGTCTCCGCAACAGGAGGCCGAGGCCTGGTGGCGGGAAATCTGGCGGAGCAGGTTTGGGTGCGGCCACTGGCACCTGGGCACCAGGGCGGAGCAGAGGAGCCAGCGGCCGTGCCTCTGCCTGTCCACCCACCTGTCCACCCTCCGCTGCACCTCTCCCGAGGCGCACGCCCACAGGGGTCTCTCCAGGCCCAGTCCGGATGACTCTGGGGGCACGCTATTCTCTCGGCGCCGCCCTGCCAGCTACAGGGGTGTGTGTGGCTGCAGCCCAAAGAATCCAGGCAGCTGCCTGCGCCTCCTGCCAGGCCCTGGCCTGTTCCCGGCACCACCCATCCGCCGGGCTGGCAGTGCCAAGTCCTTCCTGCCAGTGGGCCCTGGCCTTCAGGGGTGACAACTGGAACCTGGGCTTATCGGTTCCTGACCTGCACACCCCAGCCTCCAGCCCCAACTTACACTCCAACTTACAGCCCCCGCTGAGTGTGCAGAGGGGCATATGCTTTACCCTCAGGGCTGAGAGGCCCCAGTCAGAGGCCAGGGCGCTGTCTGCAACCCCTAAGCACGGACTGAGCAGAGGACCCCTCTCCTGATAGTCTGGTCTGAGATGCCCGTAATCTCAGTACGTGGGAGGCTGAGGCAGGAGGATCACAGGTGTGAAGCCCTCAGCAACGTAGCAAGCCCCTGCTTCAAAATAAAAAAAATAGGGCTCAAGCCAGGTGTGGTAGTGCACACTCGTAATCCCAGCATTCGGGAGACTGAGACAGGAGGATCACAGTTCGTGACCAGCCTCAGCTACTTAGTGAGGCCCTTTGAAACTCTTTAAGACCCTGTTTCAAAAATAAAGAATAAAAAAATAGGGCTGGGGGTGTAGCTCGGAGATAGAATGCCCCTGGGTTCCATCACCAGTTCCACAAAAAATAAATAAATGAAAAATAATATAGGACTAGGATTGTAGCTCAGAGGTAGAATGCCCCTGGGTTCAATCCCCAAGTTAAAAAATAAATTAAAAAATAAAAAGGTGCCGGGCATGGTGGCGCACGCTTGGGAGGCGGAGACAGGAGGATTGCGCAGGTTCGAAGCCAGCCTCGCTGGCTTAAGAGACCGTTTCCAAATATATATATTATAAATAGGTCTTGGGAGTGTAGCCCAGAGGTTCCATCCCCAGTACCACCAAAAAAATAAATAAAATAAAGAGGTGTGATCTTAGGGTACTGAACAGACAGGGATGTATCAGGAAAGGGTGTCCAGGAGTCGGGGCCTGGGAGTAGGCTGGGAAGAGGGCGCGGGAGGAGGAGCCTCCCCAGGCGAGGTCCCTGGCTAAGGGAGGCGGTGCTGTGTCTGGCTCTGTGCCCACTCTGGGGCGGGCTTTGTCACCATTCAGCTAGGGCAGGGGCCCCTTAGGTCTGAGCAGCCCCTACTTCCTGCTAAAGCCCCGCCCCTCCCGCTGCCTATTTGACCAATCCCTCTGCGAGGGCGGGCTCCCACTCACCCCAGCCTACCGCCACCTTCCCAGGGACAGGGGCAGCTCCCTCCGTCTTTCTGCAAGGCCCAGCTGCTCGTACTCAGATGGCTTATTTGGTGGCCAGCTCCTGGCCAGCTGTCCCCTCTGCTGCCCCAACCCACACCCTCAAGAGGCATGTGCCAGCCTCCTGTGCTATTGCAATTGTTAGTTCATCTGGAACATTCCGGGCTGCTGCTCTGAGTGGCTAGGAGACCAGCTGACTGGGAGCTGTTGTGGTGGCCGGCATGGTGGTGCGCCTGGTAATCCCAGCATTTGGGAGGCTGGGACAGGAGGATCACACTTCATGGACAGCCTCAACTATTTAGTGAGGCCCTTTGAGACTCAGTGAGACCCTGTTTCAAAAATAAAAGAGACTAAAAAGTAGGGCTGGGGATGTAGCTTGGAGGTAGAATGCCCCTGGGAAGCCAGGCGTGGTGGCCCACGCTTGTAATTCGTGATTCACAGACAGCCTCAGCTACTTAGTGAGGCCCTCCGCAACTCAGTGAGGCCCTGTTTCAAAATGAAGAATAAAAAATAGGGCAGGGGGTGTAGCTCGGAGGTCAAATGCCCCTGAGTTCCATCCCCAGACACACACACACACACACACACACACACACACACACACACACACAAACACAGCCCCTGGGTTCTATCTCCAGTGCCACAAAAAAAAACTTTTTTAAGTGTTATGGGTCGGCTATAATTTGGATTTTAAATGTCCCCCCAAGACAGGCGAGGTGGCGCACACTTGTAATCCCAGTATTTGGGAGGCTGAGAATCAAAGGTTCTCAGCCAGCCTCAGCTACTTAGTGAGGTCCTTTGCAACTCAGTGAGACTCTGTTTCAAAATAAAGAATAGAAAATAGGGCTGGGGGTGTAGCTCGAAGGTAGAATGCCCCTGGGTTCTATCCCCAGTACCGCAAAAAATAATAATAAATAAAAAATAAATGTCCCCCCAAACCTTATGTGTTGCCAGTGTCTGGGTTTGGAGGTGGGCCATGGGGCATGTCTTTGGGGGCTGTATCTATCCCTGGCCCCTCCTCTCTCTTCCTTTCTGCTTCCAGCTGCCATGAGCCTCGAAAGAGCAGCTTTTTTCTGTGCCTCGCACCCTGCAGCACGCTTTGTGTCTTGGAGCGGGCCAACCATGGACAGACCCTCTAAACCTGTGACTCATAAACCTTTCCTCCTCTTGGGTGCATATCAGGTATCTCAGTGCCATAAAAAAAATGACTAAAACAAGGTCAAATTATGTTAGCATTTAGCACAAGAAAGCAGACCCCAAACTTCAGCAGACCTGGCCAGAAAACGTTTCCCGCCAAGGCCAGAATGGACACAAGATAGTTCTCTGAAGATGAGGCCAACAGGGTGGTCGGCAATGACTCATTCAGCCTTTCACAGCTGCACCTAGGACTGCACAACCTCGGGCCATGCAGCACTCTCGGAGAGCCGCACCTCCTTCCCCAACGCCTGGGCCAGAGGCCAGGCTCCGGAGCCTCACCTGGGCGCCGGGCTCCCTCCTCCAGTAGGCCACGAGGAACTCAAACTGGGGCCCCAAGTCTTCCAGCTCGATAACCAGGTGGAAGCCATCCTTGGAGACCTTCAGCCGGGGTGGGGTGAGGATGGCTGTTGGCAAGAGAAGGGGAGAATCTAAGCGAGACAGGAAGACTTCCCTGGACACCCGAGCTGGGCATCAGTCGAGAAACAGACCCGCCCCATGGGGAGGGAGGCGCTCAGTTATACCTCTGCAGCAAGTGGAAACGCAGACACCCTCCCCGTGTTCAGTAGGTGCTTATAAAATGCTTTTTGAATGAAGAATGAATAAATGAAAACAGCAAGATTGGCTACAAGTCCTTTCTGTGTTCCTTTACTTCAATAAAGCCTTGGGCTCCTTCTCCAGGATCATATACTCCAGAAAAGGAAGTAAATACCCCAGTAGACACCATCTCTTTCCCTTCTAAAATGTGTGCTCTGGCCGGGCATGGTGGCACATGCCTGTAGCCTCTCAGTACTTGGGAGGCTGAGACAGGAGGATTGCAGGCTCGAGGCCAACTTCAGCAACTTAGTGAGGATGTCAGCAGCCTAGTGAGACCCTGTTTCAAAACAAAAGTAGCCGGGCGTGGTGGCGCACGCTTGTCATCCCCGCGCTTGGGAGGCAGAGACAGGAAGATCGCGCAGGTTCGAAGCCAGCCGCGCGCGCTGGCTTAGGAGACCCTGTTTCCAAATAAAAATGTAAAAATAGGTCTGGGAGTGTAGCCCGGAGTTAGAAAGGCTTCCAGGAACCCCAGTACCACCAAAATAAAATAAAATAAAATAAAATAAAGTAAACTAGGAGTGGGAGGTATAGCTCAGAGACAGAATACCCCTGGGTTCAATCCCCAGTACCAATAATAAATAAATCAAATAAAAATGTGCACTCCACGGTTTTCTTCCTTTTCAGGTAGAAATTGCCCTCTACCTTGCTTCATCTAATGAGCAGATATTATTTCTCTTTCTCTTTCTCTCTCCTCTCTCTCTCTCTCTCTCTCTCTCTCTCTCTTCTCTTTTCTTTTGTTCTTTCTTTCTTTTTTCTTTCTTTTAGTGGTACTGAGAATTGAACCCAAGACTATTCTGCCTCTGAGCTCCACCCCCAGCCCTATTTTATTTTTTATTTTGAAATGGGATCTCACTAAGTTACCATGTGCTGGCCTCAAACCTGTGATCCTTCTGCCTTAGCCTCCCAAGCCCTGGGATGACAGGTGTGCACCGCCCCACATGGCAGATGCTGCTTCTTAATGCTTGCCAAACATCTGCCTGAGCTCAGGTGTGTGCGGGGCACGGCCAGGTGCAGTCTTTGCCCTTCAGACACAGCCGGGAGTGGTGGCACACACCTATAATCCTAGTACCTGGGCGGCTGAGACAGGAGGGTTGCAGGCTGAAGGACAGCCTCAGCAAGTAGTGAGATGCTCATCAGCCTTGCAAGACCCAATTTCAAAATAAAAAATAAGATGGGCGTGGTGGCGCACACTTGTAACCCCAGCATTCGGGAGGCTGAGACAGGAGGATCCTGGTTTGAGGACAGCCTCAGCTACTTAGTGAGGCCCTCTGCAACTCAGTGAGATTCTGTTTCAAAATAAAGAATACAAAATAGGGCTGGGGGTGTAGCTCAGAGGTAGAATGGCTCTGGGTTCCATCTCCAGTACCAAAAAATTAAAATAAAATAAAAAGGAGATAGAGATCGGAATTGCCACCTCCGCCCACAGCAGAGCATGTCTTTGAGCTTCTGCGGCAGGTGGGGCTCCCTCCCTCACTCCCCCGCTCCAGCAAGACCTGTTCCTGCTGACACTGGCCCTGCACGCACAGTCTCCTGCCCGCCTAGTGTCCCTGGCACTCCCTTATCTCCTTCTGTCCACCAGCCCCTGCCCACTCTGGGCACCCCCGGGCACCACTTTCACTGAGTCCCCCTGAGCCTGGGAGGGAGGCCTGGCAGGGAAGCCCAGTTCTGTGCCAGATTTCCTGTGGGGATTTCACTTCAACAGTCCCACCCGCCCCACCGTCCTGCCTCCGCCTCTGCTCTTCCGCTCTCAACTCCCAAATCCCAAGGACAAAAGTAAGGACACCAATGCAAAGACAGCTGAGTGCTGCTACGGGGCGGGACACACTGGGCCTGTACACAGCACCTCGCGTGCTCCCCCAAGCCCCCAAGCCCGCAAATGGTCGCCCCTTGCACACAGAGGCGGCAGGGACCCGGCTGTCGAGCAGCTGAGCTGGGATCGGAGCCACATCCCTCTGGCTCCGCAGGGCAACGTCCCTCTCAAAGCTGGCTCCTCCGCCTTCAAAACCCACCTCGTCCAGCCGAGCGTGGTGGCACACACCTGTAATCCCCACACTTGGGAGGCTGATGCAGGAGGATCACACGGGTTCGAAGCCAGCCTCAGCTACTTAGTGAGACCCTGTTTCCAAATAAAATATAAAATAGGTCTGGGAGTATAGCCCAGAGGTAGAAAGCCCTGGGTTCCACCCCCAGTACCACCAAAACAACAACAACAACAAAAAACCACCTTGTCCCCAAGAATGGCTTGCACTCAGGGTACCCTGGCTTGGCAAGACTACTTTGATGCTCAAAAGGGGCCCGAGAGTCTAGGTGAACGTGGCTCCTGGAGGGGCGCATCTTACTTGAGTTCCGATTGAAGGGGTGCGGCAGGACGCTCCAGGCAGATGTCTCGGAGCCCACCGTGGCCCTGACGCGGAGGCTGTAGGGAACCGTGGCAGTGATGTCGTCGGTGACGTCACACTTGGGCCCCTGGGTGAGGGGGCCGCAGCTGCTGGGGATCCAGATGTGGCTCATGTACAGGCTCTCGTACTCCCTGGCCAAGGGGAAGAGGGCGCATGCTTGAGGCAGGAGGATCAGAGATTTGCAGCCAGGCCTGGCTACTCAGTGAGGACTTTGCAACTTAGCCAGACCCTGTTCCACAATAAGGGATTAGCCGGACATGGTGGCGCACGCTTGTAATCCCAGCATTCAGGAAGCTGAGACTGGAGGATCTTGGTTCGCAGACAGCCTCAGCTACTTAGTGAGGCCCTTTGCAACTCAGTGAGACCCAGTTTCAAAATAAAGAATTAAAAAGTAGGGCTGGGGGTGTAGCTCGGGAGTAGAATACCCCCGGGTTCCATCCCAAGATCCCCCCAAAATAATAAAAAGACCCCCTTCCTCCAACCTCTTTTGGGTCAGCCAAAGGAGCATTTGCTCCACCCTAGCTCCTCCACCTGCCTCCCTCGGCGGCCACCGTTCTCCCTACTCCCCTCAGCCAAGGAAACCAAGCCTTAAACTGCTGACACTGTTCGGAGCAGTGCCACATAAGAGAGGCCCCTCCTGCCCACAAAGGGTCTCCAGTCATTTGTCCATCTCAAGTCAGGGGCAACTTCATTAGACAGCTGACTCACTGGTGACAAGTGCTATACAAAGCTGGGTGTGGTGGCTCATGCCTCTAACCCCAGTATTTGGGAGGCTGAGACAGGAGGATTGCAGATTCGAGGTTAGCCTCAGCAACTTAGCAAGACTCTGTTTCAAAAGTAAAATAGGACCAAGCTGGCCCCCAGCCTGACCCTGGGCGGGTGGGCAGGCACTGGCGGGGCGCCCGTAGGCGACCCCCCTCTCCACCTGGAAGGACCCCGTGGTCGCCCCCCCACCCGACCCGACCCTGGGCGGGTGGGCAGGCACTGGCGGGGCACCCCTAGGCGACCCCCTTTCCACCCAGAAGGACCCTGTAAAAAAGGAGAAGAAAAAGAAAAAAGGAAAATATTGGAGAGGGGTCAAGGAGGCCGTGGCGGATGCCAGGATACTGGAGATGCAGACAAAACTTATCCACATGAACTGGAATTATTGGAAAAATTCCCTGCTAAGGAGGACTGCTTCTTCTCTACATTGTTAAGAATCTTGGACATCACCTGTAAAGAGAGACTTTAGCAGAGGCCAAGGAGAAAGGTGGTGCTGAAAGCGGTATCCGCGTTGGTGGTGGAGACTTGTATTCAGGAGGAGCAGAAATTGGAGCCTACCAACCTTATTTTTTTTTTTTTTTTTTGGAGAAATTACACCAAAGGTTGAATGCTACCGCCGCTCATGCTTAGGAAGATTGGACAACATGCAGAGTGGAAAAAGAGCTTGGGAAAGATTTGAAATGGTGGAGGCAGTGGCCAGTACTCAGGGGAGGCAGAGATCTGATGCATTACACCTGGAACCTTTGAAGTAATGACCTCAGAGGCAGAATGCTACCACCATGCACCCTCGAGAACATGGGACAAATGGTTGGGTGAAGAGGGTGCTCGGATTAGAGCCTGCCGAGGGGTAAGGCTGGCGACGGACACAGCATAGCTGGGATCGGAGCCTGCCGTGAGGCAAGGCTGGTGCTGGGGCCTCCGAGGCCGGGATCGGAGCCTGCCAAGGGGTTAGGCCGGTGCCAGGGCCAACCCGGCATCGGAGCTTTCCGTGAGGCAAGGCCGTTATTGAGGCCTCTGAGGCTGGGATCGGAGCCTGCCAAGGGGTTAGGCTGGTGCTGGGGCCAGCGAGGCCGGGATCGGAGCCTGCCACGAGGCAAGGCCGGTGCTGGGGCCTCCAAGGCCTGGGTTGAAGCTGCCGAGTGGTTGGGCCGGTGCTGGGGCCAACGGCCGGCATCGGAGCCTTCCGTGAGGCAAGGCCGCTATTGAGGCCTCCAAGGCCGGGATTGGAGCCTGCCGAGGGGATAGGCCGGTTCTGAGGCCAGCGAGGCCGGGATCGGAGCCTGCTGCACGGCAAGGCCAGTGCTGGGGCCTCCGAGGCCAGGATTAGAGCCTGCTGAGGGGTTAGGCCGGTGCCGGGGCCACTGGCCGGCATCGGAGCCTTCCGTGAGACAAGGCCGCTATTGAGGCCTCTGAGGCCGGGATCAGAGCCTGCCGAGGGGTTAGGCCGGTACTGGGGCCAGTGAAGCCGGGATCGGAGCCTGCCATGAGGCAAGGCCATCATTAAGGCCTCCGAGGCCGGGATCAGAGCCTGCCGAGGGGTTAGGCCGGTGCTGGGGCCAGCAAGGCTGGGATCGGAGCCTGCTGCGAGGCAAGGCCGGTGATGGGGCCTCCGAGGCCGGGATCGGAGCCTGCCGAGGGGTTAGGCCAGTGCTGGGGCCAGCGAGGCCAGGATTGGAGCCTGCCGTGAGGCAAGGCTGGTGCTGGGGCCAGCGAAGCCGGGATCGGAGCCTGCCGTGAGGCAAGGCCGGTGATGGGGCCTCCGAAGCCGGGATCGGAGCCTGCCAAGGGGTTAGGCCGGTGCTGGGGCCAGCGAGGCCAGGATCGGAGCCTGCCGTGAGGCAAGGCCGGTGCTGGGGCCTCCGAGGCTGGGATCAGAGCCTGCTGAGAGGTTAGGCCGGTGCCGTGGCCACTGGCCGGCATCGGAGCCTTCCGTGAGGCAAGGTCGCTACTGAGGCCTTCGAGGCCTGGATCGGAGCCGGCCGAGGTGTTAGGCCGATGCCGGGGCCATCGGCTAACATCAGAGCCTACTGTGAGGAAGGCCGGATCTGGGGCCTCTGAGGCCAGGATCGGAGCCAGCTGAGGGGTTAGGCCAGTGTCGGGGCCAGTGAGGCCAGAACCGGGGCCTCCCATGAGGCAAGGCTGCTGCTTGAGCCAGCGAGGTCTGGATCAGTCCACTGGGTAGCCAGGCCACAACTGGGGCCGTCAAGAGTGGGATCGGGCCGGGTGTGGTGGCGCACGCTTGTAATCCCCGCGCTTGGGAGGCAGAGACAGGAGGATCGCGCAGGTTCGAAGCCAGCCGCGTGCGCTGGCTTAGGAGACCCTGTTTCCAAATTTAAAAAATGTAAAAATAGGTCTGGGAGTGTAGCCCAGAGGTAGAAGGGCTTCTAGGAACCCCAGTACCACCAAAAAAAAAAAAAAAAAGAGTGGGATCGGTATTTGCAACACAGCATGCACAGAGAAATATCGCAGAAAATTAAAACCAGATGCTTCCCCTAATCAGCAATAACTAGGAGAAAAGGGGCAACAGGAAGTGGTCGAGCTATAGAAAGGGCCCTATAGTGAAGCAATTAAGGTGACCAATCAGAGGGTATGGAATAGGGGAGGAAGGAGCCTCTTTAAAAAGCAGGAGGTACATAAACATATGTATCAAAGTTAATCACCAAACAAGCATGGGATGGAGGGAGGGGGAGGGAATGGGATGGGGGCTGGATGAGGGCTAATTGGATGATGTGTGCTTGTATATCCTCTCAAGTCTTGTATTCCAATGTGATGTATGATTACAATGCACCAATAAAAAAAAAAATAGGACCAAGCTGGACGTGGTGGCACACACTTATAATCCCAGTACTTGGGAGGCTGAGATAGGAGGTTTGCAGATTTGAGGCCAGCCTCAACAGCTTAGCAAGACTCTGTTTCAAAAATAAAATAGGGCTGGGGTATAGCTCAGAGATGTAATGCCCCTGGGTTCAATCTCCAGTATCACCCCCTCTCAAAAAGAAGAAGTTGCACCAAAATATATTTATACACATTCATGTTCCCAAAGAGCTCCCTGTGGAATCCACAGGACAGTCCCCCTTGCTTGCTTCTGTGAATCCCATGACGCACGCACACAGAGTGCAGATTGTTGCAAATCTCTCCCGGGCTCACGAGGCCTCTCGGAGCCGAGGAGAAAGGGCTGTTCCTCCAGGAACCAACTGAAAAACTATTAAAACAAAACAAAAGCAAAGAACTCACCCTTGGTACTCAACAGAATAGTGCACTGCTGCTCCAGGCAGGACCACGGGGCTCCAGGTCAGGAGGTGCCTCATGTCCACGGAGTGCACGGAGAGGTTCTGCGGGGCGCGCAGCAGGGCCGCCGGGCCTGGGGTGGAAAGAGAGAGGCCGCCGCCAGCCGGAGCCGCCCGGGAGCAACGCGGCCAGGACAGCGCTGAGCTCATGTATCTGGCTAAGGCCACATTCTGGCTTGCGTTCTTGCAATTCTGCCTTGTGATAAAATGGTTTATTAATGATGACGACGGTGGTGGTGAGGGCGGCTAATCTCGATGGTGCCCTTACCGTATTCTCCCTAGCCGTAGTTACAGGCTGTTCATGACCAACTCGGTCAATTCCCGTGACCATGCTAGTAGTAAAGACCGCTGGCTTCTCCATTATACAGATTAGAAACTGAGGCACATTATTTATACATGCAGGTGTGTATTTATGTGTGTGTGTGTGTGTGTGTGTGCGCGCGCGCGTGTGCGTGCGTATGGAACCCAGGGGCTTTCTACCTCTGGGCTACACTCTCAGACCTATTTTATATTTTTTATTTGGAAACTGGGTCTCACTACATTGCTGAGAGCCTCACTAAGCAGCTAAGGCTGGCTTCGAACCTGCACGATCCTCCTGTCTCAGCCTCCCCAAGCACTGCAATTACAAGCGTGCGCCACCACGCCTGGCTATGTATGATTTTATTGTGCACATAAAAATTATACATATATTTATGGGTACCATGTAATGCTTCAATACACACATACATTGTCTAATGTTCAAATCAAGGTAAGCATATTTATCTCCGCAAATATTTATCATTTCTCTGCGGTAAAAACATCCAAATCCTTTCTTCCAGCCCTTCTGAAATATCTAGTGCATTTGTTATCCATCACGGCCCTGCTGTGCGGTAGACTACCAGAACTTGTTCTTCCTTCAAGCTGTAATTTAGTACCCGCTGGCCAAGCCTTCCCCTTCCCTTTTCCTCTCTCCTTCTCCCCACCGTCTGGCAACCGCCATCCTATTCTAACCGCCTACAGCAAGATCCAGTGATACCTGTCCTCCGTACCTGGCCTATTTCACTTAACATACCGTCCTCCAGCACCATCCGTGGTGTTGCGGATAACCAGATTTCAGCCTTTTTATGGCTGAATAGTATTCCGCTGCATAGATGTACCGCATTTTCTTGATAGATTCATCAATGGATGGAGAGTTACATTGTTGTCATTCCTTAGCAGCTATGAATGGGCTGCAATAAACTCCCATGCTGATATTCACTCAATATATTTATTTGTATCATTTGGATACATACACCCGGCAGTGGGATTGCTGGAGAATATGGAGCCTTATTTTTAATTTTTTGAAGCGCCGCCATACTGCAGCACCGCGCGGGATCAGCACTGTTTTGTTTTTATTTTCTGTGTAAGTTTCCAGGTGTCCAAAGAGCACCCTCACCTCCAGAAGTGTTTGAAATAGGAGGGGGTTTTTGTGCTTGTGTGTGTGTGGTAATGGGGACTGAACCCAGGGGCATCCTACCTTTGAGCCACACCCCCAGCCCTACTTATTCATTTACTTACTTGTTTTTTTTATTTTGAAACAAGATCTTGCTAAATTGCAGAGGTCTTTGCTAAGTTGCCGAGGCTGGCCTCAAACTTGCTATCCCCCAGTCTCAGCCTCCCAACTATTGAAATTACAAGCATGCACCACCATGCCCAGCTGAACCAGGAGGTTTAAAGAAAAGACTTAAAAGACTAAATTAATTGAAAATAAATGTCAGTAAAACACGGCTGGCCTTTCTGCTTCTCCTTTTGGGCTCAGTGGATTAGCATTTCCTTGGCAATTATTTTGCTCCCAGAACCAAACAGTCAACCAGCTAACTCACTAAACAACCATTCTGCTTAGCCTGTGCTAAGGCTGTGGGGACGCCAGGAAAGATGCCCAAGTTTTTGCCACAAGCCAGCGCTGAAAAGCAAAGTAAAGTAACCCACTGAAAGGCCAAGGGTCAAGGGTCAGAAGGCAGAGGTCCTGAAGGGATTACAGAAGGAAGGACCAACCCACCAG
This sequence comes from Muscardinus avellanarius, assembly GCF_963383645.1. Taxonomy (NCBI): domain Eukaryota; kingdom Metazoa; phylum Chordata; class Mammalia; order Rodentia; family Gliridae; genus Muscardinus; species Muscardinus avellanarius. The sequence goes on from NC_137790.1 coordinate 133,843,823, forward strand.
GAATGGGCTGGGGCTGGGGAAGGGGACTGAAGGTGGTGCTCTGGTGGGAAATGGTAAAAACAAAGGCCAGGAGGAGGAGATGAAGGGATAATGTGCTGGCTGTAAAGATAGCAGCAGTCCACGCTTATCTTTAAATAGTGTGAAATAGCCAGGCGTGGTGGCACACGCTTGCAATCCCAGTACCTGGGAGGCCGAGACAGGAGGATCATGGTTCCTAGCTGGCCTCAGCTACTTAGTGAGACCCTCTGCAACTTAGTGAGACCCTGTTTCACATAAAGAATAAAAAATAGGGCTGGGGGTGAAACACAGAGGTAGAATGCCCTGGTGAACATCCCGGTACTGAAAAAAAAAAAAGAATAAATATAAGATGAGTGAGAAATAGGGTCGAATAAATATAGGTTGGGGCTGAACATACTGGAGCATCAGAGACAAGCAGGCAGAACTTGGACACCATGTGCCCAGCAGTTGGGAGCCGTGAAGATTTGGGGTCACAAAAGAACAATCTGGTAGGGCGTGGTGGTGCACACCTGTAATCCCAGTACTTGGGAGGCCGAGAGAAGAGGATCGCAGGTTTGGGGCCAGCCTCAGCCACTTAGGAAGATCCTGTTTCAAATTTTAAAAAGAAAATTAGAAATAAGAATGAAAAGGGTTGGGAGTGTCGCTCAGCAGTAGAATGGTACAATCCCCGGAGCCGAGTGCAAGGACCCTAAGTTGGATGCTCAAGCCAGTCCCGAACATCTGTGAACTGCGTTAGCCCTGGCTTACTGCCTGATTCAAACTAACTAGAATAATTACTTCTAAGGAAGTGAAAGAAAGAAAGAAAGAAAGAAAGAAAGAAAGAAAGAAAGAAAGAAAGAAAGAAAGAAAGAGAGAAGGAAGGGAGGGGGAGAGAGAGCATTGAAGTCCCCACTGACATCACAAAATGGCAAATGTGTTGGAGTATTAAAATAAGAAATTTCTCTTGCACGCAGTGTGACATAAAGAAACATCAACAGCTAAGGAGCTGCAGTTTGGGAGCAAAATAACAGGTCAGTACAAGCAGCCCGGAGAGGAGCAGAAAAAATGTTGCAATCTTACTGGCAGTGAAAATGCCTCAAACCAGATTTTTTTTTTTTTTTTGTAAGGGGGATGGAACCCAGGGCATTCTACCTCTGAGCTCCATTCCCAGCATAATTTTTTTTTTATTCTTTATTTTGAAGCAGGGTCGCACTGAGTTGCAGAGGGCCTCACTAAGTCGCTGAGGCTGCCTGCAAACCATGATCCTCCTGTCTCGGCCTCCCAAATGCTGGGATTACAAGTATGTGCCACCACGCCTGGCCTCAAACTAGATTTTTAAAAAATGTTATGGAATAGCTTTTCTGCAATGACCAAGAGAGAAATCCAATTTTTATATGTCTCAGACCTAATGTTAAGCTTACAAATTATGTCTTTTTATTCATGTGTGTTTTGCCAGAACTTTTAATTATTTAACTTTAATCAGCACAAACAGAAAGACCGAGAGATCTATGCCGTACTCTTTAATACCAGGTAATGAGATAAAGAAGAAATGTGCAGAGCTTTGCTAGCTCTTAGACTGTTTCCATCTCTAGATGGTTCTGAACACATCAGCAGAGATATTCCCAAAGAGAATGTAGGCCTTTTCTTTTCTTTGGGGTGTGGGGGATAGAGAACTAGGAAGTAAGCCCTTTAAAAAAATGACATAAGACATTCTATACATATATTTCAACCCTAGACCCTAGCTAGGGAAGTCTTTTTCACCTGCTTAACCTACATTCGAGGCGCACTGTGTTCTAAGTCATTACTTACCTGTGCACAAACACAGAGCCAAGGCGTAGAGAAGCCACATGACAGGACTCGTCCAGGTTCCTGGGGGAAGCGTGGCGTGGGGCTGGGCTCCGCAGGCTCAGCTGGACCCGGCACATGGTTTCCTTGGAAAATGAAGCCGCCCATCCATCTCGACCACGTTGCTTCAGAAGACGAGAGGTGGGAGCTGAGGTCTGAGTTGCCACGACGGCCGGATTGTTCTGGGAAGAGAAGCGGAGCGGCAGGTCAGGGGGCGGGCTCTGCAGCACCCTCCTTCTGCCCAAGCCCAGCTGTTGCACCCAGGGGAGTGGCCTCGGAGCGCTCAGCAGGAAAGGGAGCTCTGGGGAGCGTGAGGGTGTGCTGGGGAGGATGCTGGACCCCAGCTCCGTCCTGGGGGACTGGATGTCCTGAGATCAGGGAACAGGCACCATTATCTTCTTTCTCATCAAACAGCTGTCCTCTTCCAAGGCCGCCTCTGGAGCGCATTCGAACTGGGTACTGATGAGCGGTTTTTGCTAATACATGCCCACTTCAGAAAAAGTAGAGAAAGTAACTAGTTAAGAAAAATCTATAAAAGGCAAAGAAAATATAGCTTCACATTTGCATGCATTTGAAAAATGAAAATCTAGAACAAGAGATAAGAGACTAGCTCGTTTGGTTACCTGGAGGCAAAGGGAGCTGGGAAGACGGAGGAAAACGAGGGCGGGATTCTTTGCTGAGTATCTTATTATGTTCTTCTATTACAGAGTCAGGTGAGTGTGTGGTTGAAAATTAAAACCAATTTTGAAAATGGGAGGCAGACGTTGTCACGACTGCTCCTAGTCAATGATTTTAAACACCCTAAAGTGCAGCTACGATTATAAAATGAACGTGGGGAGAACATATTTGGGTTCTAGTTTCAGAACTGATTCAGAGCGCAACCTGGGGGAAGTTACTCGTGTCTGTTCATTCAACAAACATCCACTGCGGGCCTATCATGTGCTAGGTCCTGGGAATTCAAACATGCCCGCCCCCCAATGAGAACCTCCCAACAAGTGGAGAAGATGCCGATGGAAATCATCTTTAATCAATATTGAAGATACAGGGGCATAAACAGTCACAACGGAATACCAGAAGACTGAGGAGAAACATCTCACCACCTGGAGGCGGTGACTTTGGGGCTGAGTATTAAACTCTTAAAAAAAAAAAATCAGCAGGGCATCACGTGAGCAAGAAATTGTAATAAGTTTGGTGCCGCTAGAAAGCAAGGTTGGCGTGGCAAGAGATGGGGCTCCGAGACGGCAGGATTCCAGAGAGCTTTCAGTGTCTTGCTGAGGGCCTTCAACTTTACCCTGAGTGATGAAGGCCAAGAGAAAGGTTAAAGCCCCCTCACCTTTTTGGTACTGGACACTGAACTCAGGAGCCTTTACCCCCAGACACATGTTAATTTTTTTTTAAAGGTCTTGCTAAGTTGCTGAGTCTGACTTGGGATCTGTGATCCCCGTCTCAGCCTCCCGAGTCCTGGGATTACAGGCGTGCACCGCCACGTCTGGCAGAAGCTCATATTTGATCACGGTGTTGTCTGGGTCTGAGCTTTGAAGGGGTTATGCCTGGAGTGGAGGCAGCAGAGAGGGAGGGCAGATTGGAGGGGGCTGTGGCAGTCATCTAGATGACATTTCCCAAGTCTGGGGATGGGCGCGGTGATCGGAAGACCACACAGGAGGCAGAATTGCAGCTCTGGGATACAAAGTGGGTCGGGAGGGTCAGGGAAGAGGAGCGAAGCGTGACTTTCAGGTTCTGCGTTTGGGTAACTGGGTGGATGGCAGTGCTCAGCTAAAACAACAGAGCAGCAGGGTGGAGTGGGGTCAGGGCAGGGCTGGGGTGGCACAGGAAACGGCGGCGTGCATTCAGCTTGGTGCACTAGAATTTGAGCTGCTTATACAGGCAGGGGAAGTTTCCAGTGTGTAAACAATCTTTGTCTCAAATGAAGGCATGAGCCTGGCCTGGTAGCACACAACTATAAATCCTAGCTGCTTGGGGGGGCTGAAGTGGAAGGAGCCCAGGAGTCCAAGAGCAGCCGCTGGACGTGGTGGTGTACACTTGTAATCCCAGCATTCGGGAGGCTGAGACAGGAGGATCTGGGTTCATAGACAGTCTCAGCTACTTAGTGAGGCCCTTTGCAACTCAGTGAGACCCTGTTTCAAAATACAGAATGAAAAATAGGGTTGGAGGTGTAGCTCGGAGGTAGAGTGCCCCTGGGTTCCATCCCTAGTACCACACACACAAAAAAAGAGCAGCCTAGTTTTTGTAGCAAGATCCATCCAAAACCAACCAGTCAACAGAAACAAATCAAGTGGACGGGTGTCAAGGTATGGGAGCATCTCGGCATTTCATCAGTAGTGGTGAGATCATCCAAGAACATGCATATTACGGAGGCTGTGAATGTATCCTTGAAGAAGATCTACGTTTATAAACCAGGGCAAGAAAAAATATAGGAAGATAGGAGGTGGGAGCAGTAGATCAGAGAAATGGTCCTGGAACAAACTGTGGCCCTGGATTATCAAGGTGGGATGCGGAGGAGAGGACCACTGAGTTAAACACTGAAAATTGCCCCCCAGATGCAGGAAAAGTCATTCGTAAGCCCAGCAATGGAAGTCTCAATGGAAGTCCTGGACCAGAAGCTCTATCACCTTGGCTTGAGAAGTAGATGGGAAACGCAGTTCTCTGTTGATGTAAAGCAGGAAATCGCCCTGTGGGCCTCATTTCCTTCACTCAGAAGCACAATACTGCCTTGCAAGAGAGTTATGGGGATTAGGGAAGAATGCGGTCTAAGTGTGTTGGCACAAAGCCCGGAACACAGTAGGTCTTCACATAGGGTATATTAGCCATGTGTTATAACAATAAGCTAAGGACTTATTTGCTCTGGTCAGCTGGCCCTCTGGTGGCTGCCCGTCTTTTGGAACAGCAAAGCAAGCCCTCTGGTTGGAGAGACTTACTAGGACGTAGTTAAAAGCATCCGGGCTCCTGCAGTTGCTAGGCAAGTCGTTCAAACCATCTGCCTTGGTTTCCTCATCTCTAAACGGGGAGCAACGATGACGGCACCTAATCCGCAGGGCTGTGGTGAGGACTAAATGACGGTAGACTCAGGACAGGAGCTGGCAACGCAGGTTCACCACGCCGGCTCGCCACGTACGAAGCACTCTGCCTGTGCTGCTCCTTCCCAGCACTGAGGCGGCAGCCCGCCCCTCTGCCCTGGCCGCTGCCCACTGGCACCCGATCCCGCCGCCTCGCCTCTGGGTCTAGGCACATCCCGATGTGGAGCGTCACATCTGGCCTCCTTGATTTCTCCTCTCTAAACTCACTTCTGCTCAGTTGGGGCATGTCAAAAGCTGCCAACGAGATGAGCCAATGCGCGCTCCCTACCTGCTCTCTGCTAGGAGTTGTCCCAAAGGCTTTCCATACCTCGTATGCATTTCCCATAACACAACGGACTTGCCAGGCAAGATCTGATTCTCCACTTACCTGATTAACACACAGGCACTCCAAGAAACCGGCTTGTTGTAGATCACAGAGCTATTCAGGGATGGAGGCAGAAAACCCAAGCGAGGTGCGCCTGACTCCAGGATCCCCCTCCTCTCAACTGCCTCGCAGTCAGCAGCGGAGCGCTCAACGGTGGGCAGGCGCAGCGGTGAGCGAGCCAAGGGGTGGGCAGAGGCTCAGCGCAGGCAGCCCTCAGCACAGGCCCGGCTAGACTGGAGCGGTGGGGAAAGAGGAGGGAATTCAGTGTTCCAGCAGGGAGGAGGACCCGAGCCAAGATGGGAAGAAGAGGGAAAGGTATCCTGGAACTGCTACGAAAAAACTAGAAAAGGGAAACAGGAAATGCAAGAAAGACGAACTTATTTACCTGTGCTGTGGACGGCTGTTCTCCGGGCTCAGGTTGCAGTTAGCTGCACCCCGGCACGGGTCCCCGTCAAGACCACCCTGCGCAGCGCTGCCTCCTTGCTCTTGACAAGGTGGTGCTGCCGGACAACCGCCCAAGGCACCGTGAGGAGTCTGTCCTGGGCTCTGCACACCTAAAGGACACTGAGGGCTAATGTCACCTGCCTGCATAACTTCAATAACGGTCCTCCTCCAGCCTGAGCCGTGGCCCAACTAGAACCTCAGACCACGCACCTCTGCCGGGGCCTCGTCATTGGACGAGGGCTCCTGGAGGCCATGCCTCGCCCGCTGGCCTCCACCTTGCACGGGTACCCAGGTCTTGTCTTTGTCTTTAGGGTCCTCTTTCTCTGCCATCTCAATGGCTGGTAACAATCTCTTGACCCAAACCAAACTAACCTTTCTCCTGTTGCCTGCACTTCTTGGGGTAATCTGCACTATCTTTCACAGTTAGAAGATCGCCTGTGTCTGCAGATGAACTGACTTAAGAATGGGCCCATCCCGTCTTCAGCAAGTACAGTCTAGAAATAGGTTCGCTCCTCCCCATCACCTTGGTCACTTAAAGCTTTGACGTTCGGTTACAGAAGGGAATGAAGATGGTTCTTATGGAAAGGAAGGGAGGCTGTGGGGAGGCGGGAAAAGCTTGGTGGCCAAAGAGAAACGGCCAAGGCCTCTGCCCTGCAAGGGGAGGACTCGATGAAAGGGGATGCTCCGAGGGTGCCCACATCCTTTCCACCTCCTCTGAACACACTTTTTCAATTTCCCTCTTAATATTCATTATCTGGTAACCAAGAATTTACCCCTCTTGACTCAAGTCTACACTCGGTGTGAATGGATTACAACCCTTCAGTCTGTCTCCTGATCTGTCTTCCCTGGTTATAACTGACTCTTATTTTATCCGTAACATCCCCACAACTCCTCTGGAGAGGAAGAACCAGCATTTATTCAGAGTACCCTTCATAGTTAAAAGTTTGAAACCAGAAACAACAATCTTTAATAGTGAAGGTCTACCAAATTTTGAAATGATTTTGGCTGCTGTGTTTCATTCAGACACTGGTTAACTGATTCTGTGAAAGATAGTGTGCTTGATGGCCAATTTTATGTGACCTCCTTTGACCATCCTATATAAAGTAATAACCTCAACTTTATAGCCTCATCAGCCCATATTATTATTATTATTATTATTATTATTATTATTATTTTGCAGTACCAGGATGGAATCCATGGGCATTCTACCTGGGAGCTACACCCCCAGCCCTATATTTTTATTCTTTATTTTGAAACAGGGTCTCACTGAGTTGCAAAGGGCCTCACTAAGTAGCTGAGGCTGTCTGCGAACCACGATCTTCCTGTCTTAGCCTCTCACATGCTGGGATTAGGGGTTGGGGATTTGGCTCAGTGTCCAAATGCTTGCCTAGCATGCACAAAACTCTGGGTTCGATCCTTGGCCCTATAAAAAACAATGGAAAAAGTATAAAAAAATACACAATCATATGGTGGGATTACATGCATGCGCCACCATGCCCGGCTCTCGGCCTATTTTAAATTCAGAGCTCTTCTCCACTGGGCATCATGTCCCTGGGAATGTAAGTTGTATGGAGGCTCTGTCCACGTCAGTATTTTATTGCCAGGTGAGAACAGCCTGGCACTTGAGCAATTATATTTTTAAGGGGAGTTGTTTCGGTAGGTACCACCAAAAGCCACTTAAACATACAGACATGTAAGCATAGAGGGATACAATAGTTGAGTTCGCTTTCGATTACTAGAACAAAATGCCTGAGAGAATCAACTTCAAAGGAGGAAGTCTGTTCGGGCTCAGGCTTCATCCATGCGTGCTTGGCCCTCTCATACGTGGACCATGGAGGGGACACATGGCAGCAGAGAAAGAAGCTGGGGCCTGCCCCAACAGACCCTGGAGGGCGGCCCCCAATGACCTAGCTTCCTACCCGAGGTTCCACTGCGTAAAGGCTTCATCTCTCAAAACACCTGTAGGCAGAGACCAAGCCTTCCTCACACCGGCCTCTGGAGGTCACTCCAGAGCCCAACTAGCCAGACTGGCGGCAAATGCTTGTAATCCCAGCAATGGGAAGAGGAGACAGGATTGTGGGGTCACCACCAGCCTCAGCAACTTGCCAAGACTCAGCAACCTCGTGAGATCCTCTTTCAAACTCCAACAAAAAGGGCTAGTGGTGTAGCTTGGAGGTAGAAGCTTGAGTTCAACCTCCAGGATATCCATCCATCCATCCATCTCTCTCTCTCTCTCTCTCTCTCTCTCTCTCTCTCTCTCTCTCTCTCTCTCTCTCTCTCTCACACACACACACACACACACACACACACACTACTGCAAAGTTAAAAAAATATCTTGACGCCAAGTAATTATCATATGCCCTGATGAAATATGTATTTATTCTCTGTAACATCCCCTCTGGCTGAAAATATCAAGACAAGTTTCTTCCTCATCATTGGCTCTAGAGAAACCATGCTTACTCATTTCCCCCAAAGTGGTGAAAAACATAAATTTAGTAACTTCTTGTGTTTGGCCTACATTTAAAGACAACCTTTACTGGTGACTTTCTCCATTATTTTCCAAAGTCATCTGCAAGGTTTCCCTGTAGCCTAAGATATAAATTATTGAGCTCCAAAGTTTATTTTAAGCAACTAAAGACCAACTACCTTAGGCATCTACTTTAAAACATCTACTTACGATGCTTGTTCTCCTGTTTGAAAGTCATCATTCCGCCGGGCGTGGTGGCGCACGTGGAATCCCCGCGCTTGGGAGGCGGAGACAGGAGGATCGCACAGGTTCGAAGCCAGCCTCAGCTACTGAGTAAGGCTCTCAGCAACTTAGTGAGACCCCGTTTCCAAATAAAGTGCAAAATCGGTCTGGGAGTAGAGCCCGGAGGTAGAAAGCCTCTGGGTTCCACCCCCAGTACCACCAAAATAAAAAAAAAAAAAAAAAAAAAAAAGGAAAAAGTAAGTCACCATTCCATGAGCAACGCGCAAACAGGGAAGGAGGAAACCGAGTACTGAGCGTGTTGTGGTTATAACTGAATACAATTCCTGACATCATGCCAGAAGAAAGGCTGGCTTTTCCTATGCTGAATTTGAGGAGAAACATTAAAAATCAGCCGGTCCTGCAGGAAACGCCAGTGCTGGTGCTCAGCCACCACAGGCAGCAAGACAACTGAGGGGTTTGATGTAACACTAGTGCCGCAGCCAAGCGTTCTCAGAGACGGCGGTGTAAAGCACTCACCTGTGCGAACAATAATGTGACATTTCTGAAGTCCACTGCAGGCTGACCAGGACAGAAAATGAGGACATCGTCTATACTGAATTTCCTCTAAGAAATGAATGAGACGGTTGTGAAGGCATCGGAGAACAGGTAAGATCTATGTAAAACACAAGCCCACTGAAGCTCTGGCCAACATGCACAAGGCCCTGGGTCCGATCCCCAACACTGCAAAAATAATAATAATAATTTAAAAACTTAAATAGATAAATGCAAGATTAAACAAAACTTTCTTCTAGCAAAGTATTGAAGTAGAAAGTTAAAGCGTGCTGTAAGGCTACACACACACCACACTGACGTTGATTGGCGATATATATGAAGCGATTTTGAAAAATGAGAATTTCCAGATTCCACGTCCTAACCTCTCCGTGTGTCAGAAAGACTAGGGGAAGCGTAATTGCATTTGGAGATAAGAACTAGGTGGAGAAGGGTTGGAAGACTTTATCATGCTGTTCAAACATTTTCATCACACGCACCGGTAAAAACAAGGGGACCCAGTGCCCACACTAGGTTCCAGGTGATTGCTAGTTAGGGGAATTCAACCCCAGTTGCCGGCTTATTTTTAAAAGTAAACTGTAAACTGTACTTTGGATTTTATGTTAAATTCCTTTTTTTTTTTTTTTGGCGGGTCTGGAGACAGAAGCCAGGGGCATTCAACCTCCAAGCTACACCCCCTGCCCTATTGTTTTTATTCTTTATTTTGAAAGTGGGTCTCACTGAGTTGCAGAGGGCCTCACTAAGTAGCTGAGGCTGTCCCTGAACCGCGATTCTCCTGTCTCAGCCTCCCAAATGCTGGGATTACGAGCGTGCGCCACCATGCCCGGCTCCCAATTTTTAAATGTGTGCTTTTTTTTTTTTTTTTTTTGAGCCAGGGTTTGTGTTGCTCAGGCTGAGCTCAAATGATCCTCCTGCTTCAGCCTCCCCAAGGAGCCAGGACTACAGGCGCACACCACCACACCCGGCTTCATGACTTGAGCACTGTGTAGGCTGAACAGTGATGTCTTTGGCTATGCACAGCACCCTGCCGAGAGGCGGAGGTGAAATTCCTGCCTTCTCCATGATAAGATGGGGCCTCCTCACAAGGTACTGCTCAGACTGGCGACCCTGCTTCTCGCTACCGCTGGATCACGTGGCAAAGTATTCCAGCTGGCAGTAACTTAGGTCATCTACAAGGGCGACTCTATCCTAACGACCTAAGTTGCATGTCTGCTGGGGCATTTTACTCTTGCAGCAATGGGAATGAATGGCACTGTCTTCCTCCTCTTCCTTTTCGGTGGTGCCCCAGCCCTTTTTTAATATTTTGAAACAGGGTCTCACTAGGTTGCTAAGTCTCACCATGTTGCTGAGGTTGTCCTCAAACCTGGGATCCTCCCATCTCAGCCTCTCAAGTACTAAGATTAAAGGCATGTGCCACCACAGCTGGTCTTTCTTTTTTAAAATGATATAGCTGTGAAATAATTTTTAATAGTTCTAGGACTGTCAACATTCACAGTAATACATGTGTAAAAATATATTTTATTTATTTATTTATTTATTTATTTATTTATTTATTTTTTGGGTGGTACTGGGGTTCCTGGAAGCCCTTCTACCTCGGGGCTACACTCCCAGACCTGTTTTTACATTTTCATTTTGGAAACAGGGTCTCCTAAGCCAGCGCACGGCTGGCTTCGAACCTGCGCGATCCTCCTGTCTCCGCCTCCCAAGCGCGGAGATTACAAGCGTGCGCCACCACGCCCGGCATAAAATATATTTTAAAATATAAATATATACAGTCAGCTGTATCCTAAGAATTTATAACCAAAGAGAAATTACAGCAGCAATAGCTTTTCTTTTTGCTACTAAGCGTATATACATATAATGTTCTAAAAAAAAAAATTCAAGATTTTGAAGAAGTTATTTGTAGAAGTAGGCTGGGCAAGGTTTACGTGTGTTATATATATTTAGTCATTTCCAATGTGAAAGAAAATTTCAGTAATAGCAATTTTCCCAGGACCCTCCTCCTACTCAAAAACCAGGACAGAGAGAGCAACATGTCATGATAAGCAAAACAGCAGGCAGGGAATGAGGAAGCCTGGCTCCTGGCCCAAGCCCCGCTACCTGCCTGCCTATGCAGCTACTCTCTATGGCTGTCCCAATTCTTCTTTTTTTTTTTTTTTTGGTACTGGGGATGAACCGAGGGGCACTCTCCCTCCAAGCTACAACTCCAGCCCTATTTTTTATTCTTTGAAACAGGGTCTGAGTTGCAGAGGGCCTCACTAAGTAGCTGAGGCTGGCCACAAACCGCAATCCTCCCGTCTCAGGCTCCTAAACGCTGGGATCACAAGCGTGTGCCACCATGGTCCGACTAGGCTGGCCCAATTCTATACAAATGCTGCAAGTAAAACTCATGCTCATGAAATGGCCACTGGCAGAAGGATTAAGACTTTTAAAGACTGAAGGACAAAGCAGAGTAGTTCCCGGTGAGTGTCTATCCGATGCCGAGCACGTAGTGCATACTGCTGGCACACGAGTATCTGGGAACTGCAGCGACAACAGTGAATCAGTCACGGTGCAGGCACCTGGGCCCTCTCCCGTGCTATTCCATTCCTAGGCGCTTTCTCAAAGCCCTGCACTGTTAGTACCAGTTCAGTGTGTGTGGTGGGGCTGCTATAACACAAGGTAGTAACTGCTCTTTTTAACCTTTTTTTTTAAATAATGAAGGCCGGGGGACAAACCTGCAGAGAAAATGAAAACAGCATCAAATATGTGGTAAAAGTGAAAACACTGCCCCATTCTACCATTTTTAAACTGTTCTCAATTTAGTCATGTGGTTTTACAGCAAAAAAGGTAAACACCCCAATACGATGTTTGAATATAATGCACCAATAAAAATATTTAAAAGGAAAAAAGGTAAACATATATAACTTTTATTTCCATTAAATTTATCTACTAATAATTACTATAATAAACAAAGAAGCAATCAGAAAGATAATATCTAAAAGGCTTTAAAAGCAGACCTAATAAAGATGAAAATTTGTAGGTTAACGCCTTAATTATATTTGCTGACTTCTGCTGCTTAGTGGGAGAAGTCAGGACTGCCACCCAGTGGCAACATTAGTCTTTAAATGATCTTAAGATTTAAATAATATAATATTTAAAATAAAAAAAATGAAAACCTCAAATTCCACAACCTCAATTTACCATCAATAACTCTGATGTATTAATATGTGTTTATAAAACAAAGAGTGAACTATTCATATACTTAGGCAGCACTGGGGAATTTTTTTGAAAACATGACTTTCTATGCTTTACTAAGTTACGCTTTTAGTACTTATTTTCAAAGAAATATTGATGGGTAGTTTACTTAAATTTAAATCTTACACCCAAATCCTCTACATGGTAAACAAAAATGCAAAATTTAAAAATTAAGATAATTTTATCTAACCACAGGCACATTCCACTTTTCCCTCGGGTATAATCAACTGTAGTGTCCAGTCAACAAAGCTTGAAGCTGAGAAGAGGAGGGGGGGCCCGGCGCAGCTCAGTGCTCGGCCCTTGCCTAGCACGCGCAAGGCCCTGGGGCCAGCCAATCCCCAGCGTGGGGGCGGGGGCTGAAAGAAGGTAATGAGTAGGGAAATACTGTCCCTTACAATTAGGGAGGGAAACCTACTACCTCCCCAAAAGTGGGCCATACTTTATACACTTGCATAAATATAACATATTACAATATAAGATGCTTTGGTAAAGTAACAGTAGGAAAAAAATAACACTAGAGTATCCATTTACAGTTTTAAAAGCTCAGTATCTCAGAGACTGCTCTATCTTGAATAACAAGATGGAAAAAAGCACCAAAAAATTCTTAAGAATTCAGTGAATTTTGTTTCAACAGTTGTATATTAAAATTGCATATGATATTTTCTAACTTATGCCCCATCTGATTTGCACAATACTGAAGACAATGAATGAACGTATAAAACTAATGGTGTATACAACATACATGGTATTTACAACGGCTTCTGACAAATATAATACCTAAAAATAATTTCTAATTTTCCATTTATTATTGCTATTTAGTCACAAAAAAGATTAACACTCTCCAAGAAATTTATTTTAGCACATGTCATATATAGATATACTTTCATATGAAGAAAAACCATGGCAGGACAGGTTGCCTTTACAAGGAAATAGAGGACTTGTGTATTAATTTTTTTCAAAATACAAAACCTTAATATTAGAAGCAAAGAGAAAAACAGCAAGGAAGAAAGCAGTAAAAGAGAAGACCCAGGATAAGGAACTGTTCTATGCAGTCACTGTGTACATAGTATACATGTATGGGCTGAGTTATAATAAAAATACATATGTGTTGTAGTCGATGCTCAGAGTTACAACAGCGACTCCCAATCACGCATGGCTGGACCAGCACTTTCTCAGTCTCAACTACACGACAAATCAAAGCTGCAGCGCAGTCACTTCTCATCAGCAGTATCATGACAAATGCTTGACAAGATACAATTTTTCTCCTTGTTCGCTGGTAAAAATGGGTGCCTTTTTGTAATGTTCTACAAGTTCTTCCATGGTGCTGAACTTACGCTGCCCAATGCAGTACACAGTCTCTTTGAGTTGGACTTTAAAATGTTTGTTTTTCCCTTGTGCTTTTAGTGATACTGAGAAATCGTTTGGCTGAAAGAGAAAAAACAAACAGTAAACACTTTGAAAACTAAGCGCTAGCATTTTCATACTCAATTGGTCAGTGCTCAAAGCTGGGTGCTTACTAAACACGAGGCACCTGTTCATGCTGACCTGTTCACATAGATTACGTTAACTCCTCAACAGACCTTTATAGAGGGGAGATGGAGGCTCAGGGAGGCCACCCTGTCCAGTATCGTTACCTGGCTCTCAGCACCTAGCTAACAAGAGGCAAGATTCAAACCCGTGTGGTCAGTTCAACATCCAGTGCTCACAGCACAGCGACTACAGCAAATTCACTAGCTTAATATCTGAGGCACAAGGGCTATTTTCTCTTCAGGCAGAATATTGAAGATGAGAAAATCCCAGACATCCACCCGACTCCTTTTCAACTTGTAGCTAACAATAGCTAACTTAGAGATAAAACTATGAATTCTCAAAAATAAAAGACACAAATGAGAACTAACATACACTCTAATGAAAGGTCAAAAACTCAAATGGTGCACACGAGGCCCTTCGCAATTTAGTGAGACCCTGTTTCAAAAAAGAATAAAAATAGGACAGGGGGTCGAGCTCGGAGGTCAAATACCCCTGGGTTCCATCCCCAGACCCACTAAAACAAAAACAAAAAAAACCTCAAATGTCTGCGAGGACCAAAAGCATCACTATAGAGGGACAGTGGAAATGGACAATGCTGATCTAAAGAAAACAAATACTTCTCATCTGTGATTGTTGCCTTGCAGGAAGCAGGGGAGGGATTCACTGTTGGCAGGTTTTAAAAGGACATTCTAAAGCCGGGCATGGTGGCACAGGCCTGCAATTCCAGTACTTGGGAGGCTGAGACAGGAGGATCTTAAGTTTGCAGCCAGCCTCAGCTCCTTAGTGAGGCCCTATCCAACTCTGTGAGACCCTGCTTCAAAATATAGAATAAAAAATAGGGCTGAGGTGTAGTTTGGAGGTAAAATGCCCTGGGTTCCATCCCCAGTATTGCCAAAACAAAAGTAGGGGGATTCTTAAAAAAAAACTTTTTTTTTTTTTTTTGCGGTACTGGGGATGGAACCCAGGGGCATTCTACCTCAGAGTGACACCCCCAGCCCTAGATTTTATTCTTTATTTTGAAACATGGTCTCACTGAGTTGTAAAGGGCCTAAGTAGCTGAGGCTCTGTGGATGGCATTCCTGTCTCAGCCACCCAAATGCTGAGATTACAAGTGTGTGCCACCACGCCCTGCTTAAAGAAGTCTAGATTTTTATAATAAATCTCCCAATATTTAAATATTGGCAGTGAATTCAAATATTTAAAAAACATAGCCAGGCATGGTGGTGCAGGCTTGTAATGCCAGTACTTAGGAGGCTAAGACAGTAGGATCACAGGTTCACAGCCAGCCTCAGAACTCAGTGAGGCCCTCCACAACTTAGTAAGACCCGGTTTCCAAATAAAAAATAAAATAGTGCTGGGAATGTAGTTCAGAGGTAGAGTACGGCACTGGGTTCAATCCCCAGAACAAACAAAGAAACAAACAAAAACAAACCAAATGCAGGTCACGTATGCCTATTAGAAATCTCTACCTTAGCCGGGCGTGGTGGCGCACGCTTGTAATCCGTGCTTGGGAGGCGGAGGCAGGAGGATCGCGCAGGTTCGAAGCCAACCATGCTGGCTTAAGAGACCCTGTTTCCAAATAAAATATAAAATAGGTCTGGGAGTGTAGCCTGGAGGTAGAAGGGTCCATCCCCAGCACCCCCCCCCACACACACACACAAAATACAAAATCTCCACCTTAAAATTTACATTGCTAAAAGCAACTGCATACTTTGCGTAGAATTTGTGTTCTGACCACAAGAAAATACATAATACTCTGCATTCAGCTGCCTAAGTAGTTTTTTTTTTTCCCTTAAAAATAAAAAAATAAAAAACCCTCACATTTTTCTGAACAGTCTTTGTCATCCCAGAAGGCATTTCCTCCCAAAGTGTCAAGCAGTGGACAAGACCCGCGCCTAGCAACAAATGAGCCGGCGCGCGTCCCTCCACTGGCCGCCAGGGCACAGGCAGAGTTCAAGTACCCTCAACCTGACTCACGTTTCCTTCTTTTTGTTCAAATACACATTCATTTTTGTACAACTACGTTCATATTAATACTAATCATGCTTTGGAAGGTAGAAAGGTAGTGAAGTGGTGCTGTATTTACCAGTGGGAAAAGGGCAATTTTTAAAGAATATGAGTGTCGTAAAATTTTAATACCCAAGAAAAAACCCGAGACCAAATAACTATATTCTTCCTAAATTTTTACAGTTTTATAGTTTTATTGGTACTGCAGTATAATTTATCCTTTATTACAAATGCACTTGAGAGTTAAAATAGGATTTGCTTTGTCTCATAGCACTGGGGACTGAACCCAGAGCTCACTCGTGCTAAGCAAGCACTCTGCTACTGAGCTTCTACCCTGCTCTCTCCTGGGTCAAGTCTCACTATGAGGCCCAGGATGACCTCACACTGCACTCCTCTCCTCAGCCTCCGGCGTGGCTGGAACTACAGGTATGTGTCCATGCTTGGTGCTAAAATAGGTTTTTGAAGTACAAAATGAAGCAGGACTTTAACTTCTGAACAAATGATTTATGAAGAAACTATCAATTTTTTTTAATTTAGGGATTTCCTATGTTATTGACCAATAATTATTTTCTTATATACCACACCTAACAGCAATAATTTTCCCAGTTTAATCTACTGAATTACTCTACTCTCAATGAAGAAGCTAATGTTCAGTTATCTCCATTTTTCTGTTTAATGCAACAGAAAATATTCCAGGAATGTCAAGCTGACACAACTGGACATGGCCAAATAATCCAGTCCATTCCAGTTTTGTTCAAAACGCAGACAGCTGGAGAGAGCGCTGACTTTGGCTCAGGGCATGGTGCTCAGGTCCCAGCCTATAACCTGGCGGGAGTCAGGGAGCACACATGCCCTCCAGCCCTCCACTATTGTGATATCCACGGCTCTATTTCCGTTAACTTTTGAAAAACAACTTACCGAAGATTCACTATCACGAATGAGGAAGTCCCCTTCGTGCCCCCTCTCATTTAGTGCCATTTCTGCCTGGTGCCTGGTGACTCTGCCGTAATACCAGGGGTGGCCCGCGAACTTCCCCGTGAGCGAAGGCCTGATGTAGTCACACTGTGGCGGCGATGGTCCCAAACCCGAGGTCAAGGGGTTATTCTGCATGATGGTAACATAGTTTTTTGGCACCAGACCAACCATTCCATTGACCTTCCTGCATTTCCACCACTCTGGGTCATTTTCTGGCTTCTCAATAACATCCATTACATCGCCTCTCTCAAAATTAAGTTCTTCGTCATTGGATGAGCTGAATGGGTAAAGAGCCTGCACCACATGCAACACCTGTGCAGTGTTCAGGTTGTTGACTACTGCTGCTAATTTCTCTGACAGGGAACCCACGTGGTCCCCCAAGGGACTGTCACCTTCTTCAGTTACATAGTTTGAAGGGAACCATCCGATTTGTCCATTGTAGCTCCCCCGCCACCACCCGTCGCTGCATTTCTCCATGACGATCACCTTCGTCCCTTTTATCAATGATAACTCATCCTCCCTCTCAGCCATGTAGTTAAATTTCACAAAGGCAGGCATGTTGAGGTCATAGAGACGCTCTCCTGGGTCAACAAAGCCATCGTCAGCGTGAGCCGCAGAATCCGGAACACTAGGCTTTCTTTTCACTTTTCCAATGCCTGTTTAAACACAAAGGAGGCGATAAGAACATAGAACGGTGACTACATCATCATAACCTTGAAAGATCTTCAACTCTGTATAGCATTTTAAGCCTTTAATCCATGTAACAAGTGTCTATGTTGTATAAACACCTTTTTGGAAATAAGATCAAAATTCTCTTTTCACAACAAACACTTAACATAGAATTTAGCTATGTGAGTTTCCCTTCTCCTCTTTTCATTTGCAAAGACCTTGAAATAACAGCACAATTATAAGGCTATCCTAAGTTAATGGAGTTTTTCTTAAATATTAGTAGAGATTATTTCTCCTATAGCTATAATCCAAGTATATAAAAGCTGCAGTAAGTCCATATCATTTTATTAAGCTAAATTTTATAATTAGCTGCGTAAGAATAAAAGTGACTTAAAGTAGGATTTGGTATGTGATATAAAACCACTGCTACGCCCGGGTAGTCTCCTGTGCTCTGCTGGGTCCCAGGCCAGAGGGTCTACTCCGTCCTGCGTACCCCAGGGCCGCGGCGCGCCGGCTCCCTTGCTCCACCGCATCACGAGTAACCTCGCCCGCAGACTTGTTTACTTTATCACAGACACAGTCCCAGGGACCTTAGAGTGCTTAGTACACAGAACACACTGCATAGTTGTTGGGAGAAGATGAGGAAATCACCAGCGGTGCCACTACCACAAGCACGAGCGGCGCCAGCCCAGCCCAGCCCAGCACTTTGAGGGACACTTGCTTCTTAGCTACTTTCTGGTATACTGCAATCATACATCAGAGTGAGGTTCAATGTGATAAAAACATAAATGCCCGAGCTCTTTGAGCACTCCCCTCCTCACCCCTCCCGCCTCCCACACTGGTGAAGGTGTGATGCCTTCGCTCACTGCTGCAGTGCTGCGGCTTCTCCAGACGACCCTTCCTCGCTCTTTTGGGACTCTCTGGTAGCCTTGTTTCTCTTCAGTCAACTATCTAAAATATACTCAAAACTCTGCTCCTCCAAAAGAAAGCTATCTTACCTTTGCTATTCTCAGGGGAGAGTGCCACAGACAGAACCCAGGGCATCCCACCTCTCACCCCAGCCCTTTACATATTTAATTTGGAACAGGGTCTTGCTAAATTGCAGAGGCTGGCTCAAACCCGCTATGATCCTCCACCCTGCCAAGTGCTAGGATTGATTACAGGCGAGAACCACCTTCTTTTTAATCTGTATCATTCTTTAAAAAGCTGCCTTCCCCTTTTCCATCAACTCTCACCACTTACTCACACTCTTACCTTTTTATAATCTGATTATCTCTACCACGCAATCAAAACCACTCACTTTAAAACCTCGTGAGAACTCTGCCACCTCCTTACCCACAGCGTGTGCCACTTGGAGCACAAGGTCTCAAACCATCCCCGCTGCCTCTCCGTCTCTGGCTCCCGTGCCAGTCTCCTCTCTTCACCCTGACCTGGGCGCCTCTAACCCTGCTCTGAGCGCGTGGCGAGGGTCTTGCTCACTCTCGGGTTTCCCTAAGAGTGAACTTCCCAAGGACAGAAAAGTGGTCCTCACTGCCCTTGTCTCCAGCTCAGCGGAGCCTCCAAAGTGGATGTTTACTGAATGAATAAGCGAGTGTATGACTCCTTAGCTAAAAGGGGGTATTTTCCAAGATGCCCTGCTGGGCCTTCCCCTCCATTTTAAGGAAACCAAGCACTTTCATTTCAAAATCTATGCAGTCAGTTCTCAGATTTCTCTGCAGCTCTGAGCTCCTTCTGAAATTCAAGTACTAGAATTTAAATTGCCACTAGATACCTAAATTGTATTATTAGCACCTCAAACCCAGTACCTATGTCGACATAAAAATAATGTTATACCAATAAATCAACTTTCCCTCTCCCAATTTTCTTCCTTCTGCTTAACAATACCATTCTGAAAATCTCCACATCAAGAGTCACTAACACCACCCAAAATGGCAGAGCAGGGAACCCAACGCTCCTTCTGAACGCCAGTGAATGAGCTAGCAAATTCTGCCAGGATCAAGCTCTGTAGGAGTCTGGCATCTAAGGAAACAGACAAGGGGAGGCTTGGTGAGGACGCTGCGCTCTGTGCCACGGCACTGCAGGCTGGCCTGCCCCAACACCCCAAGTCAGCACTGTGAGCGCTGCGCCTGCACTTCTAAGGCCGGAGGGAGGGAGCCACGCAGGCCTTACTCTTCAAACAGTTGTGACTGTGGGTTTCGGCTTGTCTGCTGGCAGTGCCCACCCCCAGAACTGGTACAATGGATTCCCTCGCTGGGGGCACCTCGGGGCCAGGCTGTCTTCTGGGGTACCTACAGCCTAAATCATCTGATCGATGGAGCAGACAAGGTGCAGACATATGCCAGTTCCCTTTTTTATTTCTTGTTTTGAAACAGTGTCTTGAGAGCTGGGTGTGGTGGCGCACGCTTGTAATCCCAGCATTCGGGAGGCTGAGATTGGAGGACTGCAGTTCTTGGACAGCCTCAGCTACCTAGTGAGGCCCTCTGCAACTCAGTGAGACCCAGTTTCAAAAAAATAAAAGAAAAAAGAAAAAAAGAGCAGGGGGTGTAGCTCAGAGGTTGAATGCCCCTGGGTTCCATCTCCAGACCCACAAAAAAAAAAAAAAAAGAAGAAGAAATAGGGTCTTGATATGTTGCTGAGAAGCTCTCTATGGTGCTCAGGCTGTCCTCAAACCTGTGACTCACCTATCTCAGCCTCCCAAGTACTGGATTACGGGAGTGTGCCACTATGCCCTGCTAGAATATATACTTAGTAAAAATAGTTTAAAGCCAGGCGTGGTGGCGCATGCTTGTAATCCCAGAATTTGGGAGGCTGAGACAGGAGAACTGCAGTTCACAGACAGCCTCAGCTACTCAGTGAGGCCCTTTGCAACTCAGTGAGACCCTGTTTCAAAATAAAGAATAAAAAATAGGGCTGGAGCCGGGCATGGTGGCGCACGCTTGTAATCCCCGCGCTTGGCATAAGAGACCGCACTGGCGTAAGAGACCCTGTTTCAAAAATATAAAATAGGTCTGGGAGTGTAGCCCAGAGGTAGAAGGGCTGCCAGGAACCCCAGTACCACCAAAAAAAAAAAAAAAAAAAAAAAAAAAAAAAAAAAAAATAGGGCTGGGGCTGTAGCTTTGAGGTAGAATGTCGCTGGGTTCCATCCCTAGTACCACAAAAAAATAAATAAATAAATAAATAAAAATAAAATAGGGCTGAGGGTGTAGGTCAGAGGTAGAATGCCCTAAATTCAATTCCCAGTACCACAAAAAAAGGTACAGATTAAGACAAATTAAAACAGATAAATGAAAGAAGGTATCAACAACACCAAAACTGCAAACCCCTCAACAATAACCAGTGTATGCTCATCTGCAGTGAGGCTCTTTGAAGTCCCCATGGACACTGAATAAGCAAGCAGCAACCGCCACGGCTTCCAGGGAAGCACGCTTTCCCCAGCCACTCAATACAGAACCTTATTATGTATTGCTCTCTTTGAAGACATGTATTTAATATAAACTGTGACTTAGTAACACTGAATTCACAACTAACATCACTTAACTAATGCCTGAAAAAAATTTATCTAACATTTTTTCCACAAAGAAAATTATGACTTTCTTTTTCTTTTCTTTTTTAGTTTTGCAGCACTGGGGATGGAACCCAGGGACATTCTACCTCCGAGCTACACCCCCAGCCCTTTTTTTTAATTCTTTACTTGAAACAGGGTCTCACTGAGTTGCAGAGGGCCTAAGTAGCTGAGGCTGTCCTCAAACAGTGACCCTCCAGTCTCAGCCTCCCGAATGCTGGGATTACAAGCGTGCGCCACCACGCCCGGCTTACAGCTTTCTTGTGTAGAAACACTAAACAATACCTGACTAAACAGACTTGGAAAGGGACGAGAGCAGCAGCGGGGGAAGAGGCCCAGGCCTTGGGCAGGTGCTGCCCACCAAGCAGGGCGATGCCACTCCACACGTCAACAAAAGCACTTTGGGGCTGATGAATACATTTTAGCAAGTAGGAGAATTCACACACATCAAGACTCAGTGGGTTTGTGTAAGTATCGTTCAGTGTGAAAGTGGTACTGGAGCGGGCATGAGGGCTGATGGGAGGCTGCAACTAGGAGGGTCAAAGGTTCAAGGACGGCCTCAACACTCAACAACATAAGCAAGACTCTTTCAAAACAAAAAATAAAAAGGGCAGGTGTAGCTCAGAGATAAAATGCTCATGAGTTCAATCCCCAGGAACCTGCCACCCAAAAAAATACTGGGATAAATGGGCACTCATATGCAAAACAGATGAAGTTGGACTTCACATTTTATATAAAAATTAACTCAAAATGGATCAATGACCCACATATGTGAACTAAAATAAAACTCTTCAGAGAAAACACAGGAGTATTTGATCTTTATGACTTTGGATTTAGCAATGGATTCTTAGAGAGTGACAACACAGGCCAACCTGGTGGAGCACACCAGTACTCCCGAGGACACCCTGCTTCAAAAGAAATAAATTAGGGCTGGGGGTATAGTTCAGAGGTAGAACACTCCTGTGTTCAATCCCCAGCTCCACACACAGAAAAAAAGATACTGACAAGAGCACTAGCAACTACACACACACACACACACACACACACACACACACACACACACACACACACGAAGTCCTTTTGCATTAAAAATAAAAACATTTGTGAGCAGGGCATGGTGGCACAGGCTTGTAATCTCAGCAAGTACTGAGACTACTGAGACAGGAGGATCACATGTTCATAGCCAGCCTCAGCTACTTAGTGAGGCCCTTGGCAAACTAATGAGACCCTGTTTCAAAATAAAGAATAAAAATTAGGGCTGGGGTGTAGCCGCTGCCTTTGTTTCTACCGATAAAAAACGAACTCCCAGTCTCCTGCCATTAAAACGCTTGATAAAGTTATCCAAACAACATGTTTGCACTGTCCTTCCACAGCAGGTCTCCCTCAGATCAATGTATTATCTTTTCTAAATCTTCTTCTTTATTTGTTCAGGCTGCTGAGTAACTTAGAGCCACCGGACCTTTACCTGCTCCTCAGAGCTGGCACCTTCGGGGCAGGGTACAAGGGGCAAACAGGCCCCATTCACGACGGCTCTGACCGCATGGCCTCGTCGCCCCAGCACCCGCCTCTGAATGCCATCATCACACTGATGACCAGCTTCAGCCTGGAAGTTTCTGAGGACACAGCCTGGTGCAGTAGCACACACCCCTGTAGTTCCAGCCACTAGGGAGCCTGAGCCAGGAGAATCGGTTGAGATCAGGGGTTCAAGGCCAGCCTAGGCAACCTAGCAAGAAGACCCTTTTAAAAAACTGGGGAAGGCCAGGCGTGGTGGCGCACGCTTGTAATCCCCATGCTTGGGAGGCAGAGACAGCCGCGCTGGCTTAAGAGACCCTGTTTCCAAATTTAAAAAATATAAAATAGGTCTGGGAGTGTAGCCCGGAGGTAGAAAGGTTTCCAGGAACCCCAGTACCAAAAAAAAAAAAAAAAACCTGAGGAAGGACATAACTGTTCAGATGATCACACTCCCTGAGCTCAGTTGGCGCACCACAATCCTTCTAATCTCAACCAGCCCTTCTACAGCAAACCTCGTGAAAACGTTGGCAAAAGAGATCCAGGTTTAAATTGTAGTCCTGTGTGATCTTGGACAGTTATTTAATATTCTTTGAACTCCAATTTCCTTCTTTGCTATGTCAAAGTTTCTGTAAAGAATTGTGTGTATGACAGCACAGAGCGTGACACACAAACGGCGCTCCATGATGATCATTTCCTATCTCCTAGTGCTTCTAGAATCTTTTTTTTTTTTTTTTGGTACTGGGAATGGAACCCAGGGGTACCTCTGAGCTATACCCCCAGCCCTGTATTTTCATTACTTATTTTTTGAAACAGGGTCTCACAGAGTTGCAAACGGCCTAAGTAGCAGCTGAGGCTGTCTGTGAACCGTGATCCTCGTCTCAGCTTCCCAAATGCTGGAATTACAAGTGTGCACCACCACACCAGGCTCAGGAATTTAATTTTTCAAAATACTCAAACTGCCAGGCAATTCCAGTACTTGAGAGGCTGAGAAAGGAGGATTGTAAGTTCAAGGACAGACTCAGCAACACTACAAGTCTCTGAGCAACAAAGTGAGACTTTCTAAACAAAAAATAATAGGGCTGAGAGTGTAGCCTTAAGGCAGAACCCCCCCAAGGTTCAATACCCAGTAACCCCTCCCAACACACACACATGTACTTTTTTTATTTTTTATTTTGGGGGATACTGTGGGTGGAACCGAAGTAGCTCTACCTTTGAGCTACTTCGGCCATATTTTTTATTCCTTATTTTGAAACAAGGTCTCACTAAATTGCTGATGGCCTCACTAAGTAGCTGGGGCTATCCATGAACCTGTAATCCTCCTGTCTCAGCCTCCCAAGTACTGAGATCACAAGCATGTGCCACCATGCACCACCTCACTGGCTCACAAGTACTTTTATTTATTTATTTTTTTCCCAGTACTGGGAATGGAACCCAGGGGCATACTATCTCTGAGCTACACCCCCAGCCCTATTTTTATTCTTTATTTTGAAACAGGGTCTCACTGAGTTGCAGAGGGCCTCACTAAGTAGCTGAGGCTGTCCTCGAACCATGATCCTCCTGTTTCAGCTTCCCAAATGCTACGATTACAAGCGTAATTATTATTATTATTATTTTTTATTTTTTTTGGTGGTACCGGGGTTCCTGGAAGCCCTTCTACTTCCAGCCTACACGCGCAGACCTACTTTTTTTATAGTTTTATTTGGAAACAGGGTCTCTTAAGCCAGCAAGGCTGGCTTCGAACCAGCGCGATCCTCCTGTCTCTGCCTCCCAAGTGGGGGGGAGTCGCAGGCGGGGGGGTTTACAAGCATGCACTACCACGCCCGGTGTTCAGGTTTACAAGCATGCACTACCACGCCCGGTGTTCACACGTACTTTTTTTTTCCACACTTACTTTTAAACGTTTACATTATAACACATAGCTGGACCTGGCTGGAGATGAGAGAAAAATGCTCAGACTGAAGCTCTCTAACTTAAGGCAGTCAGTTTTCACCGTTAGCTCTTGTTTGCCTCCACTCTTTCCCTCATTGCTGGTCGTATCTGCTCCTACAGTGCTGCTTCTTAATAGAATCACTAAAAGCTCCTCAAAACTTGGTAAGAACCTGGCCAAGCACTGTGAACATTTATTTATGTAATGGATATCCCTCTTCCTAAGGATCGCAGGTTTGAGGACAGCCTTAGCAACTTAGTGAGGCTCTCAGCAACTTAGTGAGAACCTGTTTTCAAATAAGAAATAAAGTTGGGCTAGGGGTGAAGCTTGGAGGTAGAATGCCTGTGGGTTCAATCCCTAGTACCAAAATAATCAAAACAACTCTTCCTAGCTGGGATTAATGATGTATACCTGTAGTTCCAGTACCTGAGATAGGAGGGCCACAGGTTCGAGGACAGCCTCAGCAACTAAGCCAGACTCTCAGCAACCTAGTGAGACCTTGTTTCAAACAAAATAAAGGTCTGGGGTGTAGCTCGGAGGTAGAATGTCCCTCAGTTCAATCCTCAGGGCCACAGACAAAACAAAACAACAATAAGAACTCTTTCCTGTGACCTGGTTTCCAAATCCTTGCTATACTGGATGGCAGTGCTGAAGTGTCAGTGTCTCAATCCCATCCAAAGTGGGCGAGCTGCATCCTGTCCATGAGCCCGCGCAGGAGGGATCCGCATCCTTCACCTAAGCCCACGCAGACAAGACGCTGGCGCTCCTGTTATCACAGCAGCTGGAGTCTTTTAATCATGTAAACTGCTACCAATGTTCTCATTTTCTTTTACTAGTGACTGCTTCCAGCATCCGGTCTTCCTTGTTTTAAGCATATCATTTTCCCTTCATCTAAAGCTGAGTAATAAAGTTCAACAGAACGAGTCCACAGAAAGTATTACTGCTTTCAATTCCTCAGTCAACGTTTATTCTGTTCCTAATTTCTTCAAAGCCAACCCCCCAGCCCCGTCCCCCGGATTTCCTGACTCCTGTGACAAGCGCAAGCCCACCTTAGTTGTTGACCAGGGCTCCGAGACTTTCCGCGTCAGAAGGGACTTTCCAGGATCTAGTCTTGCCTAACTCTCCTTGACAAACAAAGAACAGGAAATCTGAAAAGTTGGGTTATAGACCCCGGACGGACCACATGGCTCGTCAACAGTTTATCTGAAACAGAACTAAGGCATTCTAAATTCAAACAGATGGTTTTCTTTTCATTACAGGTTTTAAGTCTGTATTTTCACCCACGTTAATTTCATGTAAGTGAAATAAAATGCTTTTGTTATTTGCTTTATCTAAAACACTATAAACTGTTTGTTTTCAAAAGCATTCAGGCTACCACATAAGCAGCGCATATCCTGTTTCCTCTGCTTTCTAAGTCCAGTCAGGGTGTGGGTGAATGAAGAGCCTGTCTCTAAAGAGCTGCCTAGCAAAATAAATACAAATTTTGAGATGCTCCAGGGAGACTGAGTAAAGAAATATTTTTGTTACAAATCTCAAATCTTGGCCCTGGAACTAAAATGCATTGAAGAGTAACAATTTCCTAACATTCAGTAGAGCAAATAATTGTACTGCTGTATTGATGAGGTACAGTGAATCACTGAGTCAATAATACAACAGATTTTTATACCTTTCCTGGCTGATTTATGGTCAACAGCACTTATGACCACACTTAGATATGAAACTCACTGTACTATTAATAAAGAGTAACTATCCTCTAACTCCCCCCAGAATATAGGTTCTATAAAAATTGATATTAGTTTGTTCACTTTACTATTTTTGCCTGACTTAGCATAGGCTCCCAATAAAAATGGTTTGATAAACAAGTCAATGAATACGTTACTAAGTTCTTTAAAAAGAAAACTAATCCCAAAGCTGCAAACTCCAAGATTTGAACATTTTAATAACTCTCCAAAAAGTAAACAGAAGCTGTAAGACATATTCCAAAAGGGTCACTTAGCCACCAGAGCTAGCACAGAAATGAGGCTCATGTGCCACGACGGTCTCCTACAAAGTGCTCGCTCCTCTGTTCTGCCTCCCCCGTCTCTCACTAGGTTACTCTTTGTTTCCGTAAGCTCTTTGTGTAGAGATTCCTACAATAATTCTTCTGTTTTGTAGAAATGGCAAGCAGATATTCAAGGTCAAATCACGTGCACAATTTGAAGATCACAAAGAGGTCTGAGCAGACATACAGACTGAATTCTTGTAAATTAGTACTATTATTTTACTAGTGCTTTTATTAAATGTTATCTTTATAAAAGTACTAAACAGTATCATACTAATACGAAAGCCGAAGATAAAGGATTTGCTCACCTAAGTCTTTTCTCCTAATGCTGTAAAAACATCTATACCTGACTTAATTCACTTCAAATGTCTTTGCTAAAGTGAGTTACTGAATTAAAAGAGCATCAAATCTAAACCATTTATATCTTTTCTCTATTCATTATTTAAACATTCATACTGAAACATTTTAAAATTACTTTATTTACCAAGCCAAAATTAATGCTATTTAATATATTACCAACCATTTAGCTTGTATTACATAAATATTAAATCTAGTTATTATGTAACCCCACAAAATTCTCTCCATAGTTTCCCTTTAAATTCTGAAAGTGAAAAATCGAATACAAACGCTATGGATATTAGAATAACTTACTGAAAAAATCTTTAAAGACGTTTAACCAATCCATTCTGAATAAAAATTCTGTGTTCTCTCTTGTGTTAACTCGGCTCGAGATAATCCTCAGTGAGCTTCCTGGTCGGTTCTGCAACACTGAAACTTCCCACACCCAACCATGTGACCTGGCCCACACCCAGCAATAGAAAGGTTTTTTCTCTTTCCAAAGTTTTCTCTAACTATAAAAGAACTTGAAACACAAGTAGATTATGATGGCCAAAAAATATCCTATGGTTCAGACTTATTTTGGAAGAAACATTAAAGCACAAATATTCTGAATAGTTAAAAATATGTTCACGTATTCATCCTTTCCTTGGTTTCTTCCTTTTCCTACTTATTACCAAAGTGTCTCTAGCAGCACACTCACTGAAACATATCCATTAACTATATGAAACATGTAAGTTACCAAAGAGGGCAACGAAAACTTTGAGAAAAAGGAGAAAGCTGACATGCAAAAGCTGATGTATATCATTATATAGGCTAACTACAGATCACTAACTTAAAACAATGTCTCCAAACACCCTGGAATATAGGTAAGTAATAACTCTGATAGTAAAATAAAATTAACACAGATTTCCTAAGACTTAACTACACACAAAAAGTGATCTGAGCAGTGAAATGTCATGATGACTACATCTATGAAATTATACAGAACACTGGAAATCTCTTTAGCTCAGAAACATATTTTTTTTTTGGTAGTACTACGGATTGAACCCAGGAGCATTCTACTTCTAAGCTACAACCCCCAGCCCTATTTTATTCTTTATTTTGAAATAGGGTCTCACTAAGTTGTGGAGGGCCTCACAAATAGCTGAGGCTGGCCATCAACCTGAATCCTCCTACCTCAGCCTCTTTAGTACTGGGATTACAAGCGTGCACCACCACGCCCACCTCAGAAACTGATTTTTTGTTTGTTTGTTTGTTTGTTTTTGGTCGTACTGGGGATAGAACCCTTCTACCTCCAGGCTACACTCCCAGACCTATTTTATATTTTATTTGGAAACAGGGTCTCTTAAGCCAGCAAGGCTGGCTTCGAACCTGTGTGATCCTCCTGTCTCAGCCTCTCAAGCTCAGGGATTACAAGCATGCACCACCACGCCCGGCCAGAAACTGATATTCTAATGCTTAATAAAATTCTTACTTTGAGCCGGGCATGGTGGCACACCCTTGTAATCCCAGCATTCGGGAGACTGAGACAGGAGGATCACGGACAGACAGCCTTGGTTACTTAGTGAGGTTCTCTGCACCTTAGTAAGACACTGTTTCAAAATAAAGAATAAAAAATAGGGCAGAGGATGTAGCTTGGAGGTCAAATGCCTCTGGATTAAATCCCCAGACCGGTTAAAAAAAAAAGAAAAAAAATTCTTACTTTGAAACTGTATTTTAGTTTTTGCTTAACAACAGTTAAAACATTAAACATTGTTTTCTATTATTAATAAGATGACTCTAAAATAATGTTTAATAAGAAATAAAAACTAAAGCAGTAAGTCAAAATAATATTTCAGATTTGTTAATCATGCTACTGATCCCAAACCATCTTTACAAAGAGAAATTTTTCTTTTCTTCTATGCATAGACAAAGATTCATCAAGCAACAGCATGTCTGTCTGGATACCAAAATTAATTTCTGTCCCTCCCAATTCCTTCCTGTCAGCTAGGGGGAGTTTAATTAAGGAAGGGGGGAAAAAAAAAAAAAAGGCCAGCTTTGGCCAGTACCTACATCCTTCCTATCAGCTTAGCCAAGCCCAGTGGGAAGTAGGCGCTGCTGTCTCTGGCCCTCAAAGAAGGCCAGGAAAAATTAACAAACTCAGAGTGAGGAAGAAAGGAGGGAGATAACAGAGAAACAAATTCGGAGGATCAGCCCTGAAGATGCTAGCGCACGCTAATGAGCCACAGTTTAAAACTTTGACCAAACAGAAGAATAAAATGATTTCTTTTTTAAAGTGAGGTTCAAAATGTCCAGCCATTAGGTATTAAAGCCTGGTAATGTTCCGTGGATCAGACTGCGCTGATCCCCAAGGAGACAATTCTGCATCGGTCTCACTTTTCCCTACCTCAGTTAGAGGCAGTATCGGCCTAAGTCTAAACTCCAACAGGCACTCAGGACCCACGAAGCTGTCTGCCATCTTCTGCTAGAAAGCCGGCCATCTGCTGCTGAGCACAGCTTCATCTCTGACTGGGCCCAGATTTACAGGACTGCTAATGCTCTGAGTGCCTGCTGCCTGGCCTGAATACCTTGCCTGACTAAAATTCCAGTCCTGACCTTTTCAAGTCGACTCGGCCCACTGCAGTCAGAATCCTGAACAAGGAACTAAGTTCCAGAATCCATTTAAAGAAATCTGTTGTTCTTTTAATACAAAAGCAACTCACCTAAGGTATCCTTTAGGTTTTTTACAATAGATGCTTTCCGGGCACTGTTTTTCCTTTCCACATAGTTAGAAGGCACAAACCCCGTTTTATTCATGGAGTTCCGAACTCGCCACCAGGATTTGGAATCGTCCAGGAGCCACAACCTCTCATTCTTCTTGATGTCCAGCTCTTGTTCTTGTTGGGCCACGTAGTCAAACTTGGCCACCACCACCACTTCTTCTGCCATCTCGCAACAGCCTGAGCACTGCAAACACACAGAAAAGTTTTCTATATGAAGTTCAAGGAGTCGCAGCCTTTCAAAAAGACACCTAAAAACAGGGCGCTGAACAGGTCAAAGTAAAAATATGAGAAAAATACACCAGGCAGCTGGGTGTGGTGGCACACGCTTGTAACCCCCGGGGAAGGTGGAGACAGAAGGATCGCGCAGGTTCGAAGCCAGCCTCGCTGGTTTAGGAGACCCTGTTTCCAAATAAAAAAATATAAAATAGGTCTGGGAGTGTAGCCCAGAGGTTTCCAGGGACCCCAGTACCACCAAAAAAATTTAAAGATTAAAAAAAACCAGACCAAGCAAATAGTAAGTCACAAAAACCTGAATTGCCACATTAATATCACATATGTTGACTTGAAAGCAAAAATCAAAACCACTCGCTGTGGTTGATAAATTCACTGTGCAAATGATAAAAAGTTCTAGTCAATATAACTAAGGTTGAAGTTGTTTTTTTTTGTTTTTTTTTTTTGGTGGTACTGGGGTTCCTGGAAGCCCTTCTACCTCCGGGCTACACTCCCAGACCTATTTTTACATTTTCATTTTTGGAAACAGGGTCTCCTAAGCCAGTGCGCGGGGCTGGCTTCGAACCTGCGCGATCCTCCTGTCTCTGCCTCCCAAGCGCGGGGATTACAAGCGTGCGCCACCACGCCCGGCAGGTTGAAGTTTTTATATACCAAATAACAGATACTTTCTGAGCCCTGTTTTCCCTTTCCACATAGCTAGAAGGTATAAAGCCAAAATAAACCGACAGAACCACAAGTAGAAACTGACAAACTCCTCATTCCAGAGGACAAATTTTAACATACTGACCTCAGTAACAAACAGAACGATCAGAGACAGAACATCAGCACACTTAAAAAAGAATGCGAACACTGACCGAGCTAACTTTGAGCTCGGTTGTGTAGACACACGTAGGATGTTCCTTCCAGGGGAAGGACACGTGCGGAACAGGAGCCAAAGGGGACCAAGCGCCAGGCCAGGGCAGCGCTCAGCCGCTGGAGCGCTCACACCCGCCACCCGTGCTGCAGCCTCCTCCTCCACCAGCCAGGGCCTGCACCAGAACCTTCCGCCAGAACCTTTCTATCATTGTTTTAGCTGAGAAATTTGGAGACTGACCAAGAAACTGGATTAATCAAAACCATGCCTGCATATCAGAATCTTAAGCAGTGAGATAAGAAGAACTTAAAGTAGAAAAAAGGAAACAATACAATTAAGAACAGAATTTAATAAAACAGAAAACAAACATATATCAGAAAGGCTCAATAAGTTCATATTCCTTTAAAGCCTTCTTTTTGAACTTTTTAAAAATCTAGGTTGCCGGGCGTGGTGGCGCACACTTGGAATCCCAGCATGTGGGAGGCTGAGACCGGAGGATCGTGGTTCGTGGACAGCCTCAGCTACTTAGTGAGGCCCTCCGCAACTTAGTGAGACCCGGTTTCAAAATAAAGAATAAAAAACAGGGCAGGGGGTATAGCTCAGAGGTCGAATGTCCCTGGGTTCCATCCCCAGACCCGAAAAAAAGAAAAATTTAGGCACTTGGGACCCCACTTCAGAAATTCTAGTCAGTCTACGGTATCCATCAGATATTGGTATTTTATAAAACTACCCACGTGACTCTGAAGTACAGCCAGCTTAAAAACCCACAAGCCAATCATGACCACATCAGGATACAAGGAGGGGCGTGCTGGGGACTCCAGGGAAAGCGGGCCACTTCCGGATTTTGTCACAGACAGGCATAAAATATGGCACAACTGCAGCCGTCTTGCTACCAGGTGGAGGATGAAGCTGACAGACAAGTGAGGGTCTCTGGGAATGGAGCCGGACTTCCTAGACCAGCACTGGACCCTGCCTCTGCACTTGCGGCTTGAGCTAATACACTTCTTACTGGGTTAGACAGTCTTACTCAGGTTTTCTGTTTATTTTCAACTGAAAGTTCCCACTACAGGTAGGTACCCTACCAGATACAAAAATGTGCTAGAAAATGCTGAGTTGGTTTAAAAACAGGATACTGGCACAGAAACAGACCAAAAGGATACTGACGGGGGTCCAGGAATCACGATCACGTGCGGGTGGCTTTAGCCCTCCTCCTAAATGTGCAAACTATGACCTCAAGCTCAGGCCTTTGAGAAGTGCAGTGCTCCGATGGTCTGCTGATGCACCATCTGCATATGAAAGATTTCTGTATATATTTCACCAATATTTAAAGTCTCACCCAGACCAAATTCAAAAGGAAGCAGTTTGTTATAATGACTTCCCTCTTTTTTTGTATGGTACCAGGGATTAAAACCGGGGAGGGGAGGGGAGAGGAGGAGGTGTCTACCTCTGAGCCACACCCAACCTCAAATCCCCTGCCTCAGCCTCCCAAGTGCTGAGGTTATAGGTGTACACACATCACCATGGCCGCTACAAGGATTTCCTGATAAGCCTTTCCATCAATTTAGTTTTCACAAAATAACTTTTTACTCTTATTTTTGTTTATCATACATAAAGTTTTAACAAGCATCATTTGAAGCCACCTTGCATCTCAATCTTGGTAAACAGATTCAATTTAAGAGGTACAAATGAAAATGTGCCAGAGGTACAAAGTTGTTTTGCATCAACAGAAATGGATGGAGTTAATGGGGTGAGTAAAGAAACTTTTATTCTGTGCAGACATGTGAATATATGAGATTTTTTTTCTATGACAGCTGGCATTTCAAATCACTGAGAACAATAAGTTACTAACTGATACTAGGACAACTGGCTATTTGGGAAAATAAGTTAGTTCTACCTCTCACAATATACAAAAACAGCACAGAACAAAACAAGGCTAGCTACAGGACTTCTGGGGAGAAAAACCAGTTGTCCTTCCCTCATTCCTCTAGCTATACTAACGTTTTAAATTCCCAAGTTCGACATATAAAACAAACACAGGAAACCGCTGAAAGGTGAGGAGACAGCTAGAGACCTGGGACCCAAGCGATGACAAAGTGGTGACTTCTCCAGGTTTAACGTTTGCCTAATTTAAGGTGAGGGTCAGCAAAACAGACACACAAATGGGCACAGACAAAATAGCAGCAGCCTGTGCCCTCCAAAGAGTGGGCCAAAAAAGGGACAGGCTGGCAAGACAGAAACCTTTTGATAATAACTGCTCTAACTCCAAACAAAACAGAAAAGCACTGTGACCCCACCTGCAAGAGCAACGTCCAAATGGGAACCTAGCCCTTCAACCGCCCCCACTCCACTCTGAGACTCTCACTCCCCCTCTGCTGGGCAGTGTAGACAAAGCCCAATTACAGCACCAGAGCCTTTACCCTCCCCCCCTGGAAAATCAGCAAAGGTATAAAAGAGCGCCGCAGGGCATTCACCAGAAGGGTCCCATGGACACCTACAGAGCCCTGGGATGAAAACCAAGATGAAACACACCCTCGGCCCTAAACTAAAGCAAACTTAAATGGAACCATACAGTGTGTTCTTCAACTAGAGTCAGAAACCAAACTAGAGTCAGAAATAGAAAGGGCTCTGGTTTGGATGTGGTTTGTGTCCCAATCTTGGAATTCCAGGCATTAATGTGGTTCTCCTGGGCCTGGATTGGCCCTGTTGGAAGAGGAGTGCCTGTCCCTGAATGTCCCGGCTTCTCTCCCTCTTCCACTCACCCCTGCCAGCAGGACGTCTGCGCCATGAAGCGATGGAGCAATGGGCCTTTGCTGGGAGACAAACTGATGGGACCACCAATCTGGAATTCTCAGCCTCACACATGAAGAGCTAAACCTGCTTTCCTTACAAAGTACTCAGATAACAGAAAAATTGTCAATCGTTTGGAAGATAACATGCCTCTAAATAACATACAGGTCAAAGAGGAAGTCTTCAGGAAAATTGGATGTTACACAGAAATTAAAATAAAAATGCAACCTATAAACGTTTGTAGGACATAGCTAAAACAGCGTGGAAGGAAAGTGTAGAGTACTAAAGACAAACAATTTCAAAGAGATATTCTCAAACCTGTAGCCTAACTGTTACGGATTGGGGGAGTATGGTTGTGGTGGGAAACTGTTCCCCGGGGACCCCTGCTAGGGTCCCAGACACAATTTCCCCCAACCCATAACAAAATCCAAACCGACCAAAACGACCACAGAAAATTACCGCAGGTTCTTGTCCTAAGCTAAGAATAAATATGCATAGCTTGGACAGTTGCTGAAGATTTAGAGAAGTTTATTAGAAAGATAGAAATATAGAAAATAGAAATACAGCCCTGTGCCAAAATGGTATGAGGGGTGACTCAAATGAGTACACCAAAGGGCTTACGCATGGACTCAGCCTTTTATACCCATGACCTCCGTCTTGTTTGCGTGACTCTAATGTAGTGAACCTCCCTGTAAGGTACCTCCCCCAGCAAGGTGTGGCGAGGTGTCTACTTTCATGAAGGTTGACCCCTCCTACCATCTTAGCTGGCTTATCCAATCATGTAGATCTGTCTTTAGATAAAGGCCTAGTTCTCCTCAACTAAGATCTGTCTTTAGATAGAGACAGGCCTTGTTCTCCTCTCCTATTGGCTGGTCAATTGCCCTTAGCTAGATTAATTTACATTGGAACAGTTGCCTACTTTTAGGCAGAAACCAAGTCCTTGCACAGATTTGCCCTTCACCCAATTTTTAAAATATATTAATAATCATAGCTTTCTCAAATCCTCCTAGGCCATTCCCAATACTGACACATAACCTACATATCAAGAATCTGGAAAAAAGAACAAAATAATCTTAGAGCAGGCAAAGCAAGGAAGTGACAAAGCAAGCAATGAAAGTGAAAACAAAACAAACAAAAAACTAGTCTTTTAAACAACAATAAGATGGGCATGGTGGCGCATGCTGGTCATCCTAGCATTCGAGAGGCTGAGACCGGAGGATCGAGGTTTGCAGACAGCCTCAGCTACTTAGTGCGGCCCTCTGCAACTCAGTGAGACCCTGTTTCAAAATAAAGAATAAAAAATAGGGCAGGGGGTGTAGCTCTGAGGTAGAATGCCCCCGGGTTCCACCCTAGTACCACACACAAAAAAGGTTTTTTCAAAAATCAGTAACACAATCGAGACGTCACTACATGTACCTATCAAAATGGCTAAAAAGACTAACAAGTTGAAATTGTTTTCCTGACAAGAATATATTAAAATTGGCTCACTCATACACTGCCAAAGAAAATGTAAAATGGTACAGATACTTTGGAAAATAGTTCGGAAATTTCTTCTAAAACTAAACACATAACCGCCATACAACCCAGCAATTACAATCCTAGGTATTTATACCAAAAACACGAAGACTTAGGATCATACAAAAACTTTTGCACCAATGTTTACAGCAACTTTCTGTGCAAAACACACATCTTAACCATCCTGACAGCCTTCACTGTGATGCGGCCACACCCAAGGACAGAACTAGTCCACAAGCAGCTGGAGGGAGAGCGCTGAAGGAACAGGGCCCAGGGGGTGCCCACTGCAGGCTGTGACTACACCACATTCCCGAACAGACAAAGGCCTGGGCTACAGACTGGCGACTGCGGAGGGAGCAGGGGCGAGAGGGTGGGGCAGGGCTCTCCTGCTGGCCGGCCTTCTGACGCCAGGACAGGACCCTGGCTGCCTGGCCGTCCTGGACCCTGTGGTCCCGCTATTCGCAGCCCATGGCAGCACATCACGGCGCGGCGTGGGAAGCAGTGCAACTGCCCGCCTTGCCTCAGGAAAGAGGGGTCAAGAGGGGGCTGGCTCTCACCGTCCCCCAAGGGTGCACCCTCCAGCCCCCACCCGCGGGCTGTTTTGGTGCTGGGTTGAGCCCAGGGGCACTCTACCTCTGCGTTCCGGCCCCAGCCCCATTTTCTCTTTTGAAACAGGTTCTCAGTAAGTGGCAGAAGATCTCTAACCTGCCATCCTCCTGTCTATTTTTGGGAGATCACTTTATTTGCCCTTCTATACTGTAATTGCTTAGACCGCTCTAACCATTTAGATTGCTCTATCAAGGTACATTTAAAGAAATTTGCCTTCCATACGCACTTTTTCTCTTTCTTCCCCCTGCAAAACAAACATATTTTTTCTTTTCAAATATATAAGGAAAGTACAAAGGAAAATATAAGAAAATTTAAAATTCTAAATTTTCATCTCTTCATACCCAGAAAAACACACACTGCATACACTATCTGAACCTTGTTTAGTTCAACAGCACATCCTGAAGATCATTCCTTAACTGAGTATGAGGTGTCTTTACTAACAGGCTACTCCTAACAACTGCACAGCACTCCCATCATTATACAAGTATGAATTTCTTAACTAATCCTTCCTGGTGGACAATGGGTTGTTCTAGTCTGGCATTAAGAAGTGCTATAATTAACAGCCTCATATATGTGTATATATCCTTTTGTTTCTGTGTGAGCATACCTTTGAATTAGTCACCGAGGAATATTAAATTGAAGGTTTACATAATTTTTGGAGAGACTGACAAATTCCCTATCCAGAGAATCTTTATTTATCCTTTTGGGTTCCCAACAACATTTATTTCCCCAAAGTCTTGTGAATCTTTTGGATTTTTGCCAATTCCACAGGTGAGAAATGGTATTTCAAAGTAATTTTTATTTGTATTTCTCTTATTACAATGAGGTTGATATTTAAGGGACATTTGTGTTTTCTTTACTGTACCTATTGTGAGGTATAAAATTGTCTTCTGTGACATCATATCAACACTCAAAAATTTCTGATTTTGTAACACTTCAGATTTTCAGATTAGGAATGATCAGTGTTTAATGTCCAAAAAAACATTAAGTAAAACATGCAAATTCCAAAGCAGTATGCCCATTTTGAAAAAAATCCTATGACTGCTGGGCGTGGTGGCGCACGCTTGTAATCCCAGCATTAAGGAGGCTGAGACTGGAGGATCACAGTTCACGAACAGCCTCAGCTACTTAGTGAGGCTCTCTGCAACTTAGTGAGACCCTGTTTCAAAATAAAGAATAAAAAATAGGGGAGGGGATGTAGCTCGGAGGTCAAATGCCCCTGGGTTCTGTCCCCAGGCCCAGAAAAAAAATCCTATGACAAAGTGAAGAATATACATCAACTGTAAACAGTGGTAGCCTTAGGAAATGACAAGACTGGTGAGACTTTCACTCCCTTATCCCACAGATATGCGTGGTTTGAATATTTCACAATAGGTATATATTACTTAATTATTCTAAAATTTACTATAATAAACAGAAAACCAATGAACTGAAAACTAGCTATTAAAGAACTGGCACCCAGAGAATAAGGTAGGGGTGAGGAAATATTAGGGGAAGGGAGAGATGTAACCGAAATGAGCAGGTATAAAACTCGATTTGCAGTATAATCACAACTAGAAGAGCCTAAGTCCAACATAAAAAGAAAGAGAAACCGTGTAATTTAACTTTCCTTTGACCACGGCTTCTTAGCACCTACACAGGAAGGGATGCCGTTCACCTTTAAACACAAGAATCACCATGAGACGCGACAACCTCCAACGAGAGGGCCGGACCGCACACCAGTGTCCACCTCAGGCACGCCCTGGGCGGGGGCCGCACACCAGTGTCCACCTAGGCACGCCCTGGGCGGTGTCAGCACCGGGCGGAGATCTGCCCAATTTTCAGCCATTTCCTCTTTTGCTCTTCTGGCCTTGTTCAAATTAAGTGTGCTTAACTTTGTGTCCTTATGTAAATGCATGCAAATGTATGTAAATATGAATAGATCTGAAATGACATACATACACACACACACATATGAAATTAGTTCCCTCCCTGTACTAGGGGTTGAACCCAGAGGGCATTCTACCTCTGAGCTACACCCCAGCCCCATTTTATTCTTTATTTTGAAACAAGGTCTCACTCAGATGCTGAGGGCCTCACAAGCTGTGAAGGCTGCTCTCAAATTGGCAATCCTCTTATCTCAGCCTCTCAAGTACTGGATTACAAACCTGCACCACCACACCCGGCTCTGAAATTAACTTTTATGAAGTGACTCCAAAGTCCTGTCACCCAGCCCAGACACCTTGTGGTCAACTAACAGTCTTGTTTCCTACTAAGACTTCCAGTCCTCATTTTCAACGACTCTGTGATATTTGCATCAGACACTTGGGCCCTTGTCTGGCTTTCAGTCCTTTAATCTCTGTTCAAGTACCTGACACCCGAGCCTGGGTCCAGTGCCTACCTGGGGGGGGGGGGGGGGCTGGACGCCCTCCCAGAGCCTGAACTGCCTGTCGGGTCCCAAGGACTGTCCGCACCGCCCACCTCCACCACCCCAGGGCCCTCAGACCTGACCTCGGGCCAATCCCAGGACTCACATCCTGCCTCCCCCCCCCCCCCCAGCTCATTTCCTGGCCTCAGCTTGTTTTTCAACTTCACCTCAAATGTTGTCCAAAGCGGACTGGACCGATCACGTCCAGGCCCTTCCTCATCAGTGACCACGGGAACAGAATCCAAATTCAAACTAAAGACCGATCATCTCAAGACATTACTAAGGACAGCAGGACTCTGCTGTCGTGGCTCTTCAGACGGCGTCACAGTGCAGACGACCGCGCTGGGGTAAGTCTGAGGTTTGTACAAAGCCTGCAAAAGGACGCGGCCACAGCAAGGGCTGTTTACTCAGTGCGCACAATCCAGGTATTGTCTCGGCACTTCCGCCACAATAATCCTTTAAAGCATCACCCCCACTCTACAAAGCGTGATTCAGGGGTTAAGAAGCCGTGTGGCTTTTCAATCTCGGCAAACAACTGGTGGAAGCTGGAGTCTCCTACTTTTTCCACTTCCCTGGTGTGCTTTGAATTACCATTCTGTCTCTGAAGGAAAGAAGTGAAGTAGAAACCCACTAAGTCAGTCATCCCAAACGTCCCGGGCTCCAGGACGGCTTCACAACACTGGGAAATTACTGAGGACACCAAAGAGCTTTCTATTGTGTGGTGGTACTGGGGTTCCTGGAAGCCCTTCTCCGGGCTACACTCCCAGACCTATTTTCTTTTTATTTTTGGAAACAGGGTCTCTTACGCCAGCGCGGCTGGCTTCGAACCAGGGCGATCCTCCTGTCTCCGCCTCCCAAGCGAGGAGATTACAGAGCTTCTATTTATGTGGGTTATATTTACCAATATTTACTATATTATAAATTAAAATTGATATCAATATTTACCATATTAAAATTAAAATATTTAATCCTGTGGATCTTAGTATTTTATGCAAATGTTGATATTTTCCGAAACAAAATCATGAGTGAAGAGAATGTTCAAAATTTTCAAATATTTTTAATGTCTGACTTAGTAGAAAACTGAAAGATTCTATTACTTATTTAAGCATTTAATGTGCTGCTATATGAAAACAGTCTTATTCAGATATGTGGTTAAAAAATAAAGTATTTTAAAAGTACTTGGGGAAATTTTTAATTTATTCATTCATTCATTCATTTTGGTACTACTCCAAAATGTGACAAGTAATGAGGTCTTTTTTCTGTGGGTTTTTTTTTTTGAGTGTGTGTGTGTGTGTGTGTGTGTGTGTGTGTGTGTGTGTTGTACTGGAGACTGAACTAGGGCTTCAAACATAGTACCAATTGCTTTACCACTGGCCCATATCCCCAGCCCAGTAGAGTCTCCAGGGTGAAAACTAAAACTTATCAATGGAACTTTATATATGTTAAAATTCATTAACCAAAGTATTTTTAATTCCATGGATGATGGGAGTTAGCCCACTACAACCTCTAACTGATTCCAACTAAAACCTCTGGAAAAATACAAATTAATGCCTAATAATAAAAAATTACTATTGAATACATAAATTATCCAAATAAAAGAAATAATACCAAGTAAAGTAGAGAGAGAAATTTACCAAACAGCCAAAAGAGCAGCAGCAGTACATTTCCTAGTGGCCCCACCACCGCCCTGCTTTATTTCTCAGCAGGCAAAATAGAGAATTTGACAGTAGGTACATTAAAAAAAAAAAAAAAAAAAAAAACTCAAGAGAAGACCTTCTGGCCAAATGTGGAGGGGTTCGGGGACATTCTCTTAAGAGCCAGAAAGGATGGGCCAGATCCTCGGAGGGGCTTTGCTGTCCTTCCTCCTTCCCCTCCCGGCCTCCCCAAGGCCAGCCTCGGGAACGCTGGTGCTCCACGTGGGGGAGAGCAAACACATTCAGCCACAAGAGAAAACTGGTTCCCTGGACAAATGGAGCAGAAAAGGAGACCTGGTGGAGGCGAAGGCCTGAGGCGCCCGCCTGTCTCTCTCCTCTCACCACTGCCCCCCCCCCAAGTTGGTGCTGCCGTCCCGGGATTCACAATCTCTCTAGCCAGAGGGGTGAGGGAGAACATGAAAACGCACAGAACAGGGCTGGTGAAGGCGACCCAACGCACTCTCCTAACCAAACACGGCGGGCGCCCCTCTGAGCTCCTGGTCATTAAGAGCTTGGTTCAAATGATTTTGTCTGGACTCCCCCCCTCCATCCCATCCCCACAGGCTTACCACTACCATTTTCAACAGCTCAAGGCCAAATCAAAGGCGATGACTCCAACCCTCTTAGAAGTCCTTGATGGAGAGAGTTCAGAACTGCCCATATTTATTGCTTATTTGAAACAAAACCTGGTGACGGGCAGATAGGTCGAGAACGTCCTCATTCTGGAAAGCTCACAACTCTAAGGACTTTCCCTGCCCCTTTGCAGTATAAATCTACCACCCAGATCTGTCTCCTCGGGGATTTGGGAGCATCTCTTTGACATATAAACAACGGAAGAGATGATGTTTGCTTCCAGCCACGTGAGAGGGGAAGGGCCTAATTCTGGTGGCCCACCTTGTGCCATTCCCTCCTGTTATAAAGATGGTTTTTTCTCCTCCAGATAGGTGCCAACTAACAGCACTCACTGCCTTCTCCTTAACAGCTTTTTAAAGTCTCCTGCCACTTGTGGTGGCAAATGCCTATAATCCCAATAACTTGAGAGGCTGAGACAGGAGGATCATAAGTTTGAGGGCCAGCCTCAGCAACTTGGCAAAGCCCTCAGCAACTTAGTGACCTTGTTTCAAGATACAACAACAACAACAAATAATAATAATAATAATAACTATTATTATTATTATTATTATTAAAAGGCTGGGGGTATAACTCAGGGGTAGCCCTTGGGTTCAATCCCCATTACCCCACACCCCCCCCCCACATACAAAGACTCCTGCCTTTTGTTTTGACAAAGACAGGTGAATTCATGCTGGACTCTTCCCTGCTGCAAGTTATTAAAAAAAAATCTACCTTTGCTGCTTTAACTAGTGTTCAGCTTTTAACTGTTTATCTTTGAAATATATAAATCCAGTTATAAACTAATATTAAGTCCCTTCAAGTTAGACAAGCTGAAACACCCATAAAAGCATTAGAAAGGCACCAAGAACTGAAGCTGAATAGAAACCCTGCCCAGCCCCAGGCTGCCCGCGTGGTACATACAGCAACAAGGTGCAAAGAGCACAGCAAAGCGTTAGAAAATAAAACCAAGATCGGAACTCGTTCTGAACGGAGAATGTCAGAAAAGAAAAAGACTCATTAATATAACTAATCTACCAAATATCAAAGCGGAGTAAAGCAGTATACTGTAAACACTCCTAAAACTAGGCAATAGCGCCCTGAGGGATGGTGGGCAAAATACAGATACATAAAACAATACAGACACATGCTGAGTGTGGAGGGGCATGCTGTAATCCCAGTACTTGGAAGGCGGAGACAGGATGATCACAGCCTCAGCAATTTAGTGAGGCCCTCGGCAACTTAGGGAGACCCTGTTTCCAAATAAAAAATTAAATAAAATGGAGCTGGAGGTGTTGCTCAGAGGTAGAATGTCCCTGGGTTCAATCCCTAGTACCAAAAAAAGAAAAAAAAAAAAAGAAAAAGGCAAATGTCATTGCATCTTTCTGAGTTTTTTTTTTTTTTTTTTTGCCTAAAGAAAATAAAGACTGGGGGTGGGGGCATTTGGTTGTTTTTGTTTTTTTCTGAAAAGGGAAAACCTGAATCTATGTAAAATATCAGTTACTTTGTGGCTGGCTAGGAGTTGTAGTCTGCTGCCACAGTCAAGAGAGTAAGAGTATCTGTGCATCACAAAGTGGGAGGGGAAATTTTAAACTCAAGTACTATTTCTACCAAATACATATCACTTTCATACAGTAAGTTCAAAAAACATACTTCAAACAATTGCGAATTAGGGCTCATCTGTATTGTAATCTCTAGAGCGGTCACTAAGACAGTAAGATATAGCCAGCATGCTGATGACACACCTGTAGTTAGGTTACTCAGGAAGTAAAGTGGGAAGATCACTGAAGTCCACAGGTCTGACACTAGACTGAGCAGTGCGTGAAGACCCTGCCTCAAAAATAAACAAAACTTTTAATAATTTAAATTTTTAAAATAAGATAAAGACAGCAAAAAAATAAAAAATAAAATGGATACCAAAAAAGCCTTCTCAAATAATCCGAAAGGAAAAATAGAGGAATAAGAAGAAAACAAGGATAACAAGTCATAAAATCACATAATTAATATAAAACATAGCAACAATTACATATTAAACAGATGCCTAAAGACACTAATTAAGAGAGACTGCTGAACCAGGTGTGGTAGTGCACACTTGTAATCCCAGTTCTCTGGAGGCTGAGACAGGAGGACTGCAGGTATGCAGTCAACCTGAAACCCTGTTTTATCAAAATAAAAAATAAAACAGGACTGGGGATGTAGGTAAGAGATAGAAATCTCCTGGGTTCAGTCCTCAGTAACAAACAGAGGTAGGGGGAAAGAGGGAGAGAGAATAAATTGGATTATTAAAAACAAGACCCAAGAGCAGCCAAAAACCCATTTTATTGTATTTTAATTTTTTTTCTTTTTTTTGGGGGGGGGCAATCCTGGGGATGGAACCCAGGGGCATTCTACCTCTGAGCTACACCCCCTAGTCTTTATTTTGAAACAGGGTCTCACTGAGTTGCAAAGGGCCTCACCAAGTATTTGAGGCTGTCCACAAACCCACGATCCTCCTATCTCAACCTCCCAAATGCTGGGATTACAAGGGCACGCCACCACGCCCGGTTTCAAATACCCATTTTAAACACAAGGATATGGATTGAAAGCAAAAGGACGGTGCAAACACTAATCAAAAGAAAGCAGAAGCTGGGCTTAACAGTGTGCAAATGTAACCCAGCTACGAGGAGGCTGAGGCGGGGCCACGAGTTCCAGGCCAGTCTTGGCAACTGAGTGAGACCTGTGTGGTGGCGCACGCTTGTAATCCCTGTGCTTGGGAGGCTGAAGCAGGAGGATCGTGCAGGTTCGAAGCCAGCCTCAGCTATTTAGTGAGGCCCTCAGCAACTTAGTGAGACCCTGTTTCCAAATAAAATAGGAAATAGGTCTGGGAATATAGCCCTGGGTTCCACCCCCAGTACCACCAAAAAAAGAAAAGGGGGGGGGGGCTGAGGATGTAGCTTAGTATTAGTGTCCCTAGATTCAACTCCAGTACCAAAAAGACAAAAAAAAAAAAAAAAAAGAGCAGAAGTGCCTATATTAGTATTTGACAACATAACCTTTTTTTCTTTCTTGTGGTACTGGGGATTGAACCCAGGGGCATTCTACCTCTGAGCTATACACCAAGACCAATTTTTTAATATATTTTATTTTTGTATGTATTTTAAATTATTTTTTAGTGTGTGTGTGTGTGTGTGTGTGTGTGTGTGTGTGTGTGTAACTGGGGGTGGAACCCAGGGGCTTTCTACCTCCAGCCTACACTCCCAGACCTATTTTATACTTTATTTGGAAACAGGGTCTCACTTGAGCTGCTGAGAGCCTCCCTAAGTAGCTGAGGCTGGCTTCGGACCCGGGCGAGACTCCTGTCTCAGCCTCCCAAGTACTGGGATTACAAGCGTGCGCCACCACGCCTGGCTGTATGTATTTATTTTGCATTCTGCCTCTGAGCTACACCCCAAGGCCAAATTTTAATATATTTTATTTATTTATTTATGCATTTATTTTGCAGTACTGGGGATTGAACCCAAGCATTCTATTTCTGAGGTACACCCACAGCCCTATTTTCTACCCTTTATTATAAAACAGGATCTCACTAAATTGCAGAGGGCCACACTAAGGAGCTGAGGCTAACCACAAACCTGCAATTCTCCTGTCTCAGCCTCCCAAGTGGGATTACAAGCATGC
This sequence comes from Muscardinus avellanarius, assembly GCF_963383645.1. Lineage (NCBI taxonomy): Eukaryota > Metazoa > Chordata > Mammalia > Rodentia > Gliridae > Muscardinus > Muscardinus avellanarius. The sequence continues at coordinate 133,887,750 of NC_137790.1, forward strand.
GCACCATGCCCTGCTCAACATGGACTTTATTTATTTATTTATTTATTTATTTATTTATTTTTTGGGTGGTACTGGGGTTCCTGGAAGCCCTTCTACCTCCGGGCTACACTCCCAGACCTATTTTTACATTTTTATTTGGAAACAGGGTCTCCTAAGCCAGCGCGCGCGGCTGGCTTTGAACCTGCGCGATCCTCCTGTCTCTGCCTCCCAAGCGCGGGGATTACAAGCGTGCGCCACCACGCCCGGCCAACATGGACTTTAAAGGAAGGAAAAATACAAGGAAGACACAGCAATCCTAAACATATAAAGACACAGAAATCCTAAACATAAGCACTTAACAGCATTCCCAAAATACATAAAACAAAAGTCTGCAAAACTGATAGAATGTAAAAACTTCACTACTACTTTTATAATCATAAAAGAAGTAGGAAAAGACATCCAAGATCCAAACAACATCCTTAACCAACTGGATCTGACTTTATACACCACTATACTCAACCAAAGCAAAACACACATCTTTTCAAGGAAGTCCACATGGATACTCACAAAGACTGTAAAACAAATGCTAATAAATTTTAAAGAATTAGTAGCACGGTGTACTTCTCTTTCCATTACTTGGGAGGCTGAGATGGCAAGTTCAAAACCAGCCTGGAACAAAAGCGAGACCCTAGCTCAAAAAAACAAAAAACAAAAACAAAAACAGGGTTGGGGGCATAGCTCAGTGGTAGAGCATCCTGGGTTTAATCCAGGAAGGAAGGAAGGAACAGAGGGACGGAGGGTTCCAAGTATTTGGAAATTAAAGAAACACTTCTAAATGATCCATGAGTCAGAGTCTCAAGGGAAAATAGAAAATACTTTGAACTGAGTGAAAATATAAAAAAAAAATTTTCTAAAGCAGTGTTTAGAAGTTACAGTTTTAAATGCTATTAATAAGTTGTAAAAGAAAGTTCCATATTATAAGCTTCTGCTTTAAGAATCTAGGAAAAGAAGGGCACCTTAAACACAAAGCAGAAGGAAGAACATTGCAAAGGTCAGATCAGAAATGAGTGAGACTGAAAACAGAGTACTAGAGAAAAAACAAGAAACCAAAAGATATCCTTGAAAGAATCAAGGAAACTGACAGCCATCTAGCAAGAAAATGATGACAAATGACCAACACCTGACACGAGAGACCCAAAGAAAGTAGAAAGAATACTATGAAAACTCCACGCTCATAAATTCAACTTGCATGAATAACAGAACATTTTCTTACAAGACACAAGCTACCAAACCTCAATCAAGATAAAATATATAACCTAGATTACATATGCACAATAAAAAACCACAGCAAACTAAACAAAGAAGAAAAATTCTCAGCCTGATAGAAGTATATACAAAAATAATGTACTGGCCAAGCGTGGTGGCACACCCTTATAATCCCAGTACTTGGGAGGCTGAAACACAAGGATCATGGGTTCACAGCCAGCCTCAGCACTTAGTGAGGCCCTTCACAACTTAGTAAGACCCTGTTTCAAAAAACAGGGTTGGGGTGTGGCTTGGAGATTAAAATGCCCTGGGTTCAATCCCCAGTAAGCCTCCCCCTCCACAAACACGCACACATATCATCACACATATGATAAAATAGCAAATACTTTCCCACTAAAATCAGAAATACGCAAAGGATGTATACTCTATTCCTATTTCACTTTTTGCGGGAAGTCCTAATCACTGCAATAAAACAAAACCAAAAAATGAAATAAATCTATACAAATTAGAAATATACTGAACTGCCGGGCGTGGTGGCGCACACTTGTAATCCCCGCGCTTGGGAGGCTGAAATAGGAGGATTGCACAGGTTCGAAGTTGCCAGCCTCAGCTACTTAGTGAGGCTCTCAACAACTTAGTGAGACCCTGTTTCCAAATAAAGTATAAAATAGGTCTGGGAGTATAGCCTGGAGGTAGAAAGACCCTGGGTTCCACCCCCAGTAACACACACACACACACACACACACATAGAAATAAACTGAATTTAACTCATAAATGAAATGACTGTACTAAGAGAAAATCCCAAGGAATCTACAAAAATATTTTTAATAAATAAGTTTAGTTACATGGCAAAAGTTTAATATACAAAATAAACTACATTTCTACATACCAGCATTAAGTAGAAATCAAAATTTGTTTTAAAGTATCATTTGCAATATAACTGAAAAATGAAATATTTAAGAATAAAGCCATAAAATATATGGACTTACATACTCAAAACTAAAAAACACTGATGAGCAGGGCATGGTGGTACATGCTTGTAATCCCAGCATTTGTGAGGCTGAGACAGGAGGATTGTGGTTCACGGCCAGCCTCAGCTACTACCTAGCGAGGCCCTTTGTAACTCAGTGAGAACCTGTTTCAAAATAAAGAATAAAAAATAGAGCTGGGGTGTAGCTCGGAGGTAGAATGCCTCTGGCCCCAGACCCGCCAAAAAAAACTGATGAAAGAAACATACCTACATAAATGGAAAAACAGATCAATGGAAAAATAAGAATCATGAAAGAAACACACAAATATAACCAGCAGTTGTTGTTTTAAACAGAGGTGCAATGGCAATTCAAAGGTGAATAGTTCTTTCGACACAGGGGCTGAAACAATTGGAGAGCCACATACAAACAGGTGAGTCTGGACCTAAAACTCGTATTTTATATAAAATTTGAGCTTCTAACAGTCACAAACTTAAGAGAAAAGAAATGGATCAACAGGACTTTTTACCCTAAGATACGAAGAGAATGAAGAGCAACAGCCTGGAAGAACATTTTGCAAGACTTCATATCTAAAAGAGGGCTTACATTCAGAATATACCAAGAATCAACTCAATGCAGAAATGAGCAAAGTAACAGACACGTCGGCCAAGAGGAAAGGCAGATGGCATATAAGCACAAGAAAAGATCCTCAATGCCATTTAGTCATTACAGAAATGAGCATCCAAACCACAAAATGACACCATGCTACCCAGCAACCGCCTGGCGGAGAGACTCGCAAGCCTTAGGGTGCTGCCGGCGAAGCGGCCGCAGAGGCGCCTCTGACCCTCGGGAGAAGGCGAGGCTGCACAGACAGACAGGAGGGATTATCACAGGCCAATGGTGTGCACAGGGCTTCACTACAACATGTGAAGAATTTTCTTTTCATGAGAGGACGACAGAATTGTTCTGTATTTAGACTGTGATACTTGATACAGAATTTACAAGTACATGTTCAATATCATTCATATAAAAAAGTATGCCGGGCGTGGTGGCGCACCCTTGTAATCCCCGCGCTTGGGAGGCGGAGACAGGAGGACCGCGCAGGTTCGAAGCCAGCCATGCTGGCTTAAGAGACCCTTTTTCCAAATAAAAAGTATAAAATAGGTCTGGGAGTGTAGCTCGGAGGTAGAGGGTTTCCACAAATCCCAGTACCACACACACACAAAAAAAGTATGAATTTTTATAGTATGCAAATTAACTCAGAGCAAAAAAATTTAATGGGGTTTTGTTGTTTGTTTTTTATGGTAATAGAGATTGAACCTAGGGGCATTCTACCTCCAAGCTATGCCCCAACTCTTTTTACTTTTTGTTTTGAAACAAGAGTTTTGCTATACTGCTGAGGCTGTCCTCAAATCTGTCTTTTTCCTGTTTCAGCCTCCCAAATATTGAGATTAGAGGCCTGTGCCACCACGCCCAGCTTCACTGGTCTTTTATACTTTAAATGGGCCTCTTTTTTTTTTTTTTTTTTTGTGGTACTGGGGTTCCTGGAAGCCCTTCTACCTCCGGGCTACACTCCCAGACCTATTATATATATATATATTTTTTTTTATTTGGAAACAAGGTCTCTTAAGCCAGCAAGGCTGGCTCTGAACCAGCGCGATCCTCCTGTCTCCGCCTCCCAAGCCCGGGGATTACAAGTGTGCGCCACCAAGCCTGGCGAAATGGGCCTGTTTTTAATCCCTGCAGTGTTTCATCTTGCTTAATAAATATTCACTGAGTTTTATATATCTTCCAAATGCTGACATCTTATATAATTATCATTAAATTTCACAGGATATCTAGAGTGAAAAAGAAAATTAATGTCCTAGTATTATGGAAATAGTTTAGTTTTGTGGACTCCCTAAAATATCTACTTTAAAAACCCTTGAGTGTAGCTGGGCGTGGTGGCGCACGCTTGTAATCCGTCCCCTTGGGAGGCTGAGACAGGAGGATCGCACGGGTTCGAAGCCAGCCTCAGCTACTTAGTGAGGCTCTCAGCAACTTAGTGAGACCCTGTTTCCAAAATATATATATTAAAAAAAAAAGGTCTGGGAATACAGCCCGGAGGTAGAAAGCCCCTGGGTTCCACCCCCAGTGCCACCAAAACCCTGAGTGTATGTTTAATCCTAAACTCCTGCTTGTATCCCAGTACTTGGAAGGCTACGATAGGATCACAGGCTGGAGGACAGCCTCAGCAAGTAGTGAGACTCTCATCAATCTAGCAAGATCCTGTTTCAAAATAAAAATAAAGCAGGGCTGAGGATATAGCTCAGAGGTAGAATGCCCCCTGGGTTCTCCCCAGTACCACAAAAAAAAAAAAAAAAGAAAGAAAAGAGAAAGAGAAAAGAAAAGAAAGAAATCCTTTGAAAACTACCAATCTAAATACATGAATAATTCCCAATACCTTTTTTTTTTTTTTTTTTGGTGGTACTGGGGGTGGAACCCAGGGGCTTTCTACCTCTGGGCTATACTCCGAGACATATTTTATTTGGAAACAGGGTCTCACTAAGTTGCTGAGAGCCTCACTAAGTAGCTGAGGCTGGCTTCGAACCTGTGCGATCCTCCTGTCTCAACCTCCCAAGCACTGGGATTATAAGCGTACACTACCATGCCTGGCTCCCGATACCTTTTTTAAAAAAGTTCTTATCCTTCTTTTTACAAATTCGTTAGGCATAGCTATATATTTGTTAAGTCATTTAGTCAATCATATTGTGTATGATTAATAAACTCTGAGGAAGAATACTATCTTCTATGTATACAAGTCATGATATGATGACACTTTTGGGCAAGCTAATTATTTTCTGAAGAAAAAGTAAAGAATCAACTGGTATAGTAGAAACAAATTCTAAAGGGAAATTTATCATGCAATACAAATGCAAGTTTAGAATCTGCTGCACTTTAACACACAGCCTGACAAGTTCCTGTTTCTGATAAGAATCAGCTAAGTAACAATACCCGAGTGAGTAAGTCCGGAAGTTTGGTTGGGTTACGCGTCTCTCAGTAAACAATGAAGGCAGGCAAGTTCCCAAGCAACTTTGATGTACTTTACATAATCAAAAAGACAAGCTAATTCATAGGATGATCTCATGCTACTCAATTTTTAAGCCATCAAATCGTGTCAAGTAGCTTTCATTGTGAAGCAAGTGTAACCCAGGAGCATTCTGCCTGAGAGTGAATTTTATTTTTTTATTTTAAAACAAGGTCTCAACAAAGTTGCTGAGGACCTTGCTAAATTGCTGAGGCCCTCCTCAAACCTGCAATCCTCCAATTGCAGCCTCCCAAGTACTAGGTTTACAGGCCTGCGCCACCACACTGAGCTGTGAAACACTATTTATGAAACCAATTCCACCACTGGGGGTAAAATCAGAGGCTAGTCAGAAATAAAGGTAACCTAAAAGCCAAGGTTTAAAAAGTATAAGTCAGCCGGGCGTGGTGGCACATGCTTGTACTCTGCACACTGAATCAGGAGGATCACAGGTCCATCCACGATCAGCCTCAGCAAAGCAGGGAGGCCCTCAGCCACTTAATTTTAAGAAAATAAAAATAAAATAGGTGTGGGGATGTAGCTAAGAAGCAGAATGCCTCGAGGTTCAACCCCCAATACAACCAAAAACAAAAACAAAATTCAATTCACGAATCCCCAACCTCCTCAGAATGTGACTAAATTTGATACATGGTCTTTAAGGAGGTAACTGAGAAAGCAAGGTCATTGGTGGGCCCTAATCCAATGACTATTGTTATTATAAAGGAGATGCGGATGCTAACACACACAAAGAGAAGACCGCATCTAAAAGCCCAGCGCGGGCTGATACAGGCTTGTAATTCCAGTATTTGGGAAGTATAGGCAGGAAGACGACAGGTTTGAAGACAGCCTCAGCAAGTAGTGAGACTCTCATCAACCTGGCAAGACCCTGCTTCAGAAATAAAATAGGAGCCGTGCGTGGTGGCGCACGCTTGTAATCCCAGCACTCGGGAGGCTGAGACTGGAGGATCGCGGTTTGTGGCCAGCCTCAGCTACTTAGTGAGGCCCTCTGCAACTCAGTGAGACCCGGTTTCAAAATAAAGAATGAAAAAATTGGGCTGAGAGTATAGCTCGGAGGTAGAATGGATTTCATCCTCAGCACTGCAAAAACAAACAAACAAACAAACAAATAAATAGGGCTAGGGGTGTAGCTTCTAGGTAAAATGCCCCCAAATTCAATCCCCAGTGCCAAAAAATTAATATATAAACATGTAAGTAAATAAATAAATTCTCAGAAAAGGAGGCAGGCAAAAGAAACAAAGTCTGCTAACACCTTGACCTAGACTTCTAAGATTCCAGAAATTTAAATTTTCAACTAAAAACTAATTTCTCATCTGAACCAGTGTGTGTGTGTGTGTGTGTGTGTGTGTGTGTGTGTGTGTGTGTGTGTTTTAGTTACTAGGAATTGAACCCAGAGACATTCTACCTCTGAAACAAAGTCTCACTAGGTTGCTGAAGGCTAAATAACTGAGGATCATCTCAAACCTCCAGTCTCAGTCTACCAAATACTGGGATTATAGGCTTATAGCACCATGCATGACTTGAACTTTTTTTTTTTTCCAGCACTGGGGATTGAATCCAGGGGCATCTACTTCCAACCTATACCCGCAGCCCTATTTTTTATTCTTTATTTTGAAACACAGGCTCACTAAGTTGCAGAAGGGCTAAGTAGTTGAGGCTGGCCACAAACCTATCCTCCTGTCTCAGTCTCCCTAAATACTGGGATTACAAGTGTGTGCCATCATGGCTGCTTGAACAACTTTTTTTCTTTTTGTGGGTGGTACTGGGGATTGAACCTAGGGGCATTCTACCTCTGAGCTACATACCTACACTCCCTAGCCTTATTTTTTATTCTTTATTTTGAAACAGGGTGTCAATAATTTGCCCAGGCTAGCTGCAAACCCCCAATCCTCCTGTCTCAGCCTCCCAAGTACTGGGATTACAAGTGTGTGCTACCATGCCTGGCTTTAAAATAAAATTTTTTTCAAGTGTACATGGCATTAATACATTCATTACTGTGTAACCTTTACTATCATCTTCAGAGTAATTTTCATCTTGCAAGAGTGAACCGCCATGCCCTGTAAACAGTAACTCTTGTATAAGTAGTCAAACTACCAATCAAGTATAAAAGAAGAAAATCATTTTCAGACATGCATTCTCAAAAAAATTAATTCCAAGCCACGCATGGTGGCACACGTTTGTAATTCCAGTCCTTGGGAGGCAAGTTCATGACAGGTCTCAACTACTTAGTGAGGCCCTCTGAAACTTGGTGAGACACTGTTTCAAAATAAGAATAAAAAATAGGGCTGCAGGTATAGCTTGGAGGTGGAGCCCCTGGGCCCCATCCCCAGCACCGCACACTCACACAAGAGATTAATTCCAATGCACCTGCTACTTATTTTGCTCCAGCAAAATAAGGAAGTCAGCAAGAAAAAGACACCGGATCTAGAAAGCATGGAGACGAATGAAGAAAGCAGAGTGGATTCCCAAGATGCCAGGAAAGGAAAGCTAGGGCTAGAAACACTCCAAACTGATGCAGACGTCTAGGAAATAAAAAAGCTGATAGATTATCTTATCTGAAAATGAGGACCATGGGAAGAATTACACAAATGTGAATTTTACAGAACTGCTGGTTTAAACAGACTTAGCTAGCCAGGCACAGTGGCGTACTCCTACAATCCCAACACAGGAGGACTGCAGGTTTGAGGCCAGCCTCAGCAACTTAGAGGCCTTCAGCAACACAGCAAGGTTCTGTCCCAAAATAAAAAGGGCTGGGCGTGAGGTTGGAGGCAGAATGCCCCTGGGTTCAACATCAGATCCCCCAAAAAAATTAGTTATAAGTTCAATGAAAAAATTTTAATGAGCTTCATAAATTTCAAGAAACATTAAATGACACAAGAAAGAAAATTTAATCACAAAAAGCAAGTCACCTCCAAGCGTGGTGCCTCACGCTTGTAATCCCAGAGGTAGAGGCCCCTGGGTTCCATCCCAGTACCACAGGGAGGGAAAAAAAGACTAAGGCAAAGTTAACAGTGAGCCTGTGAGATGCTGTTATGAGAACCAAGATATGTCCTGTGGGGATTCCAAAAGGAGAACAGCAAAGAGAGCATTTGAAAAACAATGACTCCAAACTCTCCAAATTTGATCAGACATCCCAGATCCATGAGCTGAAGAACTCCAACAGGATGAGCTCAAGAAAGACCCACACCCAGATGCATCTGCCCAAAGCAGAGAGTCCTGAAAGGAATAAGACAGAAGCCACTCATCAAGCCGGGCGTGGTGGCACGCTGGTAATCCCCGCGCTTGGGAGGCGGAGGCAGGAGGATCGCGCAGGTTCGAAGCCAGCCATGCGCTGGCTTAGGAGACCCTGTTTCCAAATAAAAATGTAAAAATGGGTCTGGGAGTGTAGCCCGGAGGTAGAAGGGCTTCCAGGAACCCCAGTACCACCAAAAAGTGTGTGTGTGTGTGTGGGGGGGGGTAAATATAAAGAAAATATACAGTTTAAAATTTTTTCTATGTTTTATGATGCTTTGCCATCTTGGGGAACTCTATGGCCCTAGAGGGGACCACCCCTCCAAGAGTCAGCTAATTCCTAGAGACAGCAATGAGCCTGACTGGAATGTGCCTTTGATGTGCCACCAACCACTCCAGAGCACTCAGCTCCGCTAGCTCCTTGAGCTCCTACACAGGAAGACAATATTTCTCCTGCCTTAATGCATGCCAGGGCCAAGGAAGCACCCTGCAGACCACAACCCACCAAAATGACCCAAACCATCCAATCCTAGAACTTTTTCAAGCTTGTCCACCCTTCCTCACCCATTGCTTTCCACAAAGAACAAAGTGAAGCCTGGTGCAGTGGTATGCGACACTTGCACTCCCAGCTGCCTGCGAGGCTGAGGCAGGAGGATTCAAGTTTGAGGCCAGCCTCAGTAACTAACAAGACTCTGCACCAAAATAAACAGTACTAAGGGCTGGAGACGTAGCTCGGCGGCAGCACGCTCCGGGCTCCATCGCCAGCCTGCACTCCTGCCTCCCGCCCACTCAGTGTTCCTGGTGTGGCCCTACAGCGGCGGCATGCCGGCTACTGCTTCCAGGTGACAGGGAACAAAACTCTGCATGACGTCCTTTTGGTACCTGTGTGTCTCATTATGCTTCCCTCCGGGATATAGGCAAGAGCAGAAATTACTGAAATAGATAAATGGATATATGTATGCATTGAATCAATATAGAGCCATATATATATATATATATATATATATATATATATATATATATATATATATATATATTTATTCTCCATCCCCTAGACAGAGGAGTTTCTCAAATCAAAAAGCATGAGCTATGAAGGAAAAGATAAAGAAATACGGAAAAGAATGAACATGAACACATTAAACTCTTTTCTTAAATCAGCTTTGAAGCTGGGCGTGGTGGCATGCACCTGTAACCCTCAGTGCTTGGGAGGCTGAAACGAGGATCACAGGTTTGAGGCCAGCCTCAGCAACTTAAGAAGACTGCTTCCAAAGGAAACACACACACAAATGAGCTCTGAGATGTAACTCACATACAAAACTCACTGATTTTAAGTGCAGAGTTTAGTGAATTTTGGCAAATACACACAGTCATGCAACCTACACTGCAAAGCCATCTAGTGCATTTCCAGCACTCAGAAAGTGCCCTCTGCCGGGACAAGAGCCCGACTCCCACCCACCAGCACTGCCGGGCTTCTGTCACTAGTCTTCCTTTCTTGACTTCCACAAAAATGGAATTGTGGAAGTTGGTTTGCTAAAATTTAAAACATCTGCTCATCAAATCCTGTTTATGGGAAAAGTGAAGACACGAACAATGTGAGCTGCGGAGGCGTCCGGCAGCGCTCAGACGCAGATGCGGAGTCAGTGCGGCCGGCCCGGCGTTCCGGGGAAGCAGGATTTACACTTCCTCTAGAAAAGGTGTGCCTCCCTGACCAGGGTCTCTCTCCACACTACTGACTACGCACGCGGGAGCCACACGGCCCTAATCCAAAGCCCTATTCCAAATGACAGAGTGAAGCGTTAGGTGAGAAACGCCAATGGTCGTCCGCGGGCCCTTCAGGAGGCTGCGGCCTGCGATCTGAGCGACCGCTCTGATGTTACGCCCCTAACCGCACAAGGCACAAAGACAAAAAACAAGGACAAAAGCTGCTTGACTCTTCTTGCTATCGCTCCCAGGAACTCATCTGCAGGATGCCAGTGGCCCTTCCCCACAACTTTGAATCCCTGTTGTGCCTGAGGCCTGAAGGAAGCTTCCTCTGTAGGCCAGCGGACATCGCGTAAAGGAATCCAGAAGCAAAGGAAAACCGCAAGTGGGGACTTGGAGTAAGAGGGGCAGACACACGTGCAAATGTCACAGCCACAGTTCAAACAGCAGGGCGTTCTCCAAAGAAACAAAACAGATCTGCCACAGAAGCCAGCTGTACACTCTCAGGCAGCAACTAAAAGGAAATGACGTCACAAAAGACACACGGGGTACTTTATTACTGCGGCACTACTGACGACAGCCACAATGTGGGGTCGGCCCAAGCACCCATCAACATAGGAAAACCACAAAGAGGCAAACTGAGGCTAAAGAACAGCTCTCCTCCCCAAGAGAAAGCAAGCCCCTGCGCAAACACTGGCTGGCTCTGGGTCAGAAGATAGCACCAAGTCCTTCTCCAAACTTTTAAAAATGACAAATACTACCAGCAATAATAAAAACTGAGGAAGTATCCCACACTTCCCCCAAAAGACACAGGTCTAGGACTTAACATTTTTCCAGATAAGGTACAGAAATGACCAATGAGCACATGAAAAGATATTCAATTATCACTAGCCATTAGAAACACAAATCAAAACCAAAATGAGATAATAACACCTCACACCTACTAGAATGACTACTATCAAAAAACAGAAAGAGGTGTTGATAAATATGTAGAGAGTTAGAACACTGGTGTACTAGTACCATTATTCATGATAGCCAAAAGGTAGAAACAAAAAGGAAAGAAAGAAAGAGAGCATGTGAGCACGTCGGGTGTGCTGATGCACACTTGTAATCCCAGTACTTGGGAGGCTGAGAAAGGAGGATCGCAGGTTCATGGCCATCCTCAGCTACTTAGTGAGACCCTTTTTCCAAATAAAGAATACAAAATAGGGCTGGGGGTATATCTTGGAGGTGGAATGCCTCTGGGTTCCATCCCCAGTACTGCAAAAAAAAAAAAAGATTGAAAAGTGAAAAGTGTCCATCAGGAGTTCAATGGATAAAGAGAATGTGGTATATCCAGTCACTGGAATACTGCTATCCTTAAAAGGGAAGAAAAGTTCAGCACACAACTACAATATGGATAAATCTTGAACACACAAAGCTAAGTGAAATAGTGAAATACAGTCATAAAAGAACAAATATTCTATGATTCCACTTACATAAGGTTTCAGAGTATTCATCACAGAGACAGAAAGTGGAATGGTGCTTGCCAAGGCTAGGAGTAGGGAGACTTGGAGTTAGTGTTTATGGGCATAGAGTTTTGGCTGACAAAAATAAAGTTCTGCAACACAGATGGTAATGGCTGCACAACAGTGTGAATATACGTAAAATGTTCAAAATGGTAGAATTTATCTTATGTATATTTTCCACAAAAGTACATCAATATTCGTCATAGTATTTATAATAGTAATAGCCAAAGGCAAGAACAAGCCAACTGCCTATCAACTAGTGAACAGGTAAGTAGAGCATCATACAGCTCTACATCAGATCATTTAGAAATAGAAAAATGAAGTACTGCCGGGCGTGGTGGGCACGCTTGTCATTCCAGCATGTGGGAGGCTGAGACCAGAGGATCGCTGTTCATGGACAGCCTCGGCTACTTAGCTAGGCCCTCTGCAACTTAGTGAGATCCTGTTTCAAAAAAGAATTAAAAAATGGGGCAGGGGGTGTAGCTCGGAGGTCGAATGCCCCTGGGTTCCATCCCCAGACCCACAAAAAGAAAAAAAAAAGTACTGGTATATCCTATAACATGAACTTTAAAAACATCATGCTAAGTAAAAGAAATGTCAGAAAGAACCACATATTGTCTGATTCTACTTATAACATGTCCAGAGTAAGAAAATGTATAGGAATAGTAAGCAGATTAGTAGTTGCCTAAGACTGAGGGGCGTACATATGACTAACAAGCGTGGGCTTTTCTTTTTTGTGATAAAAATATTCTAAAATTGTAATGATGACCACACAGCTCTGTAAATATACTAAGAACTGCTAAACTGCATACTTTAAATGGGTGAATTGTATTCTGTGTGAATTATACCTCAAAGCATGCGTGCGCGCACGTGTGTGTGTGTGTGTGTGTGTGTTAATTATTGTGGATTGAACCCAAGGGTGTTATACAGCTTAGCTACACCCCAGCCCTATTTCATTTTTTATTTTAAAACAGGGCCTCACTAATTTGCCAAGGGATTCACTAAGTTGTCGAGGCTGGCCTCGAACCTGGGATCCTCCTGTTTATTTCCCAGGTACTAGGATTATAGGAATGCACCACCATGCCTAACTCTCCAAGCCTTTTTTAAACCGAAACACAGAGGTGAATATATGAATATAAGAGAACAGAAACACCACAGTTTGAATTCTTGTTCTGCCATTTATTACCTGTGTGACGTCAAACAAGCTATTAACTCTGTGTTTCTTGTGTAATACTTAGAGCACTGCCGTGAGGATTAAACAAAACAACATATAAAACAGGACAGTACCAGCTACGTTATCCTGCCCTGCCCTATCTTCCTACCTAATACTAAAATTTATGCCACCAATTTTATAAAAATATAAATTCAGACAGTTGTGTTTGGATTTTATAGTAAGTTGTTATCTATTCCAGGGAGCAAATAACCTAAAAGTCACTAATGATACGGTGCAAACAAAGCCTTCTCAACTAATTTGCTGCCAAGTTGAACGTAAGGCAAAGGGAAAGACCACTGTCAATGATCTCCTAACTTCCTAACTTCTTTTCCTACCCCTCCACTTTCCTGCCCTTTACTCCCAACTACTATCCTTGCTTAAGCCACGACTGAGCAGGAGGAAGGCAACATTCCGCTGTGTGCTGACGTAGAAAGAAAATGCTCACACTCCTCCAAGCTGCCAGCCAACTCGACAGTGCCGCAAAGCAAGAAGACAGACCTCCAGGATGAGAGCGCAAACAGGCAGGAGCCTCTCCCTCCCTTTGTTTACCTGAAGACAAGGTCAGATGGTAACTACAGACTAAAAGTGACTTTCTCAGTATACTCTCCGCAACCAAGTTTTACTACTAAAAAGGGTGGGGGGGGGGTCAGGAAGTCAGGAGCTCTAAGTTGGTGTTAGTAAGATTTCATTGAGTTAAATATCCCCTCAACTCATTTTAACGTTAAAAAAAAAAAGACTGCTGCTGGGCGTGGCGATGCACACTTGTAATCCTATCATTTGAGAGGCTGAGACAGGAGAATCGTGGGTTCGCAGCCGGCCTCAGCTACTATTTAGTGAGGCCCTTTGCAACTCAGTGAGACCCTGTTTCAAAATAAAGAATTTTTTTTTAAATAGGGCTGGGGGTGTAGCTCAGAGGTAGAAGGCCTCTGGGTTCAATCCCCAGTACCAAAGAAAAAGATCTGCTCTCACACTACTTCGATGGAAAATAGAGGATGCCCTTCAGAGAGGCGTGAGCATCAGAAAGGCCTCCAGAGTAAGACTGCACAGGATGCAGCTACGCAGCATCAACAGACGCCAGCCCTGCACCTGCCGCAGTTCTGTATGCTTCCAGACCCGAAAAGTCCTACTTTTAGTATTTTGAAGTAAATTAATATATGTTACATTGATGGAGCTTTTTAAGTTAGCAATTCTTACTGTCCCATTCTAGAAGTAATACTGTGCTCTCTCCCTTATCCTCAGGGCTACTTGTTTCAAGACCCCCAGTGGATGCCAGAACCAAGCCCTATATATACTATGTCTTTTCTTCCATATACATAAGTATGATAAAGTTGACTTTATAAAGCAGGTACAGTAAGAGAGTAACGGTAACCAATAATAAAACAATTATAAAGCTGTGCAGCTGAGTAACAGTGATGTGCCTGGTCTTGCTGGACGCCCCTCTCATGTGAGGGCGTGATGACACAAAGCCTACGTGGTAAGACGGGGTGACAGCGGCAGGCTGCTAGGGACCAGATGCACAGCAGGGCCGCGGAGGCACAGCAACGCCCGCTCACCACCAGGAAGGAGGACTGCAGGGAGCAAACCTGTGGACGCCAAAGCATGGGAGGGGAGCGGGCAGATGTGGCCTTGCTACGACCTGCTCACAAGGCTCTTCTCCCTGTGCAAACTCTTTAACCACGATGCCCATCTGTCCTGTCTCACTCAGAGCACAGAAGAAAGGCTTACTGGGCACAGCGCACAGAGGAAGTACGCTACATGCTCCTAATGCAGCCTTATTACCCTCCACGGCAACCACGTTTCATCACTGCTTTGTGTGCGCAGCACTGGGGATGGAACCCAGGGGCATTCTACCTCCAAGCTACACCCCCAGCTGTATTTTTATCCTTTATTCTGAAACAGGGTCTCACTGAATTGCAAAGGACCTCACTAAGCAGTAGCTGAGGCTGGCCACAAACCGCGACCCTCCTGTCTCAGGCTCCCAAATGCTGGGATTACAAGTATGCACCACCACGCCCAGCTATCACCATTTTTAACTGAAGACACTAAGCCTTTCTAAAGTCACTTGCTTAAGATCAGAACTAGCAAGTACAAGAGCCAATTTCCCCTTTTATAGTTAGGGTGTAAGATCTCAAGCATAAAGAGGAGGGCAAACACCCAGAGCCAATTCCCAGCTGCAATATCAACTCGTGGCCACCGGCCCTGCCCAATTCCCACCTACCCTGCTTTCTCACTAGGTTATTTTGAAGTGAAATCCTTTTGTCTATAAATAGGTCAGTGTATATCTCTAAAAATATTTTCATCCATAAATTCTTCAGCATACATCTCTAAAAGATAAGCTGTACTCTTTACCATTTCACTAAGCTATATACCTTCTCAGAAAGCAAGCCAAGGTACCCAAAGGACTTCGTGAAGGGTCGACACTTCAGAACCTTTGCATGTACTTCGTAAGAGTAGCCAAGCTACTCGTTCCGCTTTCTTCAAACTGTTAGCACTCTTCCCAACCCTATGCTAAGTTGGCCCTCCTCTATTTCCAGCTGCTCCTGCTTCCATCTCTGGCTCCCCTTTTTCCTCCTTCTGCTCTTCTCAGTACACACCCTCTATAGCTCATCCACTTTTTTACTTTTTTATTTTTTGCAGTACTAGGGATGGAACCCAGGAGCATTCTACCTCTGAGCTATACTCCCAGCCCTATTTTTTATTCTTTATTTTGAAACAGGGTCTCGCTGAGTTGCAGAGGGCCTCACTAAGTAGCTGAGGCTGTCCGGGAACGTGATCCTCCTGTCTCAGCCTCCCGAATGCAGGGATTACAAGCATGAGCCGCCGCGCCCGGCTCTATAGCTCATCCATTTTTATAGCTTCATCGTACTGCCTCTGACTGGCCGACACCCAAGTCTCAGGCTCTCTCTGAGTGTGGTATTAGAGACTGAACTGGGACTGAACCTCTGAGCTCCACCAGCCCTCTTTCTTTTCTTTCCAGGCAGGGTCTCCCTACGTTGCTGAGGCTGGCCTCAAGCACTGTGACTGAGGCAGTGGTAACCTGGCGGTCACCCGGCGCCCACCTCAAGCTGGCACTGACTGCGCTCTCCTCCGAGCTGCTGTTTTCCAACACTTCCATCTGATCACCTTGCTGTCAATTCGTTTTTGTTTTTGTTTTTGTTTTGTACTGGGGTTCCTGGAAGCCCTTCTACCTCCGGGCTACACTCCCAGACCTATTTTTTATATTTTAATTTGGAAACAGGGTCTCTTAAGCCAGAGCGGCTGGCTTCGAACCTGTGTGATCCTCTGCGATCCTCTTGTCTCCGCCTCCCAAGCGCGGGGATTACAAGCGTGCGCCATCACGCCCAGCACCTTGCTGTCATTTCTAACTCAATAAAGCATCAGCCCAAGCTCATCATCCTCTCCAAACTCCAACCCCTCTATCGCTTCCCTCATTTACTTGTTATAATTCACTACCTTCTCATTCACCCACACTCCCCTTAAGTCTCAGATCAGTGTGCTGGTTTTCCTCTGAAATGTCTCTGACCCACCCTTTTCTGTGCCATTCAAACCGCCACCACTAAAGCCCAACCCTTAAGTGACTCACCTAAAGTATCTCAGGAGCCCGATTGCAATCACACTCGCCGGTCTCCCCACCTCAGTCTGCTCTACTTGATACTCACTCCGACCACATACTTGCCAGGTGACTAGTACATCTAAGTACTGCTGCGTGCTGCCAGGACACGGCAGTAACACAGGCTTCCTTTTCTAGCAGAGGGCACATTTGAGAATGTGGAATTTTATTTATTTTGTGTAGTGCTATGGATTAAACACAGGAGCATTCTTTCTCTGTGCTACAGGCTCAGCCTTATCTAATATTTTATTTTGAAACAGGGTCTTGCCAAATTGCCGAGGCTGGCCTCAAACCCGTGATCCTTCTGTCTCCCAAGTACTGAGATTACAGGTGGAGCCACCATGCCCAGTCAGTGGCATTGTTTATTTGGTAGTGCTGGTAATTGAACCAGGACCTTTCTCATGCCAGGTAAATGGTCTGCCACTGGGCTACATTCCCAGCCTGCAAAGGCAAATGAATATTTTTTCAAATAAATTAACAACAGATTGTGATAAATGCTATGACAGAGGCTATCGTCAACAACAGCATAGATATGTTACTTTAGGGTTCTTAGTTAAAATGGGATTTAAGCTGACATTTTAAGGTTGGGAAGAGGAGACAGTCATGTAAATGTTCAAAGTGTTCCATGCAAAAAAGAGAAGAAAAAAAAAAACACAAATCACATAAGTTCTAGGAAGAGTCTCGTATGTTACAGAAACTGACCTTGTCGATGTAGTAAGAAAACATGAAGGGAGAAGCTGGGTGTGGTGGCGCATGCCTGTAACCCTGATACTTGGAAGATTAAGACAGAAGGCTGGCAGGTTGGAAGCCAGCCTCAGCAACTTTCTGATACCCTGCTTCAAAACAGGGCTGGAGCTCAGAGACAGAATGCCCCTGGGTTTAATCCGAGGGAGGGAGGAAGAGAAAGAGAGAGAGAATATGAATGAATATGAAATGAATGATTATGAATATTGAGAAAAAGGTGGTAAAAAGTAAACATGGAACAACAACACAGGCCAATTTTATTGTACATGCAATAACTCACTAAAAGGTTTTTAGGCAAGGAAATAACTCAATGTAAACTGCGACAAAGACTGCGAGTGCTCGTTCAAGCATCCTGCTGTACTACATTTTCCAGCCACCCTTGCACTTAGGTGTGATCATGTGACTAGTAACCAATACAATACGGATAAAAGTGACACATGCCACTTCTACCCAGAACCAAAATTCTTTCTCTACACATATTTCCCTCCAAACCAAGCTCAGGAGTCACATGCTGATTACGGTGGTGACATAGAGTCTGTGTTCCTAAATGACTGTGTGGAGCAGGGGCACCCAGCACACACTGGACTCTGATGTTTAAAGTCATGCGAACTTCTAGTGTGGTAAGCCACTAAGATCTGCTGCTTACTAGAATATCATACCTAATACAGGAATAAAACATTTCCCTGACTGCTGTGTGAGGAGTGAATTAAAAGGAAAGAAAGAGTGGAAATAAAAAAGTTAAGACTCAGAAGAAAAGAAATATAACCCAACTTAAAAATGGGCAAAGGACTTAAATATACATTTCTCCAACTATATACAAATGACAACACGTATATGATATGATGCTCATTATCACTAGTCATTAGGTAAATGCAAATTAAAACCACAAAGATATCACCTCACCCCACTGTGATGGTTACTGTAAAAACAAAAACAAAGCCGGGTATGGTGGCACATGCTCTTAATCCCAGTACCTGGAAGGTTGAGACAGGAGGATCACAGGTTCAAAGACAGCCTCAGCAAACAGAGAGACTTCATAAACCTAGCGAGACCCTTTTCCAAAATAAAAATAAGGCTGGAGATGTAGCTCAGAGGTAGAATATCCCTGAGTTCAATCCCCAGTGCTCCCACACATGCAAATTAAAAAAAAAAAAAAAACAAAAACAAAGAACAAGTGGTGGTGAAAGTGTGGTCTCTGGAGCTTTTGTACAGACAAAGTAGTAAAACTGTACAGCTAAGGAAAACAGTACGGTGGCTCAACTAGTTAAAAACAGAATGACTCTATGATACTACATGCATGTATCCACAGGATATGAAAACAGGGACTGGAACAGAGATGCATGCACTCATGTTCACAGCAACATTATTCAGAATAGCTAACAGGTAGAGGTGTACATTAACAGAAGAATCAACTAAATGTGGGCGTACACACAACGGAATATTACTGAGCCTTACAAAGGGAGGACATTTTGAGACACGGCACAACATGGATGAATACTGAAGGCATAAGCTAAGTGGGATATATCAGGCACAAAAGACAAATACTATAATCCTACTTATATGGGGTACTAAAACAATTTCACAGAAAAAGCTGAATCGGGAAGTAGCAGCCAGGGTCAGGAGGAAGGGAAAATGGGAGCTATTTAATGGGTACAAAGTTTCCATCTTGAAATACAAAAAAGTCCTGAGGACTGGCTGACCAGTGAGAATGTTTTTATCAATACAGAACTATACATTTAAAAATGGTTGAAATGATGATACACTTCATGCTATATGGTTAAGAGCCCAGTGGTCCAAGCGCGGCGGAGGTGGCAACTTGAACCCGAGTGGTGTGCATCAGCAGGCAGGACGAAAGAACTCCGGATGCATTTGGAGGCAGAGGAGACTTGCTGCTGGGCTGGCGACACAAAGTGCAGAGCATGGAGAAGGGGGCATCAGGCATGACCCACCCCCAGAACTGCGTGAGGGTCTCGCTGACCAGCGACAGAGGCTGAGGAGTGACGGACGTGGAGCGGGAGGCAGCCATGTGCAGCCTGAGAGCAAGGAGACACGGCCCCGTGTGACCAAGCTCAAGGTGCCGTGAGGTGACGGTGCCCAAGTGGCAACACGGAGGCACCAGCTCAGTACCTGGGGCCCAGGAAGCTCTGCTTACAGCCTTCTAACCAACCAGCTCAGACCTTCCCAACAAACAAACAAACCCACACGCCGACAGCCAACTGATTATCAACAAAGGTGCCAAACACAGACACTGGAGAAAAGAGACTTCTCAAATGGTGTTGGGAAAACTGGCTATCCAGTTGTAGAAAAATGGAA
Organism: Muscardinus avellanarius; assembly: GCF_963383645.1. Lineage (NCBI taxonomy): Eukaryota > Metazoa > Chordata > Mammalia > Rodentia > Gliridae > Muscardinus > Muscardinus avellanarius. The sequence continues at coordinate 133,907,365 of NC_137790.1, forward strand.
CTAAATCCTTACCTCTCACCATGCACAGGGGTCGACTGGAGATGGGTCAAAGACCTGAAAATCAGATCAGAGAACTGCAAAGTTACTAGGAGGGCATAGGCCCAACATTCCAACATATAAGCACAGGTAGAAACTTCCTCAACAAGACTCCCATAGCTTGGAAATTAAAACAAAAATTAATTAATAAATAGGATGGCATTAAACAACAATTTCTGCTCTTCAAAGAAACCATCAAAAGTCTAAAGAGAAGGCCTACAGAATGGGAGATCTTTGCCAGCTATTCTTCAGATAGAGGACTAATATCTGGTATATACAAAGAACTTAAAAGACTACACTAAAAAAAAAAACCAAAAAACCCTAATCCAAAAATAGGCAATTGAACTAAACAGACACTTCACAAAAGAAGAGTTAAAAAATGGCTAAAAGCTAGGTGTGGTGGCACTCACTAGTAATCCCAGTACTTGGGAGGCTGAGACAGGAGGGTCAGAGGTTTATGGCCAGCCTCAGCTACTTAGGCCCTCTGCAACTTAGTGAGACACTGTTTCAAAATAAAGAATAATGCCGGGCGTGGTGGCGCACGCTTGTAATCCCTGCGCTTGGGAGGCAGAGACAGGAGGATGCGCAGGTTCGAAGCCAGCTGCGCGTGCTGGCTTAGGAGACCCTGTTTCCAAATAAAAATGTAAAAATAGGTCTGGGAGTGTAGCCCGGAGGTAGAAGGGCTTCCAGGAACCCCAGTACCACCAAAAAAAATAAAAAATAAAAAAAAATAAAGAATAAATTAAAAAAAAAAAAAGAATTGGAGCTGGCCTGTAATCCCAGCCCTTGGGAGGCGGAGAAAGGAAGATCACACTGGCTGGGAGCCAGCCTCGCTGGCTTAAGAGACCCTGTTTCCAAATTAAAAATATATAAAATAGGTCTGGGAGTGTAGCCCAGAGGTAGAAGGGCTTCCAGGAACCCCAGTACCACCAAAAAAAAAAAAAAAAAATTGGAGATGGGACTGTAGCTCAAAGGTAACATGCCCCCCCTGGATTCAATCCTCGGGACTACAAAAATAAATAAATAAATAAATAAATAAATAAATAGGCCAATAAACACATGAAAAAGAGAACCGGACATAGTGGTGCACACTTGTAATCCCTGCGCTTGGGAGGCTGAGACTGGAGGATTCTGCATGTTCAAAGCCAGCCTCAGTTACTTAGTGAGGCTCTCAGCAACTTAGTGAGACCTTGTTTCCAAATAAAATATAAAATAGATCTGGGGGTATAGCCCAGAGATAGAAAAGCCCCTGGGTTCCACCCTCAGTACCACAAAAAAAAAAGAAAAAAAGAAAAAAACATTCAACATCATTAACAATCAGGGAGATGAAATCAAAACTATACAGAAATTCCATCTAACCTCAATCAGAATGGCAATTATCAATAAGTCTAAAAACAATAAATGTTGGAGAGGATGTGGAGAAATTGGAACTCTTCTACACAGTTGGTAGTATTGTAAATTAATTCAGCTACAATGGAGATCAGTGTGGAGAGTCCTCAGAAAACTGAGAATGGGTCCAGCATGTGATCCAGCTACACCACTCCTGGACATCTTTCCAAAGGGGCTGAGAGCAGAGTACCATCGTAATACATGCATATCCATGTCTACAGCAGCACAATTCAGAACAGCTGGATCATAGAACCAGGCTAGGTGTCCATCAACAGATAAATGGGTTACAAAATTATAGGATATGTACACAGTGAAATTCTACTCAGCAATAAAGAACAAAATTATGTCCTTTGCAGAAAAATGGATGAAACTGAAGAAAATTATGTTAAGTGAGATCAGCCAGTCACAGAACGTGAAGGGTCCTATGTGTCCTCTAATACGCGCAGGCTAGGGAGTAACGGGGAGACCCAAGGGACTCCAGATAACGGAGGAGAACCCTCGTGGAGCCCGGGAGGTGGCCTGGGGAAGGGAGGGGAAGAGTGATCACTGAAGGAATCACTACCATCGGCTTTGCGTACATATGTGAGAATAGCAATGTCAACCTCCGTACTCTGTATGGGGTGCTCTGTGCATGTATGTTACTGTCAACACGATTTACATTATGATGTGTGACTATAATGCACCTCTAAAAGCATTTTTTTTTTTTTTTTTTTTTTTTTTTTTTTGCGGGTCAGGGGATGGAATCCAGGGGCTTTCAACCTCTGAACTACATCCCCTGCCCTGTTTTTTATTCTTTAATTTTAAACAGGGTCTCACTGAGTTCAAAGGGAGTCACTAAGTAGCTGAGACTGTCCACAAACTGCGATCCTCCAGTCTCAGCCTCCCAAATGCTGGGATTACAAGCATGTGCAGCCACGCCCAGCTCATAGAAAAGAATTTTAATTTGTGCATTCAACAAGAAAGTGAATAAAAGATGCCAAAAAAAGAAAAAAACAAACCTTCCCGAATGTCTCTCACCAAACAGTTCCAAAAGCTTCTAAAAAACATGGTCAGGTTTAGCACAGCAACAGCCCCACTCCTCGGGACCAATTTCTGTTTCAGACCACTTTTCTCACTGGTATGACTAGAATACCCGGTAAGACCCATTTAGAGAAGAAGGCTTTATCTGGGGTCGGCTGGCTCCAAGGCAGACTGCGGTGGCAGGCCATGCAGCAGGGTAAGCTGCTCTCAGCTCCTGGCAGCCAGAGTGCAGGGAATGAGCGGAGGGCCAGGACACACAGCCCCCAGCCAGCCCTGCCACCCACCAGCCTCCTGCCCCGGGACCACGCCTGCAGCCAGAGCGCCTCTGGGGACATCCCAAGCCTAAGCCACAAAAGCATACAATGACCACGCAGAGCTCCAACCCACAGCCAAGGAGCTCCCAGCCAAAGGCGAGAACACCAACTGGACAAGGTAGCCCCCTGAGAGGCGAGTCCCCTCAGCCAGCAGAGCCACCCAAACAAGACTACATGGAACAAAGGCCACCACCGTCCAGCCCACCAAACTACAGGCCCACGAGCACAGTCGCTGGCGTGACTGTGAGCCCCTCAGCTGGGGCCGCGTACAGCTCCATGGCAGAGCACCTGCCTAGCACCCCTGCGCCCCTGGGTTCATTCCCAACACCAGAAACAACAAATACATCAGGCATGGAGTGTTTTTTACACAGAGATACATAACTGGCATTATGTATGACCCTGGGCTGGGGAACAAATCTTGCCTGAAGACATAAATTTGAGAATCAGGCACTTATCAATACTACTTTTATTAATTTACTTGTTTGTGGTACACAGGGACTCAATCCACAGGCTTCCTACCTCCAACCTACATCCTCAGCCCCTATTTATGTATTTACTTATTTATTTATTTATTTATTTATTTATTTATTTATTGTGCTGGGGATTGAATCCAGGGGCATTCTACCTCAGAGCTATACTGCCAGCCCTGTTTATTTTGAAATAGTCTTGCTAGGCCATTGAGAATCTTACTAAACTACTGAGGCCGTCTTGGAACCCGTGAGCCTCTGGTCTCAGTCTCCCAAGTAGTGGGATCACAGGCATCAGGCATGCTGCCACCACACCCAGCTCTGTGCTAGTTTTGTTTCTTAAACAGGATCTTGCTAAGTTCCTGGCAGCCTCACTAAATTGCTGAGGCTGTCCTCAAACCTGCAATCCTCCTGCCTCTGCTTTCCAAGTACTGGATTACAGGCACACACCACCATGCCAGGCTCAATACTAGCTTGAAAATCACAAGAATGAACGAGATCGCCTAAGGAACAGTAGGAGGAAATAATTTAAGAATGAAGCTCTAAAACCAATACAAAAACCTAAGCAAATAAAGGGCATCACTGATTCAACTCCAAACTCTGCAAGCTTCCTATGTACTGTGTTAATTTCATTGTTACAGACCTTTCCAGGGGGCTAGAGATAGGGCCTGGTGGCAGAGTGCTTGCCTAGGCTTGTGTGCAGGGCTGGGTTTGATCCTCAGCAGAGCAAAAGCAACTGAATGCATCAGGGCCCTCTGATCTGCTCAAATCCACTCTCCTTTTAATTGGTAGTAATTCAGCACTCAGGGATTCTCTTGACTGTCACAGGAAGGAATCCCTTTGTCTCTAGAATCTCATCTACTGTTCCTGTGTCACTCACCACCTTCCTTCACTGACTTTTACTTGCTTTTGGTAGCAAATCACACAACAGCTTTCTGGGAGGGAGAGAAATTTCTGGAAACCTTGCGTGTCTTATACACTTAAGCTTATTTAATAATTTCTCTGAGTAAAAATATCTAGCTTAGAAATCATTATCAACACCCAAATTTTCTCTCACTTTAGAGGCTGCAGTTCAAAACAATGAAGCTTGTAACATAGCCCATTTCATACCTCTACCGGGAAGTTCATAGGCTCTTCTCTGCCCCACATATCCCCAAATTGCACTGACATATTACTGGGGGGGGGGGGGCGGAGGGGAGGTTACTGGAGATTATACCCCCAGAAGCATTCTACCTCTGAGCTACAACCCCAGCCCTTTTTATTTTGTTATGAAACGGTCTCACTAGTTTCAGCCTGCTCGCAGCCTCCTGAGCACTGGACCACAGGCGTGTCCTGGCCTGGCCACTCTTCTCCCTTTTTGTTTTTTCCTGGTGTTAACAGAGCCAACCTCAGCACATGGCTTTCCCAAGACACCTTCCCTTCCTAGCCAGGCAGCACCTTCTCAAAGGTGTGATCTAAGCTCAAGGCACTCTTGAGATTTCTACATTCTAGTACCACCAAACTCTTCCAGCCCCGGAGCTAGTAGTCACTTCCTGTGTGACTTTCGCTGTGGTACCCCATGGTCCTTGATTGCCTGGATGTTGCCTCTCAGTCCTTGAGGCCAGAAGTCTGAAGCCGAGGCCCTGGCAAGGGTGCAACTGCGAGGGCTTCAGGAGGATGTGTCCGCAGCTCTCCTAGCTTCCCAAAGTCTACCACATCCCTCAGTTTGTGAACACCATCTTCTCTCTGTCTGTGTCCAAAACTTTTTTGGTTTTTAATTTTTTATTGGTGGACTGTGGTCACACATCTCAGTGGAATACAAGACAGTAGAGGCATACATGCACACATCACCCAATTCCCGCCCCATTTCCTCTCCCTTCCCTTCAAGTCTGGCTTAGAAGTAAGCTGGGCCTGGTGCTGCATTTGTAATCCCAGTACTTGGGAGGCTAAGACTAGAGGATCAAAGGTTTGAAGATGCCTCAGCAACACAGTGAGGCTCTCAGCAACCTAGCAGGACCAAAAAATAAAAGGGGCCGGGGGTATAGCTCAGAGGTAGAAGGCCCGTAGGCTTGACCCCCAGTACCCCCCACACACACACACACACAGATTCTAATAAGTGAATTGGTTCCCATTTTTCCGACTAAGACCCTAATTAAAAGTATGTATCAGCCGGGCATGGTGGCGCACACTTGTAATCCCTGCGCTTGGGAGGCGGAGACAGGAGGATCACACTGGTTTGAAGCAAGCCCCGCTGGTTTAAGAGACCCTGTTTCCAAAAATAAAAAAAGTATAAAATAGGTCTGGGAGTGTAGCCCAGAGGTAGAAGGGCTTCCAGGAACCCCAGTACCACCAAATAAATAAATAAATAAATAAATAAATAAATAAATAAATAAATAAAGCTGATGTGTTGGCTACTCGGGAGGATGAGCAGAACAGTCACAGTTGGAGGCCAGCCTGGGAAACAGTGAAACCCCTTCTCAAAAGGAAATAAAAAGGAGAGGAGATGCACTGCACTCTGAATACTTGGAAGGCTGAGACAGGAGGGTCCCAGGTTCGAAGACCAGGCTCAGCAACTTGTTGAAGCTCTCAGCAACTTAGTAAGACCCTACTTCAGAATAAATAATAAAAGAGCTGAGGGTATAGCTTGGGGGCAGAATGCCTGTGGGTTCAATCCCCAGTACTAAGAAGGAAGGAAAAGCAACAGATAGGGATGTAGCTATGGTAGAATTCTTGCCTGCCATGTGCAAGGTCCTACACTCAATCCCCAGCATAAAGGATGGATGGATGGATGGATGGATGGATGGACGGACAGACAGACGGACAAAAAGAAAAGATGCTGGCAAGGATGTGGAGACGGGAATGTTTGTAAACTCTTAGCATGGCCATTGTGGAAAACAGCATGGAAGTTCCTTTAAACACTAGATATAGAACTACCACATGATCCAGCAATCCCACTACTGAGTATATACCCAAGTAATATTGAAGAGACATCTGCACTCACATGTTTATTGCAACAATATTCACAATAGCCAAGACATGGAATCGACCTAGATGCTGACTGACAGGCGAACAGATAAAGAAAATGTGGTATGTACACACAATGGAATTTCACTGAGCCATAAAGAAGAATGAAATTTTGTCATCTGCAGTAACATGGATAGAACTGGTTAAGTCAGCAAAGAGAGACAAATATCACAAGATCTCACTTATAGATGAAATCAAAAATGTTGGTCTGCCAGGCGTGGTGGCGCACATTTGTAATCCCTGCGCTTGGGAGGTGGAGACAGGAGGACCATGCAGGTTCGAAGCCAGCCTCGCTGGCTTAAGAGGCCCTGTTTCCACATGAAAAAGTAAAAAATATGTCTGGGAGTGTAGCCCGTGGGAGTGTAGCCCGGAGGTAGAAGGGCTTCCAGGAACCCCAGTACCACACACAAAAAAAATAGTCGGTCTCTCAGAAGAGTGGGTACCAAAGCCTGGGAAGAGTGGGGTGGGGGGAGGATGGTTAATGGGTAAGAGAAAACATTCCTAATGTTCTCCGGCATAGTAGGACAACCATGGCTGGCAACAACTAATTGCATACTTCAAAACAGCTACTAGAGAAGATTTTGAATGCCCCAACATAAAGAAATGATACATACATGAGGTGAGAGACATGCCAATTACTCTGATCTAATCGTTACATATCATACACATGTATTAGAATGTCAGACTGCACCCCATAAATACGTAGTTACTATGTGTCAGTTTAAAAATAAATGTTTTTTAAATAAATGAGAATTTGAATACAATGTTTATTCACCAATAAGCTGTTTCTCATGTATACTCATTTGTTTTATTAAAAAGAAAAGCCCTAAAAAGGGAGGCCGCCTAGCCCCCAGATTCATCTTCATCTTCACTAATCCAGAAGTAATAAGTCTCCTCGTCAGAAGCAACACACGAAGCCAATCACAATGACGATTCTTCGTAAGGTATGAGGAAAACTTTCTCAGAAACTGATTTTATTCTTGAAGCACTGAAGGTGAGCGACTTTCCTGAGGTTCCCGGTCTCCCCGTTAACTTTAACCTTCTCCCTCAGAAATTCTTCAAGATCTGCAGAATCAAGAATTCCTTCTTCTACCGAATGAGTAAGGTCCAAATTAAACTTCCAAGTTGACCTCTTGGCTTTCTTTCTGCGGCATCATCTTGACCACAGGCCACGTGATCAGAGTACAAATAAATATATTTTTAAAAATAAATAAAAGCCAAGCTTGGTGGCACACACCTATTATCCCAGTACTTAGGAGGCTGAGACAGGAGATTGCAGGTTCAAAGCCAGTCTCAGCAACTTAATGAGGCCCTGTTTCAAAATAAAAATAAACAGGGCTGGGGTTATAGCACAAAAGTAGAACTTTCCTGGGTTCAATCCCCAGTACAGCAAGAAAAAAAAAATTATGATTTTACATTAATGAAGTATCTCATCTCTTTGAAGACAGAGGATATCCTACCAATTCTTACTCATAAATTTGATATGTACTAGACAAAATAGCTTGAAGAAATTCCAGGATTGTAAACTAAAGTTTCTTTAGTTGGGATAAAAGTAGTCGTATAGAAATAACTTTATTAATAGAAAACTATAACAAGCAAAGAGCAGGTAAAACTTTTTTGTAAAAAAACACATAGTAGCTGGGCATGATGGCGCACGCTTGTAATCCCCGCGCTTGGGAGGCAAAGACAGGAGGATCGAGCAAGTTCGAAGCCAGCCTCACTGGCTTAAGAGATCCTGTTTCCAAATAACATATAAAACAGGTCTGGGAGTGTAGCCCAGAGGTCGAAGGTAGAAGCCCAGTACCACCAAAAAAAAAAAAAGAATAAAAAAATAGAACAGGAGGTGTAGCTCGAAGGTCGAATGCCCCTGGGTTCCACCCCCAGACCCACACACAAAAAAAAAAAAAAAATGCAAAAACTAGCCCCACTCCCCTAGGTACTGAGGACTAAACCAGGGGTACTCTACTGCTGAGCTACATTATCAGCCCTTTATTTCTTATTTTGAAACAGGGTCTTGCTAAGTTGCAAAGGCTGGCCTTCAACGTAGAAACCTCCTGCATCAACCTGAATCACAAGGATTACAGGTGTACAACACTGCACCCAACTGTAAAACTATTAATCTTAGGGCAATACAAATGTACAAATAGGATTTTTGAGTTTCTAATATAAGGGGGATGGATTTAATTTTTAAGAAATTAATTCACAAAAGCAAAAATATATAGAAAAATGAACACTAATGAAGTCTGAGAAGCTAAAAGATAAGACAGATGGACAACCGGTAACTTAGTGAATTTCACAAAGGTAAAACCTAAGCCAAGAACTGAAAACCCCAATTTATACTTTGGAATTCTCAAAAGATTCAGGACCTGGCAGCACATGGTAGCCCTTGAACTGGAAGAGAGAGTGAAGGATAGAAGACTGGGTAAAATGAGAAGCAGATAAATCCTTAGATATTTCCCACATCTCTATGCTGTCTACTGCGCGCTCACCAACAGAAGTCTGTTGGTTTATTCTCTCAAGTGTTTGAGTTTGTTTGTCAAAGAATCCTTGAACTAGGGGTCACTAGACAGCTTTAAAATGTTGGTGTAGCCTAGCAGATGTGGGGATGAGAAACCCTCTCCCTTACTCAAAATACACAAATCTCAGCCTTAAGGCAAAGCTCTCCCTGCGGAACATGATCCAGGAGCAATCACCTCCCAGACGTCGGGTTTTACTCCACGAAGTGGCTCACTTGGGCCACTTTGTACAGCTGAGAGCTGGAGTCAGGCGTGGTGCTGCACACCTGGAACCAGTACCTGGGCGGTAAAACAGGAGGACCACAGGTTTAAGGACAGCCCCAGCAAGTTGTGAAATTCTCATCAACCTAGCAAGACCCTGTTTCAAAAAAAATAAAATAGTAAAATAGGGCTGGGGGTGTAGCTCGGAGGTAGAATGCTCCTGGGTTGAGTCTCCAGTATCTCTCTCTCACACACCCACACTCGAAAGTCAGTAAATTCAGATCAACTTAAGACTTTTTAGCTATCAAACACCCAAGGATTATTCACACCTAAAGCAAGCCTCAGACATAAAAGAGACCAAAGGAAATGGAGAAAAACCAACCTAGAAGAAACAGCTTGCAAGGAGATAAAAGCTTGTTTGTTTTTTTTTAATAAGTCATTTATAGTCTCAGAAAGCAGAGAAGATACTGCATCCAGGAGGCAGCACAGGATACCATATTAAAGGAATGCTTAAGAGAACAAATAGGAGCTCTTGGGAAATCAAAATCTTGACAGAAAAAATGAAAAATTCAACAGGAGGCATAGAAAACAAAGTACATCTTTCAAATAAAAATGGAGCAGAAAGACTAGGAGATGAAGAAAACAAAAATTTAAAAACTAGTCTTAAAGACTCAAATGACAAAAGTTTCAGGGAAAAAAGGGTGGAACCCATTATTTTAGACTGGATTGGCCCCCCCATTCTTAAATTGAAGCCCTAACCTGCAAAGTGACTGTATTTGGAGACAGGGCCGTTAGAGAGGAGATGATTAAGATTAAAGGAGGAAATAAGGGTGAGGTGGGAACTAACCTTGATGTCACATTTACTCTGGACTCCTACCCTCCAGACTGTAAGAAAATAGATACCCGTTTTGCTTAGTTTTTCCGGTACTAGGGGTTAAACCCAAAGACATTCTACCTCTGAGCTACTCCCCCAGCCCTATTTTTTATTGTTTTTATTTGAAACAGGGTCTCACTAAGTTGCAGAGGGCCTCACAAGTAGCAGAGGCTGGCCAGAAACCTGCAATCCTCCTGTCTCAGTCTCCCAAGTACTGGGATTACAAGCATGCGCCACCATACTTATTTTGTTTTTGTTATTGTTTGGTCTTTGTTTTACAGCGATTTATTTAAGGAAGTAAGAAACACATTCGCCAGGCGTGGTGGCGCACGCTTATAATCCCCGCGCTTGGGAGGCGGAGACAGGAGGACTGTGCAGGTCCAAAGCCAGCCTCGCTGGCTTAAGGGACCCTGTTTCCAAATAAAATATAAAATAGGTCTGGAAGTATAGCCCGTAGGTAGAAAAGTTCCATCCCCAGTACCATACAAAAAATAAAAAAATAAAAGAAACACATTCAAGAAAGAATGCAGCCACTTCAAAAGTGAGACCAGCCCAGAGCTGTTGTTTAAGCCGACCACCCAGTCTGTCAGTCTGTGGTATTTTAAGCAGCCCTCGTAGATTAACCATCAATAGAATAATTCAAGAAAACCTCCCAGAACTAAAGAACATAACTTTACAAGACACAACAAACTTTAAAAGACACAACAAACATTCAAGAAAGTACATTACATATATCAAGACATATCTACACGAAATTTCAGAATATCAGAAATACAAAATTCTAGGAGTACAAAAATATTTTATAATCAAGAATCAGAACGTGTTAAGACAGGAGGATTGAAGGTTCACAGCTAGCCTCAGCTACTTAGAGAGGCCTTCCTAAGTAGTCCAAACAGTAAGACCCTGTTTCAAAAAAGAATAAAAAATAAGGCTGGGGATGTAGCTCGGAGTTAGAATGCCCCTGGGTTCAATCCCTGGTACCACAAAAAAAAAAAAAAAAAAAAAAAAAAGATTCAGAATGTCTTCAGAATTCTCAAATGGATAAGCTACAAAAGAATAAAGCAATGCCTTCAGAATTTTGAAATAAACCGGGCGTGGTGGCGCACGCTTGTAATCCCCGCGCTTGGGAGGTGGAGATAGGAGGATCACGCCGCGCTGACTTAAGAGACCCTGTTTCCAAATAAAAATATTTTTAAAAATAGGTCTGGGACTGTAACCCGGAGATAGAAGGGTTTCCAGGAACCCCAGTACCACCAAAAAAAAAAAAAAAAAAAAAAAAAAAATTCTGAAATAAAATTATTTTTTATTTTTTAGTACTGAAGGTTGAACCCAGAGGCATTCTATCTCTAAGCTACACACTGAGCTCTATTTTACTTTTTTATTTTGAAGCAGTCCTCAAATCTTCAATACTCTTGTCTCAGCCTCCCAAGGCATGTGCCACCACACTCAGCTGAGAAAAATTATTTCTCAACTAGGAATTGTTACTCAAACAAATAAAATGGAATAAAACAACAGAAATACAGGTTTTATTAATGTAAAATCTCAACCTTTCACAGGAATTTACTCTGTGAAGTGGAGACATTAAACAAAGACAAAGAAAGTCACTAGTATTACAGTAACTAGAGAAATCCAGGAAACTACTATCAATCTACCATCGCTGCAAAAAGCCACTAAGTGAGGACATAAAAGAGCACAATTGTCCTCCTCATATACCTACCCAAAAGAAGTCAGTCCTCAGTGGGGGAGGCCCTGGGTTCAATCTCCAACACTGAAAAAAAAGGAAAAAAATTAGTGTGTATGTATACTGGCAGACTTGTAAATGAGCATTCATACCAGCATTATTCACACTAGCTAAAAACTTGAAACAAACCACATGTCCATCACTGGTAACTTTATTATAATGTACTCATCCAATATACAGTACTACCACCAGTGGAAAAGAACTACTGTTGCACCCAGTACCAGGGATGAACACAGGATGAGCGACAGTGGCCTCCACAGGAGCTTAGGCCGTACAGGTCCAACGTACGAAGCCCAGGCCAAGCAACAGAGCCAGAGAGTGACGGAGAGTGACGCCTCTGGGGTAAGTTAAGGCATACAGGAGGAGCGCGACAGAAGCTTTTGTTCTTTTTTTCCCAGTACTGGGATTGAACCTAGGCCCTCGCACGTGAAGGTAAATGTTTTTCCACAGAGGTAAAACCACAGCTCTTTTCTTTTTTTCTTTTTTCTTTTTTTTTTTTTTTTTGCGGTACTAGGAATGGAACCCAGGGCATTCTACCTCTGAGCTACACCCCCAGCCCTGTTTTATTCTTTATTTTGAATCAGGGTTTCACTGAATTGCAGAGGGCCTCACTAACTAGCTGAGGCTGACCTTGAACCGCGACTCTCCTGTCTCAGCCCCCATCCCAATGCTGGGATCACAAGTGTGCGCCACCAGGCCTGGCTTTCTTTTCACTTTATTTTGAGACAAGTACATCACAAAGTTGCCCGTGCTGGCTTTGAACTTGTGATTTCCTGCTTCAGCTTCCTCAGTTCCTGAGATTACAGGTGCACCACCACACCTGGGACTACAGAGCCTTTTAAAACACTGGAAATGTCCTATATACCTGGATCTGGGCTGTGGGTTGTGTCCACAAATATAAAAATTCACTTAAGTAAACATTTAAATGTGTATAACTTACAATAAAAAGTAAAGATACTTCTCTAAACACGTTTTTTTAAGAGACTGAAAATTTTAAATTGGATACTATAAAATGAACATAACCAAAAGAATAAGTGTTTAAAGCTGAGCATGGTAGGGCACCTTGTAATCCCAATACTTGGGAGGCTGAGACAGGAGGATCGCAGGTTCACAACCTGCCTCACCTACTTAGTGAGGCCCTCTGCAATGTGGTGAGACCCTGTTTGAAAATAAAGAATAGAAAATAGGGCTGGGAGTGTAGCTCAAAGGTAAAATACCCCTGGGTTCAATCCCCGGTACTGCAAAAAAAAAATTAAACACATGTTTAAAGCCTTATACAAAAGATCTTCATTTTGGAATTCTTTTATTTATTTTTATTTATTTATTCTTGGTGCTGGGGATTCAACCCAGAGACATTCTACCTCTAAGATACACCCCCCTCACCTGAATTTTATTTGTAAATAGGGTCTCACTAGGTTGCTGAGAGCCTAAGTAGCTGAGGCTGGCTTTGAACCTGTGATCCTTCTATAAGCATGTGTCCCCACACCCGACTTATTTCAGAATTCTTTGTAATAGCAAACACACACACACACACACACACACACACACACACACACACACACACCTGGAAATAAAGAGAAATTTTTATTTGGCATCTTCCTGTTTTTAGCAGCCAAACTTAATGCTGATTAACCTAAGGAAGCCATTTGCCCTGAGTATGTTCATATTCTCTAAGGCAAAAAGAAAAAAGAAAAAGAAAAAGCTTGGCTACCGGAATTCCAGGAGGAAAGGGAGAATGAACGCAAGAGATGCTATTCTAGAAATAGCAAAGAGAGGTAAAAGCCAGGGCATGCAAACTCTATAATGCTTTTAAAAAGACATGGAAGCGAAATCAAAAGAAACACAAGAAAACAAAAGCAACTGATCTCCTATGACGCTGGTGGAGTTACTGAGGTGGGAGTGGGTTGGGTTGTACACTAAATATTCGTAATGTTTCTTTATATTTTTTTAAATTATTCAGTAATATAGGGCTGAGGCTCTACCTCAGAGTCTCAGGGTATAGTTGTTTGCCTAGCGTGTGTGAGGCGCTGGGTTGGATCTCTAGCACTAAGGGGGGGGGGGGAGTAATCCCAGAATTGAACAAATGTTTGCAAGAAAAATTTTCCAATGCCCTGTTAAATTAAAAAAATAGTAGCCCAATGTGGTGACCCACACTTGTAAGCCCAGTACTTGAGAGGCTGAGTCAGGAGGATCACAGATTCGTGATTGGCCTCAGAAACTTAGTGAGACCCTGTTTCAAATAAAAAAAAATAAAATAGGGCTGGGGGTGTAGCTCAGAGGTAGAATGCCCCTGGGTTCAATCTCCAGTACAAAATAAATAAATAAAGTGAAATGTCTATAATATGGCTGGAATACTTCTAAAAGTACACAGCACATTAAATTCTTTCCAATACCTATTATTCAAGTTGCTCAACACGGCAATGTGATTTTAGGGGATTAAGTGCTGAAACTTTTTGAGGAAAAAAGGCTGATTCTTGTGTGTTGCAAGGGGCACGGAGGAGAGGGGTCCTGGGGATTGCACCCCGGGGGCATTCTGCCCCCACCCCTATTTTATGTTTGTTTTAAGGTCTTGCTAAGTTGCTAAGTCTCACTACTTGCTGAGATACTCCTGTCTCAGCCTCCCAAGTACTGAGATTACACCTGGCTAAAAAGCTGATTCTTAAAAAAATAAGTAAGTAAAATTTTTTTAAAAAGACGAAGAACTACGGCCTGTAATTCCACAGATTCTGGAGGGTGAGACAAGAGAATCACAAGTTCAAGGCCAGCCTGGGCAACTTAGTGAGACTCTGTCTCCCAATAACATGCAGCTAAATGATAGAGCAGCCTGGGTTCAATCCCCAGCAACACAAAAAAATTTTTTTCATGTTTTCACTGCTTGCTTTATGCCAAAAATCACGCATAGCATATTCATACCCAATTTGCCAAACCTTAAGTGTAATTTAAAGAAAAGGAACGTGAGAGTCTGTGTTTCAACAGGTAGTTCATTCAAACATACAAAAGTCATTATTAACCAAGCTTAGATGAAAAGAAGCTCCAAATCTGTTTCAGACCAAGAGAGGAAATGTTAATCCTCTCCAGAGTTCACCTGAGGGCTTTCTATGCTGCCGGACACCATCCACCTCCTGCGGCATACCACACACGTAAGAAAAATGCCAAGACAGCCCCGTGCTGCTCCTATTAACACACTCCAAGAGCTAAGGGGGAGGGGGTGAGAAACGAGAATAGAAAAGCTCTCTACATGAACACGCTCAACCAGGCATGGTGGCACACATTTGTATCCCAGCACTTGGGAGGCTGAGACCAGAGGTAGGGAAGACGGGGCTTCTTAGCCAGCCTCAGCAACCAGGTTTCAAAATAAAATAGGGAGCCAGGCTTGGCGGCCCATGCTGCCCTCCGCAACTAGTGACACCCTGTTTCAAATTAAAGAATAAAAAACAGGGCAAGGGATGTCCCTCAAAGGTCGAATGCCCCTGGGTTCCATCCCCAGACCTGCAAAAATATAAAAAATGAATAAAATAAAATAAAATAGGGAGAGGGTGTAGCTCAGAGGTAGAATGTCCCAGAGTTCAAACCCCAGTACCAATAAGCAAATGTACTGCTGGTTCTTGACAAATTAACAAGATTAAAAAGGAGCAAAATGTGAAACTGTTACCGTTCTAATACTTGTCAAAAGAAAAGAATATTTAGCTAGATCATTACATTTAGTTGTGTGATAAACTAAGTTTCCTCCAAACCATTACAATGTTTTACATCTACTTTCAAAGATTCACTCTCCTTATCAAGAAATCCAAACAAAACACTAAATTTCAACAGTAGAACTTGTGATTCATTCACTTTTTAGGGGGTCACACTAGAGATGACAGAATTATTTTTGCTGATGCTCTAATGCTAACACATCTAATGAGCACAGGAAAAGGTTGCATACAGACTTTTTTTTTTTTTTTTTTTTTTTTTTTGGGTGGTACTGGGGTTCCTGGAAGCCCTTCTACCTCCGGGTTACACTCCCAGACCTATTTTTGCATTTTTATTTGGAAACAGGGTCTCCTAAGCCAGCACACGGGGCTAGCTTCGAACCTACACGATCCTCCTGTCTCTGCCTCCCAAGCGCGGGGATTACAAGCGTGCGCCACCATGCCCGGCGCATACAGATTTTTTGAAGGATGTACACAGACTTCAAATCACCGTTCAGTTTACAGTTCAAATCAAGAGGCTTCCCCTGTCCTCAAGAAGCCTTTTTCTGGGGTGGGGGCGGTACTGGGAATTGAACCCTGGGGCATTCCACCTCTGAGCTACACCTCCAGCCCTATTTTTTATTCTTTATTTTGAAACAAGGTCTCATTAAGTTGCTGAGGGCCTAAAAGCTGAGGTTGGTCACAAACCTGTGATCCTCCTGTCTCTTCCTCCCAAGGACTGGGATTACAGGCTTGTAATTCTGTGTGAACTTGTATCTTTTTCTGCAGATTATTAAAAGACTCTAAACTCTTGAGTTATTCTCTGTAGATAACAAAAAGATACTGGTTTTTCTCAACAGTGAAAGGTGTGCTCAAAGCATTATTTTAAGATCTAGCAACAGGCCAGGCGACAGTTAAAGAGACAAAAATTAAAATAGGCTAAAAATGTAAAGGGACCTTTTCTGTTTACATTTTTTGGGCAGTGCTGGAAATCAAACCCATGGCCTGGTACCTGCTAGGCAAGCTCTCTACCACCAAGCTATGTCCCCAGGCCAAATATACATAATAAAGAAAAGAAATTTTTAAATGACTGGCCAAAACTGGCCAATGTTAAATTATGTAGATAGACATAGAGCCAAGGCTTGTGTCTGGGTAATTGAAAGCACAATGTTATGCAATGTCATCAAAGAAAAAGTCCGCATTTACAGTCAGTTCTGAAGGGAAGACTATAACTTCTATCTTTAATACAGGTTAAGTAACACAGGGTTGCTCTACCTCTGAACCACATCCCCAGCACTTTTTATTTTTATTTTTAGACAAAGTCTGACTAAATTGCCCTGGCTCGCCTTGAACCTGCAATCCTCCTGGCTCTGCCTCTGAAGAAGCTGGGATTACAGGTCTGCAAGGTACCTTAATTTATCTTTAAATGCCATTCTCGGCCACCAATTGTCTCCCTAAAACAGCACGGCAAAGTACTTAGAAAAAATTCTTTAAGTGTCCAGTGATTTCAAGAGTTCCATTTCAATTCTACGTATCAACTAAATAATCACTTAATTTTCCAGTGTAGATAGGAGCATTTTCCTATATTACCAAAATGGGTAAATTTATTTTTTATGTTTTCCTGACAAGGGATTTATTTATAACAATAATTATATCAACTCTACCTTGAACTTTGGAAAGTTCTCAAAGAAATCCATAAAGCATCACTCAACGTCTAACAAAACATTACATGTAAATCTCAAATTTTATTTACAAGGACCTGAGATCACTGGAAAAATCTAGACAAATAGTTAATGCTTAGAAAAAATAAGGCAGGCAGTTTAAAATTTAATATGAGAACTGCCTGCTGAGCCGACTTGAACACTCAGCAAAACTGCTTATAGATACAGCTAACTCCTACAGATCCCAATTTTCCCAAAGAAAATCACAGTGTGTGGTCAAGATGAAATGAAAGTACCGCTAACCAACCAATGCATACATCTGAGTTACTGCCAGGACATGAACTGAGCGTTATTAACAATTATCAAACAAACAAAACTCTCTTCTTGGGTTATTTCCCCATTTGCTTGGTGATCTCACTGAAACCTGACACTTTTAGCACAATCCCTTTCCAAGGGCTTAAGAAACTGTGATGGGCTGTTTGTCACAAAGCTCTCGGAGATGTTTAAAATCATGACCTCTTGCAACACTTACCCGCGTGCGCCAGGCCTGGCACTTCCCCGCCCCCCGCTCAGGAGGGGTAGAAAGTTTTCTTAACCTCCTTCTTTCTCTTCGCGTCTTACCTAATGTCATGGGTAGAGTTTTTTCACAGCTGACTTATCAGCTCGACGTTAACTGGGCGCCCCGCGTCCACGTTCTCAGCCCTGAACAAAATCCAGCCCCGCCGGCTCCTAAGGGTGTGAACTCGGCGAGTGTGGACCCGGGGAGGGAGCTGCAAAACCCACCTCCGCAGCGACACCCGCATCTCGGGTCCGAAAGCTCACCGCCCCGCAGCTCGCGTCCCAGAGGAGGCCGGCGGCACCCCGGTCCCCGCGAGCCGCAGCGGCTGGGGGAGGGGGGCGGGCGCGTCCCCAGCGGCCGGCGGCGGCTGCAGGTGAGCGCCCCGCCCGCCGACCTCGGGGCGCCGCGCCGCTCACGCCGCCTCCCCGCCCCCTCCGCCCGCGCCGCGCCGCAGACGGCGCCCCGGGCTCGCCGCCCGGGAAGAGGAAGCGACGCGGGCTGCGCGGACGGAAGGGCGCGGCGAGCGAGCTCCGCCCGCCGGCCAGGCCGCCTCACCTTCCTCCGCCGAGCCCGGGCGGCTGCAGTCGGCCGAGGAGGCTCCGCGACGCCGCCGCGGCCGCCGATGGCCGTCCCGGCACGAGGCCTGCGCTCCGCCGCCGCGTCGCTCTCGGGGAGGGGCGGGGCGCCGCGGCGGGAGGGCGGGCCCGCGGGGCAGGAAGCCCGCTCGCCGCCCAATCAGAGCGCCCCGGGCGGCCCATTCCCCGCCCCTGACGCGACCGCGGCCTGCGCCGCGCCGGGATTGGGCGGGCCCGCCTGTCAATCAAGCGCTGGCCGAGGGAGGAGGGAGCTGAGGCTGCGCGGCGGCCGGAGCGGGGAGAGGATGAGCGCGCCGCGCCTGGCCCCGGCTCTGCGTGCGTCTGCCGGCTGCTGGTGCTGATTGTTTGCAGCCTCCGTCCTCCGCGATGCTGGAGGGACTCCAAAGCAAAATTTAAAAAAAAAAATTACTGCGACCCGGGTTCAGCCCTAGCTGCCCTGGTTTCCGCATCAAAATAGGGTCCTTCCTGCTGAAGGCTCTTAAGGACGAGGAGTGACGAGAAAAACGGAAAGGCCTGCAAATGGAAGACGGGAGGGAAATGTTAAGACTGCTTCTTCGTTTGAGCCACAATCAAAATCAGCTGCCCGAGGGCTCGCGAAGTGCCCCGGTGCGTGCGCAGCCCCCGCGCTCGCTCCCAGCCCCGTGGTGAAAAGGGCAGCTACCTGCCCGACTGGATCTGCCGGTTCTCGGGGGCCCAGCCAGCCACCTGCTGGGGCATCAGTGAGCTGGTTCTCCCCACGCTACTGCTGCAGCCCCCCACAACCTGCTTTATTCCTTCCAGACGATCTTTGTGGCTTAGGTTAGGTATCTCTCTTCAGAGAACACAGGTATTTTCCTACAACGACTTGTATCTCCACCTACATTGTAAACTCTTTTAAATCAGCGTTCACTTTTTCCTCCCGATTCCTGGTCAGTAATCTTGTTTAAAGCCCAGCGTGATGATGCACACCTGTAATCCCGGTTTTGGGGAGGCTGAGACAGGAGGATTACAGGTTACAGGCCAACCTCAGCTATTTACTGGGACCCTCAGCAACTTTAGCAAGACAAAGTTTAAAAATAAAAAGTAAAATAGTGCTGGGGGTGTAGCTCAGAGGTGGCATGCCTCTGGGTTCAATCTCCAGTAAACAACAACAATTTAATAAGCTTTTATTTAAGGTATTAATATATCTTTCTGTCCTTTTAATCCTGGCCTTGACTCTTAGTCTCAAAAGTTCACAGTTTTCTGCATTGAACTTCAGACCTATTCACGTGATTGCTAATGGAGCATTCGGTTGATTCGCCTCATGGAGAATCACAAGGGAAAGCACAAATTACACAAAAAGAATTGCACAAATACGAAAGCACAAAGATCGCTGGGACAAATAGACCATGGAAACAGGCAACAGCTATTCTATGTCTATATTCCATTATTAGTGTCCAAAGTAAATAATGAACTGGGCGTGGTGGCACACGTTTGTCATCCCAGCATTTGCGAGGCTGAGACAGGAGGATCTGGGTTCGCAGACAGCCTCAGCTACTTAGTGAGGCCCTCTGCAACTCAGTGAGACCCTGTTTCAAAATAAAGAATAAAAATAGGGCTGGGGGTGTAGCTGCGAGGTAGAATGACCCTGGGTTCCATCCCCAGTACCAAAAAAAAAAAAAAAAAGTAAATAATGAAAGTGAACTTTGGGTTAATTCTACGGGCTGAATAACATTGAGAATTTTATCATGTCTCCTATGGACTAGGTTACATCCCTGCAAAATTCATATGCTTATCTCCACACCCTCAATATGACTGTATTTGGAGATAGGCTATTAGGAAGTAATTAAGGCTGAATAAGGTTATAGGGTAAAGACCTACACAGATAGTATTTGTGGTTTTGTTATTGTTGTTGGTAGTACTCAGAATTGAACCCAGGAGCATTCTGCCTCTGAGCTTCACCCCCAGTCCCTTCATAGTCTTAATTTTTGAAACAGGGTCTCACTAGGTTGCGGAGGGCCTCACCAAGTCTTTGAGCCTGACCACCCCCAGCTGTGTTTTTATTTATAAAAAGACACCAGAGGGTAGGGGCTAAATGGGTGATGTGTACATGTATGTCCACCCAAGTTTTTTTTTTACTCCAATATGATGTATGAATATAATACACCAATAAAAAATTTAAAAATTAAAATTAAGAAATAAAGACACCAGAGAGGGCCAGGCATGGTGATGCATGCCTGTAACCCCAGTACTTGTGAGGTTGAGACAGGAGGATCGCAGGTTTATGGCCAGCCTCAGCAGTTTAGGAGGGCTCTCAGCAACTTACAAGCCCCTGTTTCCAAATAAAAAATAAAATCAGTCTGGGGGGTTTAGCTAAGAGGAAGAATGTCCCTGGATTCAATCCCCAGCACAACAATCAATCAATCAATACCAGAGAGCTCTCTCGTGAGCCATCTTTCTCCTCTCTGTCTCTCTCTCTCTCTCTCTCTCTCTCTCTCTCTCTCTCTCTCTCTCTCTCTCTCTCTCTCTTCCTCTCTTCAGCAAGGACACAGCAAGGCAGCCTTGTGAATCCAGGGAGAGGGTGGCCATGCCTGCCGGCACCTTGATCCTGGACTTCCTGGCCTCCTTAAACTGTGAGAAAATAAATTTCTACTGTTCATTGTTAAGTGTCTGTGGTATTTTCTTATGGCAGCAGAAGTTAATACAATGGTTCACTTATTTGTTGATACATTTTATGCAGTTTATGGATTGAGATACTGTTACATTCATTTTTGAAGAAACCATTGTGCCTAAGTTACAATTATTTCAGCAAAATCAGAAAGGAAACAGCACAACCAGTGTCAATTTCAAAGCTAGTTACATATTTAGCATTTGATGGGGGCAGAAGGTGTAAATACAAAAACAAGTAAGATAGTTCTTTACATCCCAGAGCATACTCTATTATTTAACCCAGAAAAAAAAAAATATGCTTAAGCCATAAATTGAGATTTTATTTTGGAAGAGAATCTGTATTTTGAAGGGGCCAATGATCTGATTTTGTTTTGTTTTGTTTTAGTACTAGAGATTGAACCCACAGGGCATTGTACCTCTGAACTACATCCCCAGCCCTATTTTTTATTGTGTTCTTTTTTCTTTTTCTTTCTTTCTTTTTTTCTTTCTTTTTATTTATTTATTTATTAATTTATTTTGTGTGTGTGTGTGTGTGTGTGTGTGTGTGGTACTGGGGATGAAACCTTTCTATCTCCGGGCTACACTCCCAGACCTATTTTTTATATATTTTTATTTGGAAACAGGGTCTCTTAAGCCAGCGAGCTGGCTTCGAACCTGCGCGATCCTCCTGTCTCTGCCTCCCAAGCGCGGGGATGACAAGTGTGCGCCACCACGCCCGGTTTTGTTTTGTTTTTTTTAAACAGGGTTTCACTTAGTAGCTGAGGCTGGCCACAAGCCTGCGATCCTCCTGTCTCAGCCTCCCAAATACTGAGATCAAAAGCGTGCACCATCACACTCGGCTAGACCCTCAAAGATTTTGACCCAGACATGTTGACTACTATATTCCACCTATTAAAGTAATAAAAGAAGCAAGCGGCGGGATCCAGGCGTGGCGGTTCATGCCTGTAATCCCAGTACTTGGGAGGATGAGACAGGAAGGTTGCAGGTTTGTGGCCAGCCTTAGCAGTTTGGCAATGCTTTCAGCAACCTAGCGAGATCCTGTTTCAATTTTTTTTTATATAAAAAGGAGAGGATTAGGGGTGTAGCTTGGAGGTAGAATGTCCTCAGGTTCAATCTCCAGTACCACAAAAAGCAAACCAACAAAAAAAAGAAAATGCCGCTGGGGCTCGGGGTGGGGATGCGACTCAGTGTACTGCACTTGACTGGCTTGCACAAGGCCCTGGCTTGGGTCTCTATCAACACAGTGACAGAGGCTATCAAGGGAAGGGAGATGCTCAAATAAGTGTTTTTATAAAAGGGCTTTAATTCCTAGTAAACATGGTTTTTCCGTGTGTGTGTGTGTGTGTGTGTGTGTGTGTGTGTGGCATTGGGGATGAACCCAGGGGCTTTCTACCTCTGGTCTACACTCCCAGACCTATTATATATTTTATTTGGAAACAGGGTCTCACTAAGTTGCTGAGAACCTCACTAAATAGATGAGGCTGGCTTTGAACCTACGCAATCCTCCTGTCTCAGCCTCCCAAGCGCTGGGTTTATAAGCGTGCGCCACCATGCCTGGCTTTGTTTTTTCCTTTTAATTTTCCTTCTCTAAGCTTCCTCATCACTCATTCTTACCAAGAACTCTAAAACAGAAAATCCCTCCAATAGGGCCGAGTGTGCCGGTGCCTGCCTGTAATCCCAGCTACTTGAGAGGGTGCGGCAGGAGGATTGTAATTTTGAGGGCATCTTGGGCAATTTAGCCAGACTGTTGCAAAATTTAAAATTAGGAAAGGGCTGGTGTAGCTCAGTAAGAGAGCACTTTTCTACAAGTGCTGAGCTTTCAATCTCCATAAATAAATAAGCCCTCCACCAAAAACATAGGAAAACAAGGAGTTGAAGAAAAATAAGGTGAGCTGGGTGTGGTGGTGCGCACCTGTAATCCCAGTACTTCGGAGGCTGAAACAGGAGGATCGCAGGCTCTAGGGCAGCCTCAGCAACATAGCAAGACTCTCGGCAACCTAGCGAGACCCTACTTCAAATAAAAAAATTAAAAGGGCTGGGATGATAGCTCAGAGGTAGGATGCCCCTGGGTTCCGTCCGGCTCAAAAGAAAAATAAGGCAATAACAATTAATGCATAAGTAGATAGGTAGAAGGATAGACGGAAAGTCGTGCGTGAAATTGCACCTAGAAATAACAAGGTCTTGACCCCAGCATGGTGGCGCATGCTCGTAATCCCAGCATTTGGGAGGCTGAGACAGGAGGATCGCGGTTCGAGGACAGCCTCAGCTACTTAGCGAGGCCCTTTGCAACTCAGTGAGACCCTGTTTCAAAATAAAAAACAGTCAGTCGTGGTGGCACACACTTGTGATCCCAGCGCTTGGGAGGCTGAGACAGGAGGATTGTGCAGGTTCAAAGCCAGCCTCAGCTACTTAATAGGCCCTCAACCAACTCAGTGAGACCCCGTTTCAAAATAAAGAATAAAAAATAGGGCAGGGGGTGTAGCTTGGAGGTCAAATGCCCCTGGGTTCCATCCCCAGTACCAGAGAGAGAGAGAGAGAGAGAGAGGGAGGGAGGGAGGGAGGGAGGGAGGGAGGGAGAGAGAGAGAGAGAGAGAGAGAGAGAGAGAGAGAGAGAGAGAATAATGAAGTCTTTCTTCTTACACATTACAAGTCTGTGGCGCATGTTGTCCCCGAGACTTCCTTTCTCACTTTCTGTCTCCTTCATTTCCAAACATAACCATGCAAGTGGCTTCCTCTTCCTTTCTTTCAGGGAACTCAGGCCAAAAATAAGAATCATCTTTGCTAATTAATGCTGAGTAAACCAGACACTAACTAGATTCAGGTAACAATAAAAGTGAGTCAGACTTAATGACCTAGGGACTGGCGGTGGGCAGCTAATATCTAAGATAAAAATTTGCAGGCAACTTCCTTTATCATTCCCAAAAAAAAGGATTTTTTTTTTTTAAACAAGGAAGGGCTGAGACAGGAGGATCGTGGTTTGTGAACAGCCTCAAGTACAACTTAGCGAGGCCCTTTGCAACTCAGTGAGACCCTGTTTCAAAATAAAGAATAAAAAATAGAGCTCTATTTATATGGTATAGCTCATAGGGAGAATGCCTCTGGGTTCCATCCCCAGGACAGCAAATAAAATAAAATAAATAATAAAAAACAAGAAAGGGGGAAAATTAGCCTTTTCCCAGAAAACTATTGCTAACATATTTAGAATGGGTTAGAGAGAATTATCTAACTTAGCATCACTGTCAGGCTGGAGTATTTAGAACAACAACAACAAAATAGTCCTACCAGTTAGCAAGAAGAAATACAAATATTTAACAGCATTAACAATCCGGGATATGCAAATCAGAACGACACTGAGATTCCATCTAACCCCGATTAGAATGCCAATGGAGAATTCAAACAACAATCCATGTCAGCAAGGATGTGGAGAAATGGGAACTCTTACACACTGCGGGTGGGGTTGCAAATTAGTGCAGCCACCAGTGTGGAGAGTCCTCAGGAAACTGGGGATGGATCCAGCATATGATCCGGCTCTACCACTCCTGGGTATCTTTCCAGAGGGACCGAAACCAGCATATTATAGCAATGCATGCATATCCAGTTCACAGCAGCACAGTTCACAAGAGCCAAGTTATGGAACCAACTCCGGTGTCCATCAACACACGAATGGGTTAGAAAATTATGGGACATGCACACAATGGAATTCTCAGCAATCAAGAAGAACCACATGATCTCATATGCAGAACATGGACGCATCTGGAGAACGATGTCAGGTGAGATTAGCCAGCCTCAGAAAGTGAAGGGTCCTTTGCAGAAGCTAAGGGGTGATTGGGATACAAGAGGAACTTCAGGAGAAGGGCCAGCGGGATTTCTCAGTGGAGAGAGGCTGGGAAAGAGCTGGGGAGGGAGGAAGAATTAGTGAGGCTGGAATTCCGCTGATACTAAGTACAAGTGTGAAACTGCCATCCGCAGAAGGGGAGGGAGTGGGGAGGGAGCCGGGGCGGGCAGCTCACCAAGTGCAGTGTGAGTGTCCATCCCCACCACTCTGAGCTACGCTGTGATGGGAGACTACAATGCCCCAGCAAATGTATTTTTTAAAAAATGTCCTGTCTGCCGGTTAGTGAGAAGTAAGCATAGGCTCAACTATCAGGTCTAAAAAATTAGTGGGTCCTAGCAACTAGGATGTCTAGATTCAGTTATGATTCTGTTTTTCCAGGGATTAATTTTAAAAAGGTGTTTAGAGTCCATTCTGTGGTAGGTATTACAATAGGCATCCTAAAGAAATCTGAAGAGCAGCCCCTACCTTAAAAAAGCGCAAGTCAGTGCCAGAGAAGGAGATTTGGGCAGGCACTTATTATTAATACAGTAAATACAACCACGGATGTGTGTGAGGGGGACCTTAAACCGAAAGGAGAAGCAGTATGTGTCAGGCTAGTCAGGCAATAAACGAGGCAAAAAAAGGGTTTTCAGCCAGGCATGGTGGCGCACGCTTGTAATCCCAGCACTTGGGAGGCCAAGACAGGAAGATCGGGGTTCGTGGCCTACCCCAGCTACTTAGTAAGGCCCTCCACGACTTAGTGAGACCCTGTTTCAAAATAAAGAATAAAAAATAGATAGAGCTGGGCGTGGTGGCGCACGCTTGTAATCCCTGCGCTTGGGAGGCAGAGACAGGAGAATCGCGCAGGTTCGAAGCCAGCCACGCTGGCTTAAGAGACCCTGTTTCCAAATAAAAATATAAAATAGGTCTGGGAGTGTGGACCAGAAGTTTAAGGGTTTCCAGGAACCCCAGTACCACCAAAAAAAAAAAAAAAAAAGATAGATAGATAGATAGATAGATAGAATGCCCCTGGGTTCTATCCCTAGTACCACAAAAACAAAAACAACAAAAAAAGATGAAGGGTTTTCTACATAAAGGGGCCTACATAATAAAAAGCATTAAATAATAATAGCATGTTGCCAAAGCAGAAGATGATTAGAAATGTAAGCAACAGCTTATGGAAGTTAAGAAATTTTCGTGTTTAGCTGGGCATAATGGCATGCACCTATAATCCCAGTAGTTGGGAAGCTGAGTCGAGAATCACAGGTTCAAGGCCAGCCTCAGCAACTTAGTCAGACCCTGTTTCAAAATAGAAAAAAAAACAAAAAAGACTGGGGGTGTAGCTCAGAGGTAGAATGCTCCTGTGTTCAGTCTTGTACCTTTTTTTTTTTTTTTTTTTAAGAAAACAGTATTTAGCCAACAGGCAATGAAAAGTCTTTAAAGGGTTTTCTTTCAGCACTTTAAAGATGTCCTTTTGGACTAGGTCTGTATCTCACTGGTAGAGTACATGCCTAGCATGCACAAGGGCCTTGGATTCTGTTTCCAGCACACCCTACACACACACACACACACACACACACACACACACACACACACAATCAGGATGTTATTTTCTAGACATCACTGTTTCTGCTGAGAAGCCAGTTTTAATTATTTTTGTGCGTGTGATACTGGAGGTTGAACTTACAGACATTCTACCTCTGAGCTACACCCCCAATCCTATTTTATTATTATTATTTTTTTTTATTCTTTTGCGAGTCTGGGGATGGAACCCAGAGGCATTTGACACCCGAGCTACACCCCCTGCCCTATTTTTTATTCTTTATTTTGAAACAGGGCCTCACAAGTTGCAGAAGCTGGTTGTGAACCTGCGATACTCCTATCTCAGCCTCTCAAATGCTGGGATTACAAGCCACCACACTAAGCTTCGGTTTTAATTCTTATCATTGTTTTTCTGTATATTATGTGTTTTTCTTTGGTTGCTTTAAGATTATATTTCTTTGTCTATCAGCAGTTATACTACTAACAATAGTAACACTGTAATCAATATGTCATTGCAGTTAACACTATTTTTTACATTACAGGTACAGTCATTAGAGTTACACTATTTCTAGGTGTCATTTTTCTTTGCACTTACCCTACTTGGCGATTACTTCATTGCCTGAATCTTTTAAATTTTTTATTTTATTTATTCATTTATTTATTTTTTGCAGTACTGGGGAGTGAACCCAGGGTCATTCTACCTCCAAGTTACACCCTCAGCCCTAGATTTTATTCTTTTGAAGCAGGGTCTCACTAAGTTGTAGAGGGCCTCACTAAGTAACTCAGGCTGGCCGTGAACCTGCCACCCTCCTGTCTCAGCCTCCCAAGTCCTGGGAGTACAAGCGTGTGCCACCACGCCGGCTGCATTGCCTGGATCTTTGAGTTCCTGTATTTTGCTCCACCACCCCACCTTTCTTTTTTAAAAATAATAATTTAAAGCTATGTATATTTTTTCCTCCCCTTAGAAGAAGCCGGGATGAGATCCAGGGAGGTCTAGGGAGGGAGAAAGGGAGGATGGATGCAGGAAGCGCTCCCAAGACAAGGCCAACCTCAGTATCCTGTATAGAGACAGGGCTGGGGAGGGAGCCGGGAAAAGCCACCAAGTGCTCCATGTGTCAGTGTTGCTGAATCACATTATGATGTGAGACTATAATGCACTGATAAAAGAATTAAATAAATAGCCAGGCGTGGTGGTGCACACTTGTAATCCCAGCATGCAGGAGGCTGAGACCAGAGGATCACGGTTCGTGGACAGCCTCGGCTACTTGGTGAGGCTCTCTGCAACTTAGTGAGACCCTGTTTCAAAATAAAGAATAAAAAATAGGGCAGGGAGTGTAGCTTGGCTGTCAAATGCCCCGGGTTCCCTCTCCAGACCTGCAAAAAAAAAAGAAAAGAAAGGAATAAATAGTGTTGGAGGTATAGCTCAGAGGTAGAATGCCTCTGGATTCAATCCCAGCAGCACAAAAGAAAGAAAAAGAAAGAAAGAAAGAAAGAAAGAAAGAAAGAAAGAAAGAAAGAAAGAAAGAAAGAAAGAAAGAAAGGAGGGAAAGGGAAGGAGGGAGGGAAAAGAAATTAACATTCATTTTTTTACCGCAATTACTTTTTTTAATGACAATAAAGACACCAGGTTCATGACATATTGCGCATATTTAATATTTGTATTTGAATATATTGACTAGAATAACTTTTCTGAATCTGTATATATTAACTATATATTATATAGCACTCTGTCAATTATATAACACAAAAGACTTTTACAGGTAAACATTAAAATGGCAGTGTACATACTAGTAACTGAAAACACTGACAAGTTAATAATGACCAGGTATTCATTTAATGGGAGAGTCTAGTATTTCCTGGTAATCTTCCCTTCTTCTTAAATCCCTCCAGTAAAGTTTATAGCCAGCGAGGACGAAGACACTAATCATTATGATGACCCCTCCAAAGACATCATAGACACTGGGAAATATATGTAACACCAGAAGCTGCAAGACCATCGCCACCACAATCTCAAGATGCTGTACGGTGCTGACCAAAGCTGGATGGAACTTGTCCAAGGCGTAATAGACCCCTAAGAACGCCACGGTGGAGCAGATGCAGATGGCGATGAGGTAACTCCACGTTTCCCCATCTAATGGGATGATGGGTTCTTGAAGAACAAACATGGTAGACAGTCCCCACAGCGTCCCAGTCCAGCCAAAGGTAAACAGTGCTGTCCACATGCTGACCTTCTCCTTGATGGATCTGTATACTATCATAGAAAGGGCAGTGGTCAGCCCAGCCATCACGGTCATAGTGTACCCAAAGGCTTCTTTCCAGGCATTTAATAAAGAGTTGTCTTCATCCACAATATTGGGGATCATAACGAGACAAACACCTAAGATGCTGCAAACAACAGTAGCCATGTCAACATAAGCCATCTTCTCATCTACAAGTAGAAATGCCAAGATGGCACTAAAAACGGTGGTTGTGGCCCTCCACATGATGGTCCCGTTGCTGGGAGGAACTATGGAAAACGACGTGTAAGCGCAGGTGATAGAAATGACGTTGCATATGCCATAAAAAAAGAGTCGTAATCTGTAGCCACGGGGTCCGAAGGGGGGCTCCTGATAGTAGCACACGACCAAAACAGAAAAGACCTGCAAGACGGAACGGATGAAAATCAGCTCCAAAGACGGAACTTTAGAGCGGTCGGAAACTAGCCTGGTGATCAGGGCTACACAGCCATGAGCCAGGGCAGATCCAAACAGCACTATCCACATTTTTCGGGACTGAAAAATGTTTTTTTCTGCAAAGCCCTGGAACTGCCCAATCTCATTGGCCACCGGGTCCTCGGGGGGTGGAGGCTGAGTGTCCATGGTTCCGAAGAAAGTTCTTCCTTTTCTTTTCATTTCACTCAGCAAACTTTTCTTTGGATTTTCTTCCATAAAATTTCCATACTCTTCATTGATTTCTTCATACCCATCGTCCCCAGGCTGGGGATAATGAGAGGTGTATTTCACCATCACTGTGTTGGGGTGTATTTTCACTCTTTTTTTAACTGGATATTTTTTGGCTGGAGAAGTATCCATTTCCTTGGAGTACTGATTCTATTAAAAATAAAAAAGACATATTCACTCCACTGAAAATTCAATTCCTATTCCAATAATATACAACAATTCAGTGATTAAAAGTTGAGGTTGGGACAGGAATATAGAAAAATATACGTGCTAGGAAAAGATAATCTGGAAATATGTTTATTGGATTCTGGAACTCACTGGAATTGTTTGTCCTTTATGCACTCCCATCTGTTTTTGGCAGGAGTTGGTACTGGGCATTGAACCCAAGGGCATTCTGTCTTTAAGCTAAACCCCTAGTCCTTCTTTTTTCCTTTTTCTTTTTTTCTTTCTTTTTTTTTTTTTTCAGTACTAGGATAGAACCCAGGCGCATTCTACCTTCGAGCAACATCCCCAGCCCTAATTTTTATTCTTTATTTTGAAACAGGGTCTCACTGGACCTGCAAAGGGCCTTACTAAATAGCTGAGGCTGTCCTCAAACCATGATCCTCCTGTTTCAGCTCCCAAATGCTGGGATCACAAGTATGCACCACCAAGCCCGGCTACATATTTTGTTTTGAAACAGGGTCTTGCTAGGTTGCTAAACATATCACTACATTGCTCCTGTCTCAGCCTCTCAAGCACTGGGAATACAGGCATTCCCTACCATGCCCAGCTTCAATTTCATCTTAAATGAAATTTTCATTCTGCTATTCATCAACTAATTGAGCTGTATCTCCCATCTTTACATGACATATTGATATCTTTCCATCCCTATCCATCCAAAAAGAAAAAAAAAAAAAACCACAAAGAAATAATCATCTCAGTGTTAGGGCTCACATATAGAATGTCACCTAAACAGTCTATGTATTAATGTTCAGAGTTGACATAATTAAGTCATGAGGGCTCTAATCTCATTAGTGGGTAAGTCCATTGTAATGGACTTACTGGGTGGTCACCTAGGCAGGTGGGGTGTGGCTGGAGGAGGTGGGTCATAGGAGGCGTGGCCTTAGGGACTGCGCTTTCGCCCTTATATCCCCTTGCTTACTTTCTGTCTTTGGCCTCAGTGATGTGAGACTAGAGCGTACACTCACACTCTCTCTCTCACTCTTTCTCTGCCTTCTGCTACCATGGCCTGAGCTCCACTGATGTAATCCAGCCTAACACGGGCTGAACCCCTGAAATCTCCAGAACTGTGAGCAAATAAATCTTCCTTTCTCTAAGTTGTGTGGCTAGGCCTTAGGCCTTTTCGGGTCAAATCAGTAAGAATGCTGACTGAAACACTGGGTAAAATCTTAGCTTTTCATTGTGTCTACTTTTCTATATTATAAATATTAAGTCTAGGCTGGACATGGTGGCGCACGCTTGTAATCCCTGCGCTTGGGAGGCAGAGACAGGAGGATCACGCAGATTCGAAGCCAGCCTCGCTGGCTTAAGAGACCCTGTTTCCAAATAAAAGTTTAAAATAGGTCTGGGAGTGTAGCCCAGAGGTAGAAGGGTTTCCAGGAACCCCAGTACCACCACAAAAATAAAATAAAATAAATAAAAATTGTCTAAATATTTTGCATAGTCAATTATATATGCACCTATACCTATACCCATCTTATATTATACCTCGGTAGTAATTTTAAAACATTTACTCTGGGTTTTTTCTACATTATAAAAATAAAATGAACTTAGTAACACTTGCACTGTTGGTGAAAATATAAATCATAAACTTTTCTGGTAAGCAGTTGGGCAATATGTTTTAAGAGTTTACTAGAAGCCAGGTGCAGTGGTACATGCCTCTAATCCTAGCATTTGGAAGGTGGGAGGACTGCCAGTTGTAGGCTAACCTGAACAACTTAGTGAGACCTTCACCAACTTAGTGAAATCCTATTTGAAAAAATAAAAAAGGCCAGGTGTGGTGGTGCACACTTGTAATCCCAGTACTTGGGAGGCTGAGACAGGAGGATTATGGGTTTGTGGCCAGCCTCAGCTATTTAGTCAGACCCTATTTCAAAAATAAAGACTAAAAAATAGAACTGGGACTGTAGCTCAGAGGTAGAATGCCCCTGGGTTCAATCCTGAGAGAGTGAGAGGGAGAGAGAGAGAGAGAAGAGAAGAGAGAGAAAAAAGTGTGAGGAAAAATGTAGGTACAGGACAGGTCATTGGAGCTTACTATATGAACCTTCGTACAATGAAAGTGTATGACATCATCCATTAAAAATGGTAGTGTAAGGCCGGGCGTGGTGGTGCACGCTTGTAATCCCAGCATTCGGGAGGCTGAGACCGGAGCATCGCTATTTGCGGACAGCCTCAGCTACTTAGTGAGGCCCTTCTCAACTTAATGAGACCCTGTTTCAAAATAAAGAATAAAAAAAAAATAGGGCAGGGGGTGTAGGTCGGAGGTCAAATGCCCCTGGGTTCCATCCCCAGACCCACAAAAAAAAAAAAAAAAAAAAAAAGGTAGTGTAGCCAGGCGTGGTGGCACACGCTTCTAATCCCCGTGCTTGGGAGGCTGAGACAGTAGGATCACAAAGGCCCCAAGCCAGCCTCAGCTAGCTTAAGAGACCCTGTTTCCAAATAAAATATAAAATAGGTCTGGGAGTGTAGCCTAGAGGTAGAAGGCCCCTAGGTTCCATCTCCAGTACCACCAAAAAAAAAAAAAAAAAAAAAATGGTGGTATGTAGGTTTTTACAGACATGCAAAGATATCTACTATGTGTTGTTGAATAGGAAAAAGGTTAAGATTATTTAATCTTAAAATTTAATAATCCCAGCACTTGGGAGGCTGAGACAGCAATTTAGCAAGGCCCTCAGCAACCTTTTTGAAACCCTCTTTCAAACTAAAACACAATATAGGCCTGGGGGTGTAGATCTGTGGTAGAAAGCACCTAGATTCAATCCCAGTACCAACACACACACACACACACACACACACACACACACACACACACACTATTAAATAATGAAGAATTTCCCACATATCAGCATACAGTAAACTCTCAAAAAATGTGAACAATAAATTTGGCTTCCTTTCACCTGTAGTTTTCCTATGAAACCGTATCTTTTAAAATGTGGTTCTTCCTTTTAGACGAGTCCTCGCTCATTCAGTAACCTTTCTTTCCTTTCTGTCTTTCCTTTGAACAATTTTCTGTCTCCTCTGCAATGATTCCCTTCTTTCCTCTGAAAGAAGAGAAACAGAAAACTCTTTTTTTGTCCTCATGACTCTAGTCTCCTGCCAAAACTCATTAGTTCCAGTGTCTTAAGCCATGGCCCAGAAATTGAATCTAATTCTGTTCCTTGACACCATCTGGACAGCCAACTGTTCTATCTGGTCCCTTCTCTTCCCAAAGGCACTGCCTTTGGCTGGAGAAAGTCATGCAAAAACACCAGCAAACCTCCAGGCCCGCCGGTTCCCTAGCACCTCTCCCTTGAGTCCTTCCAGCACACGACTATGGGGCTAATTTGACAAGTTTTTATTTCCAGCCTCTAGGACATTTCTACTTCAAATCCTGACTTCAATAGCCCCAAACTGAGTTCACAGTCTTGATCTCCCAGATTGGTATCCCTTTCCTAACTTTCCACCTTTCTAGTTCCTCAAGCGTGAAAACCTCAAGTTCTTGAAGAGAACTAACTTGGAATCCTGAATGGCTCAGCATTTTGCTTGTGTAGGTCTTCCAACTCGATTAATAGAACCACCTAAGGTACCATATGCCCAAGACCATGGTAGGCTCCAGAAATACAAAAATAAATAAAACAGAGATGGTCTCTGTCCTCATAGGTCTTACGGGTGCATGGAGAACAGAAGTTCAAATTTAGTATCTTGCTCAGTAAATAATGAAAATAACTAAGTGAAATACCAGGAGCTGTTGGAGCACAGACAAGGAGCAGTTTTCCAGGTGAAAAGGACACTTGCATCCTTAAGCATATGTAACAGGGAGTTGAGTAATGAGGAGGAACAAAGAAATTTAAAGGTCAGAAATGTTGGATTTTAGTTGATTCTTCTAACAAGAGCAACAATTATTTCTATTTTAAGAGCATTATAGATGATAATTGGTGGGCTCTTTGGACTCAGCTTTTCATAACCTGTCATCTAAATGACTCCAACATGCTGGGCGTGGTGGTGCAGGCCTGTCGTCATCCCAGTACTTGGGAGGCTGAGATAGGAAGATCACAGTTTCGAGGCCCGCACACAGTAACTTAGGGAGACCCTGTTTCAAAATAAAAATAATAAAATAGGGCTACAGATGTAGCTCAGAGGTAGAATGCCCCTGGGTTCAATCCCCAGTACCATACAAAAATACAAAAAAGATTTTATACTTTTAGAGTTGGATACCTCTC
Source organism: Muscardinus avellanarius (assembly GCF_963383645.1). Lineage (NCBI taxonomy): Eukaryota > Metazoa > Chordata > Mammalia > Rodentia > Gliridae > Muscardinus > Muscardinus avellanarius. The sequence continues at coordinate 133,940,757 of NC_137790.1, forward strand.
TGTCCCATGCAAGACCACTGTACAGTTGAGTAACTATAACACTTTATACCATCTGCTCAAAGTATTCAGATCAACGTAGGTCCTTCTCATTGGGTTTCCCTAGCAGGGGTTTATATTCAGAGGTGCCCTCCCAGGCACAGGGGACTTGAGGATATAGAGAGCAACTCCACTGAGCAGAAAGAATGTAAAATAAAACCAGAGCAGCCTGCCCAGCTAGAAATGTGTCAGCCTGAAATAACAGACACAAATGGATTAAAAGAATACATAGTTTTGTATCTGCTTGAACAATGGGCCCATTCAGCGTGGCAGGCCTACACCTAATATTTTTGTCCAGATGGTGGTTTGAATCCTTAGGACATCCTCCTTAGGACCATCTTCTTATTTACGGAGGCAAATGGCACTTGGTAACAAGTCTGATCCCTAGTAACTTGGTAACATGATTAGAAGTCTGGTAGTCACCAGATTGATGATACCCAGAGTGGTAAAAATCCTTAGATATAAAGATTAGTCAGTCATTTGCCAAGGAACAGAATAAGTAGTGTGTGTGTGTGTGTGTGTGTGTGTGTGTGTGTGTCTATTTCCTATTCATTCTTCAAGGCCTATATGAAACATTCCCTCTAGGAGATTCCGTAGGCCTGCCCCACCAGATCTAATTAGATGCCCCCCATGTGTTATCATTGTACCTTCAATCATAGACTTTTATCTTGTTAAATTACAACTGTGTTTTTGCTTTTCTCTCTGTGATGGCCTCCACTGCAGAGACCACGTATTTTTATATTGTAGCACCTCACATTTTTGGCATGAGATGGATGTTCAGTGTTTTCTTTTCTTTTCTTTCTTTCTTTTTTTTTTTTTTTTTTTTTGTGTGTGTGTGTGGTACTGGGGATGGAATCCAGGGGCATTCTACCTCCAAGCTACACCTTCAGCCCTATTTTTTTTTTTTTTTTGAAAGCTGGACTGGTGGCGCACGCTTATAATCCCAGCATCTGGGAGGCTGAGACAGGATGATCACAGTTCAAGAACAGCCTCAGCTACTTAGTGAGTCCCTTTGCAACTCAGTGAGACCCTGTTTCAAAATAAAGAATAAAAAATAGGGCTGGGCATGTAGCTCGGAGGTAGAATGTTGCTGGGTTCCATCCCCAGTACCGCAAAAAAAAAAAAAATATATATATATATATATATACACACACACACACACACACACATGCGCGCGCGCGCGCGCACACACACACACACACACACACACACACACACATATATGCATGGAAATCCAGGCACAGTGGTACACTCCTATAATCCATAATCCCACTCTTTGAGAGGCCAAGACAGGAGAATCACAAGTTTGAGGTCACCTTCAGCCACTTAGCAAGACCCTGTTTCAAAATTTAAAAATATAAAGGTCTCCGTGTGTATCTTGGAGGTAGAATTACAACCCCCAGTACCCATCCCACTCCCTATAAGGCATGAAACATTCTATCCTATTTTATAACTTTCCCATTAGTAACACATCTTTTCCCAGGTCATTAAATATTCTATTACATCTTCGTATGTGCGTGGTGCTGGAATCCAGGGCCCTGCACTGCGAGCAAGCTCTCTACCACTGAGATGCAGCCCTAGCTCTGCACTGCCCCTTTAAATGGCCGGTTAATAGGGATCCTACAATGAGCTTTGAACAAGATGGGTTACTCATTAAACTCAGCCCTCTGAGAGCCCAAAAGCTACTGGGTTGACCAGCTATCACTAACTCCTTAAGCAGAGATAGATCATAACCTTTGCAGGAAAAGCCACACATGTGAACGTGAATGGGTAACAAGTTTGTAGATTTCCCTTTGAATGTAAATAGAAACTTTTTTTTATGGCCAGGGGAAGATTGCAAAATAGAGATAATTGTGAAAAAGTATATTCATGTTAGCCGCGTTGTTTTCCATTCAGATGTTATCAGTGGAGAAAAATTGGCTAAGATTAAAAGTGAACTAGTGTGTCTTCATTCATGTTTTACCTCTTTATTTAATATCAGTACACTGTTTGGTTTGGGACAGATTTGAGGCAACTATCTGATTAGAGTTACAAGCAAAATAGCCAGGCGTGGTGACGCATGCTTGTAATCCCAGCATTCAGGAGGCTGAGACCGGAGGATTGAAGGTTTGTGGCCAGCCTCAGCTATTTAGTGAGGCCCTCTGCAACTTAATGAGACCCTGTTTCAAAATAAAGAATAAAAAAATAGCACTGGGGTTGTCGCTTGGAGGTAGAATGCCCCAGGGTTCCATCCCCAGTAACACAAAAAAAAAGAAAGAAAGGAAGGAAGGAAGGAAAGAAGGAAGGAAGGAAAGAAAGAAAGAGAAAAAGAAAAAATGGAAAAGGAACCACAGGAAATATCAAATGCAGGTGTTTCCAGGCACCTGGGATATGCTCTTTCATATTTTATGGTGCCAACTGTGGCTCCAGATGCATTCCTTGGAATAGCTGTTTATTTAGCTCTTTCTCTATGCCAAGCATGTGCTAAGAACTTCACTTTCTCATTTAAAGGTCAAAGCAGCTCTATGACATAGGCGTCATAATCATCTTTTGTTTTGTTTTGTTTTCCAGGACCTTGTATGTACGGGCTAAGCAAACACTCCACCACTAAGCTAAATCTCAAGCCCTATAATCCCAATGGTATTTATTTTGGTGGTACTGGGGATTGAACCCAGAGGTGTTCTCCCTCTAAGCCACACCTCTACCCCTATTTTATTTTATTTATTTTGAAACAGGGTCATGCTAAGTCACCACACACAGGCCTCAATCAAACCTGCAATCTTCCTGTCTCAGCCTCCCAAGTGCCGAGATTACAGAAATGCACCACCACACCTAGCTCCTGTAACCCCTATTTTATAGGTGAGGAAATAGATTCTGAGAGGTTGGGTGACTTGCCAGTTAGTAGGGGACATAACCAACTGATGGAAGAGATCAGATCTGTCTTATTCCAAAGCCTAAGCTCTTCTCCACCATTCTACAAAGTAGCCATCCACAGTAAGGCAGAATAACTCTTATACCCAGCCAAGATGTCTACTTGTGAATACATTGCTTTATAGAGCAAAGGAAATTGAGATAGTTGATGGAAACGAGGCCACTAAATTAGTTGACCTTAAAATAAAAAAAAACTATCCTGGATTATCTGGTATGGCCCAATGTAATCATAAGGGCCTCAGAAATGGAAGAAATAAAACAGAAAAGTCGAGTGCAATAGAAACAGGACTAAGTGATATGGTGCAGGAGCTCTCTGCTGTTGCTGCCATTTTATGAGCCAAGAAATGTGGGCAGCTTCTAGAATCTGGGAAAGGAAAGAAAATGAACTCTTCTCTAGAGCTTCCTGAAAGGAAAACATCCTGACACCTTCGTTCTGGCCCAATGATACCCATGTGGGACCTCTGACCTACAGAACTGAAAGAAAAGTTTGCATCATTTTTAATCATCATGTTTGTGGTAATTATACACCATCATACTGTAGTGTCTCAAAATCATATTTGTGTTCTTTCTCAGACAGCAGACCCACATGCTTAAGACAAATGTAGACAAAACAACTGCCTACATGTAAACCCATGATTTTCCTCAAGAAGTAAACATTTTGAGTGTGAAAGATTGGACCCAGGGCCCCATGCACACCACACAAGCACTCTACCACTAAGATATAGCCCCAGCCTGAATTTTCTTTTTGTTCTTTAATTTCTTTCTTTCTTTCTTTCTTTCTTTCTTTCTTTCTTTCTTTCTTTCGTGTGTGTGTGTGTGTGTGTGTGTGTGTGTGTGTGTTTGTTACTGGGAATTGAACCTAGGGGCATTCTACCTTTGAGCTACACCCCCAGCCCAATTTTATTTCTTATTTGGAAACAAGGTCTTACTAGTGTGATGAGAGTCTCACTACTTGCTGAGGCTGGCTGCAAACCTGTGATCCTCCTGTCTCAGCCTCCCAAGTCTTGGGATTACAAGTGTGCACACCATGCCCAGCTCTTGATTTTCTTAAGCATCTATAATAATGTTGAGTGAAACCACAAAGACATAAGTCAAGTGACATGGGCCACATGATTTTAGCCTGAAACAGAAGCCATCTTCTGGCTTGCTAGCCCCAGTGGCCTTTTTAAATAACTAGGGCTTTTTGATTCTGGGTTTTGCATTGCTTAGGATTAGACCTAGGGCAAGCGTTCCATCACTCAGCTACACCCTCGCCCTGAAATGTCTGCAGGTTTTGTTTGTTTTTGTTTTATTTTGTTATGGTCCTGGGAACTGAACCCAGTAGCATTCTACCTCCAAGCTATACTCCTAGCCCTTTTTACTTTTTCTTTTATTTTTTATTTATTTTTTGTGGTACCGGGATTCCTGGAAGCCCTTCTACCTCCAGGATACACTCCCAGACCTATTTTATATTTTTTATTTGGAAACAGGGTCTCTTAAGCCAGTGAGTCTGGCTTCGAACCAGCGCAATCCTCCTGTCTCCGCCTCCCAAGAGCGGGGATTACAAGCGTGAGCCACCACGCCCGGCCTTACTTTTTCTTTTAAAACAGGGTCTCACTAGGTCTCACTATTCCTGAGACTGGTCTCAAATCTATGATGCTCCTATCTCGCCTCCCCAAGTACTGGGATTACAAGTGTGTGTCATCATGCCCAGCAAAACGTCTCCTTTTAAACACCAGATTAAAAAAAAAAAAAAAAAAACACCAGATCCCCACGGATCATCTAGAAACAGTGGATTGTAAAACACTGTCCAATTGCAGGATGGATTGGCCTACTGAGTGTAGTCACTGAAGAACATGAGAACATTGCTGGATGCCACCAAGTAGGATTCTGAATAAATAAACCAGGCTCGACAAGAAGAAGGCATCAAAGAATTCTGAAGGCATCAAGCCTGAATTTAACTTTTGTTTCTATCACTTTTATCAGTGTATATATGACGTGATTTTTCTTGTTGTGGTGGTGGTGGTAGTGGTACTGGGGATTGAGCCCAGGGGCATTCTATTCCTGAACTATACTCCCATTTAGTGTGTGTAGGGGTGGTACTGGGGGTGGAACCCAGGGGCTTTCTACCTCCGGGCTATACTCCCAGATCTATATTATACTTTATTTGTAAACAGGGTCTCACTAAGTTGCTGAGAGCCTCACTAAGTAGTTGAGGCTGCCTTAAAACCTATGCGATCCTCCTGTTTCAGCCTCCAAAGCGCGGGGATTACAAGTGTGCGCCACCACACCCGGCTTTAGTTTTTATTTTTGAAACAGGGTGTCACTAAGTTATCAAGGCTATCCTCAAACCTGAGATCCTCCTGTCTCAGCCTCCCAAGTGCTGGGGTGACAGGCATGTGCCACCAGGCCCGGCTTGACATGATCTTTCTAAACTTCAATTGTTTCATCTGTAGGATGGGCTGACACTGCCAGCTTAGAAAGGTCATTAAAGAGTGTTCAGTCACATATAATGCTCACCTAATGAATCAAAAAGAATGCTGAGGATGGCTCGTGGCCTTCCTGAAATTGCTATAAACAGTTCTCTTGAGATAGGATAGGTTACAACAGTAATTCATAGTAGACAGTTTGCTTGCATCTTGTCTCTGATGTAGTTATTGCTTAGGGGAAAAAAATCTGCAATTTATAAAGAAAGCTACGATTGAGCCGGGCTTGGTGGTGCACACTGGTAATCCCAGAATTTGGGAGGCTGAGACCGGAGGACCGTGGTTTGCAGACAGCCTCAGCTACTCAGTGAGGCCCTCCATGACTTAGTGAGACCCTGTTTCAAAATAAAGAATAAAAAATAGGGCAGGAGGTGTAGGTCACAGGTAGAATGCCCCTGGGTTCCATTCCCAGGCCCGGAAAAAAAAAGAAAAAAAAAAAAAAGAAAGTTAGAATCGGTTTGACCTTTTCCATCTTTTGTGATTCCATAATCCCTGAAAATGCAGTTGTCAAGGCAATTTGTTATAAATCCCTCGTAGCTGGGCGTGGTGGCGCACACTTGTAATTCCAGCTCTTGGGGGGCTGAGACAGGAGGATCGCAGTTTTGCAGCCAGCCTCAGCAACTTGTGAGGGCCTCCACAACTTAGTGAGACCCTATTTCAAAATAGAGAATAAAAAATAGGGCTGGGTGTGGTGGCGCACGCTTGTAATCCCCACGCTTAGGAGGCGGAGACAGGAGGATCGTGCAGGTTCAAACCCAGCCTTGCTGGCTTAAGAGACCCTGTTTCCAAATAAAAATATAAAAAAAATAGGTGTCTGGGAGTGTAGCCCGGAGATAGAAGGGTTTCCAGGAACCCCAGTACCACCAAAAAAAAAAAAAAAAAAAAAATAGGGCTGAGGGTGTAGCTCAGAGGTAGAAAGCCTCTGGCTTTGAGCCTCAGTTCCAAAAAAATAAATAAATAAATAAATAAATAAATCTCTTGCGTATCTTCTCCTCTACCCAACAGCTTCCACTCAAATCTTGATCTGGGCCCAGGGAAGGCCAGTGGTCACAACACAATTCCCTCAGACTTTAAACACGCTCGTGTGTGTGTGTGTGTGTGTGTGTGTGTGTGTGTGTGTGTGTGTGTGGTGGAGATTGAACCCAGGAGCATTCTACCTCTGTGCTACACTCCGAGCCTGATTTTAATTTTGGTTTGAAACATGTTTCTCACTAAGTTGCCGAGAGTCTTCCTATGTTGCTGAGGCTGGCCTTGAACCTGTGATCTCCTGTCAGCCTCTTATATCCTGGGATTACAGGACCAGCTAACATGCTTCTTCTAAGAAATCCCAAAGCCTTCAAGACTCATCGTAGTGTAACTCCATTTCCTTCCCCATCCGTGCTAGGCAGGATTTATCAGCATATGCCTAGGCTCCGGGGTTGTCCACTGCCCAAAGTGGCCCCTTTCATCTGTTGTGTCCACTCCTTTGACCAAGATCCAGACATGAAGGGAGCAGGCCAAATCACCATCTCCTTTGTTACCTAGAAGTTCCATGAAGCCAAGAAAGTTCCCATTCAGCCGGGCACAGTGGCGCACGCTTGTAATCCCAGCATTTGAGAGTCTGAGACAGGAGGATGGTAGCTCGCAGACAGCCTCAGCTACTTAGTGAGGCCCTTTGCAACTCAGTGAGACCCTGTTTCAAAATAAAGACTAAAAAATAGGATGCCTCTGGGTTCCATCTCTGGTACTGCAAAAAAAAAAAAAAAAAAAAAAAGTTCCCATTCATAGTTGCATTTCTGGCACAGAGCACATTTAGTAAATGTTGACTAAGCAAAACCAGTGTTGACCACAGCATCCTTCACACGCCACCAGGACCCTGTCCCGCCCTGAGCCAGCTATCGCAAGCTCTCTGTTTGTTTTTCCACCTCTCTCCTGGCCTCACCTTTGAGACCGTTCTTGCCCTCTTATCTTGGCCCCTCAGCCATAGCTCTGACTTTCTGGAGACACTGGAGAACACGGCCTGCCCCCAGACTCCAGGCTGGCCACAGGCTGGCCCTGGAACCTCAGACCAGCCAGCCAGGACTCAGAGGATCCGCAAAGCCTTTAGATAGAGAAAACTCTCATTTTGAGCTACATCATCTCAAGAACTTCTGATCTGAAAACAGAAAGGCTTGGGGTCCCATTGTTTACACCTCCTTGTCACGGGAAGCAGATCTTAAACCACTCAGCAAGAAGAAATAAGGAACACTACACGGGGCTGGATTGGATGAGCGGGATAAGGGTATATTCACCGAGAGTACTGGGAATGTTAGAGACAAAAGAATGATTAGCTTGTTCCACATTTCTTTATTTTCAAAGTGCTTTGTGGGCAAGCCAGGCATGGTGGCGCACACTTGTAATCTCAGTACTTGGGAGGCTGAGACAGGAGGACCGCAAGTTCACAGCCAGCCTCAGCTACTTGATGAGGCCCTTTGCAATTTAGTGAGACCCTGTTTCAAAAGAACAAATTAAAAAAATAGAGCTGGGGTGTAGCTCAGGGGTAGAATGCTCCTCGTTTCAATCCCCAGTAATGAAAAAAAAAAAGTTTTGTGGCTCGAATAAGATAAACTTTGAATCCACTTAAGAGCAAAATGCTAACATATTAGAAGTCTATTTATGAAATATGGAAAGTGTCTATTTCAAAATATTTTAGTCACCTGAATATTTACCAGAAATATGATAACACTTTATTAAGATACTTATTAAAAGTGATTGCTTGATTAATTACTATTTATTTACAGAAGCCAAGAGGAAGTATCTTCTACATTTTAGATTTCTCAAAGTGAAAAAGATATATTTTGTGTGTGTGTGTGTGGTACTGGGGATGGAACCCAGGGGCCTTCTACCTCTGGGCTATACTCCCAGACATATTTCATATTTTATTTGAAAAGAGGGTCTCACTAAATAGCTGAGGCTAAGAGAAAGCCCCTAGGTTCTACCCCCAGTACCACAAAAACTAACTAAATAAAAGGGGCATAGGAGGAACTCTAGATGAGGAAGGAGAAACCATACATGAACAAATAAGGTGACCTAAGTAAGGGGTGTGGGAGAGAGGGAAATTTCCTAATGCACAGGATGTACATTAACAAACATATCAAAGTCAATCTCTAAGCCAAACATGAGAAGGAGGAGGGGGAGGGATGGGACAGGAACTGGGGAAGGGTTAAGTGAGTGATGTGTGCATGTCTGCCTTTACCATCTTGTATCCCATTAAGATGTACAACTACCATGCACCAATAAAAAAAAATTTAGCCGGGTGTGGTGACGCACGCTTGTAACCCCAGCATTCGGGAGGCTGAGACAGGAGGATCGCGGTTCGCGGACAGTCTCAACTACTTAGTGAGGCCCTCCCAACTTAGTGACACCCTGTTTCAAATTAAAGGATTAAAATATTGGGCTGGGGGTGTAGCTCAGAGATAGAATGCCTCTGGGTTCAATCCTCAGCACCACCAAAAATAAAAAGAAAGAAAGAAAAACTTTCCTGAGAGTTGCGGTTTGGACTGTGGCTCTGGCTCCAACCTGACAGTCCAGCCTTTGGCCAGGCGCAGCTGGGTGTTGCTGAAGCACTGCTGAGTGTCGTTTCCATGGCCACCGGCCGCGCCTCCTGACCCTGTCCACCAACCGTCTTGCGATGCATCTTCTTGCTTAGGAAGAGTGTGGACAAAGCAGTCCACACCCATCATCACGGCCCCTTGCTGGCGACAGGTGAGTGGTGACATTTCCTGCGAGGACGATCTCCCACAGTGTTCAAGAGATGCGTAAGAGTGCCCGAACCGGATGACACTCACTCGATCCAGGCTAGAGAAAATTCAGGGCACGCCAAGCTAAATAAGCAGGTCAGCATGTTCCCGGAAGTGAGCTTAAACAAGCGCAAAATTAATCTTCATTGTGGGCTGAAAGGCAGGAGCTCCCCCAGCAGGTGTTGGTCAAGGCTGCTTTGAGGGAGCTGAGGTTGAAGCCGGGTGTCATGGGCTAAGCTGTGGGCACAGGCTGCCTATCAGTTGGATTAGGAAAGATGATACGGGATGCCAGAGTGGACCACCACACAGGAGGCACCAGTGTGGTCTACGGGGGCCAGGAAGATGAGCTGGGCTGAGCTTTGAGCTAATGGGTCCGTCTGGGTTGTAGGAGGGGTTTAAAGAAATCTCAGCTAAGGAAATAGGAGCTGAGACAATGTTAGGAGAGAAGTCTGATGGGATTGAGTGAGACAGTATCCACAGAACAGGAAGGCTAGCCCACGTTCGAGCTGGAGACTCAGCTGACAGTTAGGGATGAGGTCGCCAGGAGCTCCCAACGGCCCTGCAAAAGGTCAACAGCAGCCGGGCGTTGGGAGGCTGAGACAGGAGGATCACAGGTTCAAGACCAGCCTCCGAAACTCAGCAAGACCCTTGGCAACCTAGTGAGACCCTGTTTCAAAATTAAAAGGTCTGGCTGAGCATGGTGGTGCACACTTGTAATCCCAGCATTCGGGAGGCAGAGATTGGAGAATCACAGTTCGCGGACTGCCTCAGCTACTTAGCGAGGCCCTTCGCAACTCAGTGAGAAAAATAGGGCTATGGGTGTAGCTCGGAGGTACAATACCCCTGGGTTCCATCCCCGGTGCCACAAAAAAATTAATTAATTAATTAATAAAAAGGTCTGGGGTGTAGTTCAGAGGTAGAATACCTCTGGGTTAAATCCCTAGTTCTAAATAAATAAATAAGTAAGTGACTGCTGGCTCTGAAGGTGTTGCCAAGGGGCAATGAAGATGGGAGTTAAGAGTCTGGTTAGAGCTGGGCTACACCATTCAGTTTCTCATCATCCTGAAAGCCATCGGACCTATTAGTGAACTGAGATGAGAAAGAGGCCTGGTTCCTTGCTATACACGGGTAGTTAATGACTTCAGTAGAATATAATGAACCTGCATAGCAGGAAAGGAAGAGATTAAAAAGGTTTTATGTGGCAGTTTTCAAACAAGTTTGTTGATTTGGCTTGTGTGAAGGCGATGGTGCCTGATTTGGAACAGAACAATTTATGTTGTGATTTTTTTTTTAATCCATTCTGGCATGCTGATGAATGTGTCGGTTGGCAGCTAAGAACTTGCTGGAACGCAAGGCTTTTTCCATTTATAATCAACACTTCCTCCTCCAGGAAAGAGCCTTTCTAATTTCTGAAAAGTGGGCTTACCAATTTGCATTAAGTATACCTTTTTCAATGAATGCATATTTATACCACTTACTACTATCTCTTTGTGTGTGTGTGTGTGTGTGTGTGTGTGTGTGTGTGTGTGTGTGCTGGGATTGAACCCAGGGACATTCTACCACCGAGCTATACCCCTCGCCCCATTTTTATTCTTTATTTTGAAATAGGATCTCACTAAGTAGCTGAGGCTAGCTGCAAACCTGTGATCCTCCTGTCTCAGCCTCCCAAGTACTGGGATTACAAGTGTGCACTACCATGCCCGGCTTGCTACTATCTTTCAAAAAAAAATGTAAAAAATGTAAATAGTAACTTAAAAGATAATAAAAAGCTTAAAACCTTTTTTAAACTGGGTATGATGGTATATACCTGTAATCCCAGTACTTGGCAGGCTGAGACAAGAGGATCACAAGCTTGAGGACAGCCTCAGCAACTTAGCAAGACTCTCATTGACCTAGCAAGACCCTGTTTCAAAACAAAAAGTAGTAAAGGGCTGGGATTGTAGTTCGGAGGTAGAATGCCCTTGGATCCATACCCCCATAGCAAAAAATAAAATAAAATAAAGAAGGAACCATCTAAATGGTAAAATCCCAATTAGGCTATTTGCTATTTAAATGTAAAACAGATTACTAGGCTAGTCCAATATGCTGGTTAAAGCTACGCTTCTTCATGGCTGACCATTTACCTAACTCTTATGAGAGAACAACAAACAGCCTGAGTTCAAAGAGGCTTTCTAACCGTCCCGGATATACAGCATCCCCAAACAAAGAAAAGATCGCCTCAGGATCAACAGTCCACTCTCCGATCCCACCGGCGCTGCGTGCACCACCTGCTCACAGCTGCTGTGCTCTTCCTGCTGTCTATCTATGTGGAAGCCAAGCCCGGTTCTGGTCTTCAGGTCACGGCTTATGGAAATGCAAACGAATTCGTTCAAAATCACAGCTGATTGTTTTTTTTGGGGGGGGGTGTTAGGGATTGAACCTAAGGGCAATCTACCTCGGAGCTACACTCCCAGCCCTATTTTATTTTTTGTTGGAAACAAGATCTCATTAGGTAACTGAGAGTCTAGCTATGTTGCCGAGGCTGTCCTTGAACCTGTGATCTGCCTGTCTCAGCCTCCCAAGTATTGGGATGACAGGTATGTGCCCCCACACCTGGCCGTATTTACATTAACATCAGAAAAAAATCAATGCATTTTCATTGGTAGAAAAAAAATCAGTCATTACTATGGAGTCTAGTCAGATTAGAATAGTCAGGAAGCCAACCGTAGCTCTTGTATTTCTGTGCCTTCTGTGGGAAGGAAAACTGTGGGTAAACAGACTGTATTACAGAGAAAATCTGAATGGATGGTGTATAGTACCCAAACCAAAACAGGGGTGAAAGACTTCACAACCCAGTAGTGTGTCTTTATTATCATGTTTCAGAAAAATCAATGTGTGCGTGTGTGTGTGTATATATATATATATTGCTTTATTTTCATGACTACCCAAAAATATGTCGATTCCAAATGGCAGCAAAGAATATAACATAATTACCATTGGCTTTTCTTACATAAGTTACCACCCCATAAATCTTCATGGTAATGTGAAAAAATATGACCTGAACAGATGGGCCTCCTGCTGTTCTCTAAAACACGCACAGATTTCTGATCTTCTGGACCAGGAAATGAAATCAGCGCTAAGAGTAGACACCATCATCCATCTTCTGGAATTCCAACTTAAGAAGCTGCTAACGAAAGAAATGTTTTCTGTTTTATGGGGCATGGCGGTGCACGCTTGTAACCCCAATACTTGGGAGGCTGCGACAGGAGCCTCTTGGGTTCTCGGCCAGCCTCAGCTACTTAGTGAGGCCTTCCCCAACTTTGCGAGACCCTGTTTCAAAATACAGAATAAAAAAATAGGGCTGAGGTGTAGCTAAGAGATAGAACGCCCCTGGGTTCCATCCCCAGTACTGAAAAAAAAAAAAAAAAAACGGCATAAGGTGTGGATGTACAATGGTCCCAGGTTCAATTCCTATGTCTGTGGCACCAGGGCACTGGTTGGCTGGTCCCTGAATCTTACCAATTTTGGAGAATCTTCTCCTCATGGCTCCTGACAGGTGGCAGTATTTGGCTACTTCCACCCTGATCCTCCATCTTTCTTATGGAAGACACGTCTCTGGGGGTCCATACTCTGCCTAGTTAAGTCTCCATCGGCCCAAGGGCCTCTTTCCCATGAACAGTTTCATAAACAGACCCCTCTGGCCTCAAATACCCAATAAAGGACTCTCTGCTAACTAATTAAGAGCTTTGAAAGGTGAAGAACTGTTCTACAACTTTCTAGCAGTTTAAGGCCCTGAGGAGGCTGATGGGGGCAGCAGGACTGGTTCTAAGAAGGAATTTGAATCACGGTGTGGCTGACTGGTCAGGAAATTGCTTACATAAGAGAACGACCAAATAAATATATGGAGAATGATGCGAGGTGGATTCTCACCAGCAGAAAAGGAAGTTACAAGGCCATTTGTTAACAACTTGGGACCCTCAGCTTCTTACCACGCAACAAAGAAATCAAAGAAATCTCTAGCAAGCTCCCACTCATTCCCACAACCTTCCTGGTGACCTCGTCTAAAAAGCCTTCAGCTAAACAACCTGTTCCTCCTCTGGGCTCCAGAACACTTTCTTCCGGCTCCATTACTGTCCTTGACGAGCTATCACTGTGAATTGTGCGTAGGCCCCGATAGACTGTAGCTGAACCAGGAACACAGATTATGCCTATCTTTTTAAAAGTATCTCCAGGTCCTAGGTCTGTACCAGACTCCAAACCTGCAGAACCCATGAGCCCTCTGGTTTAGATGGTCCGCTTGGGAGAAAATCACCCTCTTCCACCGGAGACCTCTCACCCTGGATGGATTAACTGTGGTACAGAGCTGGGATTGCAGTGATTCTGCAACCTATCCCTAGCATGCAGCCTAACTCTGAATTAAAGCAATGCAAGGAGTAATGATGAGAATCCGGCTGTTGTCCAAGTCTCACTGGTCCACAACCGACTTCAACAACTGCGTTCGTTCCCCTTTCAGGCCTTTGCCCTACTTAGAACAGTGGCTCAGCCAGAGTTATACAGAACCAGAGATCACCTAATCCATCCATCCTTCCTTCCTTCCTTCCTTCCTTCCTTCCTTCCTTCGGTGTGTGTGTAGGGGTACTAGTGATTGGATCCAGAGGTATTTTACCTCTGAGCTACACCCCCAGCCCTGTTTTATTTTTCATTTTGAAACAAAGTATCACCAAGCTGCTGAGACTGGCCTCGAACCTGTGATCCTCCTGTTTCAGCCTCCCAAGTACTGAGATTACAGGCATCTACCACCATGCCCAGCCTTCATCAGATTCCTAAAATAAAAGAATCCAGTAAAGTTGCTTGTACTTAGCCAAGAATGGTTAGGCATGTCTATAATCCCAGTGTTTGGGAGGCTGAGACAGGAGGACTGCAGGTTTGAGGACAGCCTCAGCAATTTAGCACAATCTGAAAATGGTAATCTCCCAATAAATATTCCTTGAATATCTGTAGCTGAGGCTGTCTGGGAACCTCGATCCTCCAGTCTGCACCACTACGCCTGGCTCTCAAACTAAATATTTAAAAAGAACAGGGGATGTAGCTCAGTAGTAAAAGCACTTGTGGATTTAATACCCAGTATCACAAAACAAAAAAGAAAAATAGTTTACAATGGGTTTTCTATATTACCTAAATTTCTCAATATGAACCTACTATTTTTAGTAAAAAAAATGAATGCCAATATCTTGAAAAATACAAATGAAATATTTAAGAATTTTACAGCCAGGCGTGGTGGCGCACGCTTGTAATCCCCGCGCTTGGGAGGCGGAGACAGGAGGGTCGCGCTGGTTCAGAGCCAGCCTCGCTGTCTTAAGAGACCCTGTTTCCAAATAAATAAAAAAATATAAAATAGGCCTGGGAGTGTAGCCCGGAGGTAGAAGGGCTTCCAGGAGCCCCAGTACCACCAAAAAAAAAAAAAAAAATTACAAACTATATATCATCAATGTATTTGAAGTCACTGCCAGCATATGCGATTCATTTTAGTCATATTTTCTTCAGATTATAAATTGATAAATTGCTATAATGTTATTATGTGGAAAAATGGTTTGTATTAAAATATACATTAATTTTTCTTGCTTGAGTTCCCTTTGGAAACTTCTTTTGTATCAATATCAGTTTTACTCCTTTATTTTTATTTTTGGCCATATTGGTAATGAACCCAGGGTCACTCTACCACTGAGCTACACCCCCAGCCCTATTTATTGTACTTTATTTTATTGTGAGACAAGGTCTCACTAAGTAGCCACGGTGGGCCTCAAACCGGTGCTCCCGGCCTCAGCCTCCCTGGTAGCTGGGATGACAGTCGTGCACCACCCTGCCGGCTCTATGTGACCTCTTTCTAGGTTTGCGCACTCGCTTGACTGCTTGCGTGGTGCTGAGGCTGGAACCCAGGACCTCTGCGTGCTTACCCTGTGCTCCATCACTGCATTTCGGCCTCAGCCCCCGTCTAGGCTAGCTCTGTTCTAGAGTTTAAATGTGTATAAAGACTTAATTGCCCAGCTAAATACCCAGCACAGGCTCTCTGCCTTTCGAGCAGACGATTATGAAAATTAATTGCAGAGCCCAGACACACCACTAGAGGTGTCAAAAAATAAAGATGGATTACAAAAACTTCTGGAGAACGTGCGCCCTGGGGAAGCAAGATGGCTTTGAAATGTGCCTTGCATCTGTGTATCCTCCGTGTGTGTGCGCGCGTGCGTGCGTGTGTGTGTGTGTGTGTGTGTGTGTGTGTGCACGTGCGTTCCTGTGTCTGCTCAGTGCGTACAGTCCCAAAGATAATCAAACCTGCTGCTGCAGATGCTTTATCTGCGCCCAGCCACATCTGCAGTGCTCTCTTCAGGAAGCCACTCTCGCCCCCGGTGCAGGGCGCCGGCTGCAGTGGGCCCACTGCCTAGGGTCACCTGGGCAAAGTGCGGATCGGAAGCCCGAGGCAGGCGGCCACCCAGGAAGGAAGTTGGCGCGGACGCAGGAGGCTTTTCAGCACCATGGACACGGCACGGGTCCGGCCCACGCCCGCCTGGGGTCTGGCCGGGGACTTGGCTCTGGCTCCTCTCCCAGCCGGGTGTAAACAGGCTGCCGCGCAGGTCCGCACAGACCCCACCTCCCGCCCTCGGACCCTCGCCGACGGAGCCAGGTGGGCGCGCAGGGCTGCACCCCCAGGCCCAGCAGGAGAGACTCCCATTTCCCTCCCCGTGCGCGGCTGCGTGAGGCTGGGCAGACCTGCAGGAGCCTCGGCCTCCACGGCCATGACGGCCCCTCCTCCGCTACTCCTGGCCCTCCTCTCTCTTTGGGGACGGATTCCTTCTATGAATCCACGAAAAATCTCAACCCATCCACGAGGGAAAAAAAAAAAAGAGTAACGGCAAAGAGACATTCTTGGGCCGTCGTCCTAGAACCATTCGGCATCTTTTTTTAAGTTGTGTGTGGAAGGGACGCCCCCTGGCTGGGCAGGCTCCAGCGCCCCTGACCTTTACGGTGGAGGCTGGGAGGGGAGGCCGGCGCGGAGGCCGAGACGGGGCTGCGGTGGTGACGACCTTACCGGCCCGGCGTGGGGGTCCCCAGGAGCGCGGCGGAGAAGCGGGGTCACGCGCAAGGGGGGGCTCCTGCCGCGACCTCCCCGGCCGGCGCCTCGAGGCTGGAGGAGGCGGAGGGCTGGGGGGCAGAGGTCCCGCGCATCCCGGCCGCAGCCCCGCGGGGCGCGGATACCTGCGGCGCCAGGTCCCGCCGGGTCCCAGCCGAGGCCGCGGCGCTGGGCACGGACGTCGGCGCCCCGGCTGCAGCAGGGTGAGGGGCGCCACTGCGCCTGCGCCCTCCGCCGCCCCGCCCCCACCCGAGGCTGCGGAGCCCGGGATGCTGGGGCCGGCGCGGGAGGGAGCGGGTGGGAAGCCATCACCTGCTGGCTGGTCCTCTGGAAGGGGCAAAGGGGCAGTCTCCGTTGATTTCCACCGGACTGGTTGCTTTTATTTTACTGCTTTTTTTTTTTTTTTTTTTGTATTGGGGATTGGACCCAGGGGCACTCCAACTTCAAGCTACACCCCCAACCCTATTTATTTATTTATTTATTTTCGCGGTAATAGGGATGGAACCCAGGGGCATTCTACCTCCAAGTTTCACCCCAGCCCTACTTTTTAGTCTTTTTTTTTTTTTTAAGTTTCAAACTAGTCTTTTATTTATTTATTTACTTTTTGCGGGTCTGGGGGTGGAACCCTCTCCCCTATTTTTTATTATTTATTTTGAAACCGGGTCTCACTGAGTTGTAAAGGGCTAAGTAGCTGAGGCTGTCCACTAACTGAGATCCTCCAGTCTCAGCCTCCCGAATGCTGGAATTACAAGCATGCGCCGCCAAGCCCGGCTGTCTTTTAATTTTTTGAAATAGGATCTCACTGAGTTGCGAAGGACCTCACTAAGTAACTGAGGCTGGCTGCAAACCTGCGATCCTCCTATCTCAGTACTCCCAAGTACGGGTATTACAAGTGTGCGCCACCATGACTGACTCTGTCCATACTTTTTTTTTTGTATGTGTGCTGGGTTTGGAACCCAGAGGCATTCTACCTCCAAGCTACACCCCATCTCTATTTTTTTTATTCTTTATTTTGAAACAGGGTCTCATTAAATTGCAGAGGGCCTCACTAAGTAGTGAGGAGATAGAAAGGAAATAGGCAGATAGGGAAAAAGCCTCGGTAGAAAAAGTTAATTTCCTGAGTTTCCTGAGGGGTGACAAATACCTGAAATTCCAAAGGCTCAGAGATAAGAAGGACCAGAGCTTCACAAAAGCCATCGGTTTACTAATCAACAAACCCAAGTCTGGCACTGCTGAAAGGAGATTCTTCAAGGACTTGCAAATACCCTATGCAAATCCTGAGAGCTGCTTCCCAGAATTCCCAAAGTCACCCTAACCAAAAGAGGACTCGCAAATGGTCAGGCCTTTGCCTTAGTCAGATGGCAAATGGGGCTTTTCCCTCTCAGACCCCCTCCCCTGTTGGGGAGTTGTTCTCTCTCTCGCAGGTCGTGTTAGCCCTGAGAGAAGGCAGAGTGCATCTGAGAACACGTGGCCCTGGCTGCTCTCGGATAGTGACCTAGGAGGCCTCTGCTGGACATCAAGGCTGACCAGGGCCCCTAGGGGTGATCTGCGCCTCTTTTCTGGCAGATCGCGTGGACTGTGGGAGAAAGTAGTTTGTAATTGACGGCACTTGGCTCGGGCCACACTCAGGTAGAAAGCAGCCTGCACCTGAAGGCAATTGGCTTGGGCTACTCTCAAGTATTGTCCTGAAGGCAGCTGCTGGACCCAGAGTTCCAGCCCTTTGGGGTGTTCAGCCACCTCCCCCCCATTCCCTGCTGCTTCCAATAAACCTTTTACCCCCCTTCCTGAGGTCTGCAGGTGTCATTCTTCTCAAGTTTCATCTCGAGGAAATGCCGGGTTTCCTCTCAAGAAACCCCCGTTTCAGTAGCTGAGACTGTCTGCAAACCACGATCCACACTTTTAAAAATAGTCCCTTTATTAAACTTTCCTCAACTATTTTATTTTCTTCCTACTTTTCTAGGGCACTCTAATGGATTCTATTTCATTGGCGTTGGCAAGATCATGAGAAAACAAGATATGTAAAAGGAACAATGTGATATTTTTCAAAAGGTGAAAGGTTGCCTGGCGTGGTGGCGCACACTTGAAATCCCAGTACTTGCCGGGCGTGGTGGCGCACGCTTGTAATCCCCGCGCTTGGGAGGCAGAGACAGGAGGATCGCGCAGGTTTGAAGCCAGCCGTGCTGGCTTAAGAGACCTGTTTCAAAAAAAAAAGGTAGGTCTGGGAGTGTAGCCCGGAGGTAGAAGGGCTTCCAGGAACCCCAGTACCACCAAAAGAAAAAAGAAAAGAAAAGAAATCCCAGTACTTGGGAGACTGAGACAGGAGGAACTGGCCATGAGCAACTTGGTGAGACTCTGTAGAATGCCCCTGAAGTCCATTCACAGTACTGCAATAAATAAATAAATAAAAATAAGTGAGGACTTCCGGGAAGATGGCGACCGAGAAAAGCGGGGCTTAAGAGCCCCGCTAACAACCAATCTCCATTACCACAAAACCAGCGCCTTTCATAGCCAGAAAACACCAGCACCAGAAAAACAAAAAAACCACCAGGCTCCAGAGAGAAAGCGGACTGAGAACAGAGCTCAGGGCCACAGAGGAGACACACGCGCCCGAGAACGCGGCAGCAGCACCATACTGCCGGCGGCAGCGGCGAACTCAACGGACGGCTACAGCAAGCCGAGGTGAGCCGCTGAGGAACAGCCAGGCGGGATCTTTCAGCGCAGAGAGCATTTAAAGCTCCCAGTGGCCAAGCTCAGCACACGCTGCAGGGATTCAGAGTGGAAATCAAAACCAGAGAAGAAAAAATACGCCAGCCTCACGGCCGAGGGCATGGCAGAGGCGCCATATTGCCACCGGCGGCGGCAGCAGCAGTGAATTCACCGAGTCCAGTACAGCTACATCTGCGTACTCAAGAACAGTGAGTCAAATTGCGGGCCACAGAGGAGAAATCCCAGTACTGTACCTCCTGGGACTTGACCCAGTGAGGGAGTGGTGGTGGCAGAGATATCACACCATAGGAGAACGTGCAACCTGGCACCCCCCATAGTTTAAAGCAGCCTCTATCGACTCCCTGGGTCAGAGACTCTGTGATACAACCCAGTAAAGAAGTAGTGGGGTCTGAGATAATACAGACTCGAGATCCAGAGCACCTTAAGTGAAGCCATAGTGACCCAAGGGAAGAACCCAGAGAAGGCACAAACTTCCGAAATCATGGGAAAGAGCAATAACACTGGAGTAATGAATGCGCACAACCCCACAACATCAGAACCCGATAAAACAGAAAATCAGAGATTTCTAGAAGATCAAATCAGGAAAATAACTGTAGAAATAATAGAGGTGCTTCGAAAAGAACTCAGAGAGAGCCAAAAAGAGATAAAGGATGCAATTAATGAAGTAAAGGCCTCAATTCAAAGCACAAACAACCGATTAGACCACATGGAGAACAGAATCTCGCTCTTAGAAGATGAGCAATCCAAAAATGAACGCATAGTTTCTAATCTAGAAAAAAATATCCAACAGCAGGAATCTGACATTGAAGAAATATGGGCCCATCTTAAGAGAGCTAACCTAAGAATAATTGGAATAGAGGAGGGAAAAGAAAGTGAAACCAAAGGGATCAACAATCTCTTCAAGGAAGTAATAGCAGAAAATTTTCCAAATATAGAGCAAGAGGTTGATACACAGATCCAGGAAACTTATAGAACTCCCGTTAGAGAGGATCAGAGAAGAGGATCCCCACGCCACATAATTGTCAAAATGACCAATGTGGAAGCCAAGCAGAGAATCTTAAAGGCAACAAAAACAAAGGGCCAAGTGACATTCAGAGGCAAACCAATTAGAATCACTCCAGACTTCCCAAACCAAGTCATGAGAGCCAGAAGGGCTTGGAGTAACATATTCCAAACTCTGAAAGAAAACAACTTCCAGCCAAAAATTTCCTATCCAGCAAAACTTTCTATCAAATTAGATGGAAAAATAAGAAGCTTCCATGACAAACAGAAACTGAAGGAATTTATGTCTTCAAAACCAGCGCTAGAGAAAATACTCAAAGAGATTAACTACAGAGAAGAAATAGGTAACACTCACCAGAACCAGAGAAACAAGATTTTCCATCCAACAGACAACTAAGATTGGTTATCTGTGGAGATTCATTATTTATGTTAGTCTTTACCTATCTCTAAATTGTATTGTTTGCCTTTATTGTTGTTAATTTTTAGGATTTCTAGTTGGAATATTAATATACCTTCAGATATAGCATTTGGAAATATTTTATCCAATTCTGTTAGTAACTTTTAACTCTGTTTACATTGTCTTTGGATATACAATATTTTTTTTATTTTTTAGGGAGTTTTTATATTCTTCTGTTGCCTGTGCCATTGAAATCATAACCAAGAAATCACTGCCAATTTCAATGTTGTGAGGTTTTATGACCCAGATTTTCTTCTAAAAGTTTATAGTCTTAAGATTTATATTTAGATCTTTTATCTATTTTGAGTTAATACTTGTATGTGGGATTAGGTAAGGGTCCAATTTTATTCTTTTCCATGTAAGTATTATTTTTCAACAATATTTAGTTAAAAGATTATTATTTCCACCACCAAATGTTCGTGGAAACCTTGTTAAAAATAACTTGACAATATAGGGAAGAATTTAGCTCTAGGCTTGTATTTAACTCCAATGGTTTATATATCTGCCTTTAGAACAGTATTACACTGTTTCAATTTTTGTAGCTTTATATGGTTTGAAATCAGAAAATATATATCTGCTAGCTTTGTTCTTTTTCAAGATCGTTTTGGGTATCTAGAATTCATATTCCATATTAGGATAGATTTTTTTTTCTGAAAAATAAATATATGAATATATGATAGTTTCACCTAAAAAAAAAACAGAAAAAATATGCTCTGGTAGGAAAGAAAGCAAAAAGAAATATTGAAATGTTATCTTTAAGTTATCAAAAGCTTGGTATCAGACAAATGAAACTGTTATGTGAGATTAACATTTTTAATTTTGGATAAATTGCTATAATACTAGATGTCAACCACTAAGCCAAGCATGGGAAGGAGGGATGGGGAGGGAATGGGGTGGGGATCGGGTGGGGGCTGACTGGGCGATGTGTGCATGTATGTCTACAAAAGTTTGTATCCCACTATGATGTATGAATACAGTGCACCAATAAAATAAAATTAAAAAATTAAAAAAAAAAAAAATAAGTGAAAGGTCAGCTGGGTGTGGTGGCACATTCTTACAATCTCAGTAAGCTTGGGAGGCTGAGACAGGAGGACTGCAGGTTTCAGACCAGCCTCAGCAATTTAGCAAGACTGTCAGCAACTTAGTAAGACCCTGTTTCAAAACAAATAAAAAATTTAAAAGGCTGGGGCTATAGCTCAGAAGTGCAATGCTCCTGGGTTCAATCCCTAGTACCAAAAAAGAAAGAAGGTCTGAATCCACAACTGGAACATTTACTTCTCAGGCTTGTAAAAAATGAGATAACTGGCTTGACTAGTTTGAGTATTCCCTCAACCTTTAAAACAAACAAACACCCAAGGTAAAATTTACTCCAGGAAACCCCCAGGCCTAACTGTTTGTGAATAGAATTAATGTCCAAGCAAACACACTGTTTGTTCTGAATGTAAATGAGTCCAGAATGGACCATTTCGCATGTGATTATTTTTATACTTTTGCTCTTTCTAAAAGAAAAAATCATGTGTTGTCGAGACAGACATTAAAAATGACCTCGGTAGAGAACAGAGAAGCAAAAGAGACCTCAGGAGACCAGACTGGTCCCGTGGCTGCCTACATCAGCGACTTTTGTTTCTCTTAGAGGAAGGAAGAGGAAGAAGAGAGGGAGAAAAGTTGGGAGGTTCGGAATGAGAAAAAAGGCCTGAAATTAGCTGACCGTAGGAGAGGAGGTTTCTGGGAGTTTCGAGAGAGTGACACTCGGGGTTCGACACAGCTGCTGTTCTGAGTGACACTGAGATACTGAGATGGGAAGAGGATTTTTCGACGTTCTGATATGTGTAATAAATGGAATTCTTTTGTGCTGCAATACTAAGGGCTTCTCCTGGCCAGCGTCAAAAACTCAAGCGAAAACGGATTTAAGAAAAGGAGTGTATTTGGTTTGATAACTGAAAATGTCACGGGCGGGTAACTTCAGACAGGGCTGGGACTCAGGGCTGCGGATGATGTCATCGAGACATGGTCACTCTGTTCCTCTCTGTTGACTTCAGGGAATCTGTTTTCCTATAACGATTTCTCCCCAACTTTCCCCAGCATTCACCTTTTATCACCCTGTAACTAACCACTCCAAGAAAAACAAAGCACATATTTTCCAGTATCTTCAGTAAAATCTTGGAATTGTCGCTCATGGGCAAGTTCTGAATCATTATACCACACCCTAGACCTTATTCTGGAAAATACCTTATGCCTTATATCAACTGTATACCTTATTCTGGAAACAAAGAATAGGGAATGGGTATCATTCTACAAACGAAAATCAAGGTACCACTGAGCTATACCCCCAGACTTTTTATTATTTATTTATTTATTTGTTTGTTTGTTTATTGGGGTGCTGGGACTAGAGGGTGCAAACAATGTCATTGAGACACAGTCTTTTCATTCTTCCACAGATTCATAGCCAGCCCTGGAAACTTAGTGAGACCCTCAACAACTTAGTGAGACCCAATTTCAAAATGAAAAGTCAAATAGGGCCAGGCGTGGTGGCGCACACTTATAGTCCCAGCATTTGGGAGGCTGGGGCAGGAGGATTGTGGTTTGCAGACGGCCTCAGCTACTGAGGCCCTCTGCAACTTAGAGGGACTCTGTTTCAGAATAAAGAATAAAAAATAGGGCTGAAAGTATAGCTCAGAGGTAGAATGTCCCTGGGTTCCATTTGTAGCAATACACACACACACACACACACACACACACACACACACACACACACAGTACTCAATTTCTGTAGGCTATTATGATTATAGGGACCAAAAAGTAAATCTTTCTAGACTGAAAGAGTCCAGGTGGGGACCATATCTAGATAACACATCTATAGAAAGTAGTTATTAATTCTGCTTCAGAGACCAAAAGGAATTATCAACCCAGTGCTGATATACTTCTTATGTATTCTATCACTATTTAAATTTTTTATTATTAAACCCACAAATACATTTTGGACTAAACAAAAAAAAAAAAAAGACTCAACAAACTAGGAGCAGAAGGAAACTACTTTAACTATATAATAAAGGCCATACATTTAAAAAAAAAAAAAACTTCTAGCAAACGTCATACTTAATGGTGAAAGACTGAAAACTTTTCCACAGGGTCAAAAGAAGGATGCCTGCTTTTGCCATTTCTGTTCAACATATTTTAGAAGTCCGAGAAAGAGCAATTAAGCAAGAAAAAAAAAGCACTGAGATTCTTTTTCAAAATAAAACAGGGCTGGAGGTTTAGCTTAGAGGCAGAATGCCTCTGTTTTAATTCCTAAACACACACACACACACACACTCATATGGAACTTTGGAGGACCCTGAAAAGGCAAAACAATCTTGAAGACAAAGAAGAACATCCTTGGAGCCCTCTCACACGTCCAGATTTCAAAACTTGCTACAAAGCTGCAGTAATCCCCCTAGCACGGGAGGAGCAAAGACGCCCAGGTAGGTGAGTGGACTAGAGACCCAGTGCTCTTATGAAATGGCCAATAGGGAGCGCCAGCAGAAGCCATCACTGACGATGACCGTACCAGTATTGGGAAATGTCTTCAAAATGTACTTAAAAATAGCTTTGGCATTAATGTGCCGGTATTGGGGAATGGCTATAAAATGTATTTGAAAATAGCTTTGGTATTAGAAAGCTTGGGTAAGGCAGGCACTCAGACATGGAAGGGACCCTGCAGAGCTCCAGGCACCAAGGGTGATTAGCAAGAAAATAGAGGGAGCCCAGCGTCTTTTACACTTTAAAGACAAGAAAAATTCCCCAAGGATATGGGGGGGATGCCATAAGCCTTCAAGAGACTCCAGATTCTGATAATTAACACATTTTGGGATGTAACAAAAGGCTTGGGGTCTGTACCCGAGACAGGGCAGGCCTACGGGAAGGAATCCCCACATCAAAAGACCTGCCCCAGAAGGGGCGGATCTAGTCGGGTCAGAAGATTATTGGTATAAAACTGTTCTGTATCCAACGTCAGTGACTTATTTTCATGTTACTCTCCTACACTATCTGGTATAGGGCTTTATTAACCTGCCCTTTCTTTCCATCTTTATAATAATAAAATCACTTTAAGCTTTTTTTTTTTTTTCGTGGTACTGGGGTTCCAGGAAGCCCTTCTACCTCTGGGCTACACTCCCAGACCTATCTTTTTTATATATATATTTTTATTTGGAAACAGGGTCTCTTAAACCAGCGCGGCTGGCTTCGAACCTGCGCGATCCTCCTGTCTCCACCTCCCAAGCACGCGGGGATTACAAGCGTGCGCCGCCTCGCCCAGCCTGGCTATTGTTTTCTAAGAACAAGAACCCGCAGCTACATCTCACTGTTACAGTTTCAGAGCCCAACAGGGGCACTGTGACAGTCTCACCTGAAGAGTTTTGGTGCCAGCATGGGGCACTGGAATAATAACTACTCCCTGGCTGGCTGCAGTCAAGTCCTTAACAATTGCTGGTGCCCAGGATTAAGTTGCTTTGAACTGTGGCAATTGCTATATTCAATTTTCCAGGGTTGCAAATGAGCCAAAGATCTCCTGAGGC
Organism: Muscardinus avellanarius; assembly: GCF_963383645.1. Taxonomy (NCBI): domain Eukaryota; kingdom Metazoa; phylum Chordata; class Mammalia; order Rodentia; family Gliridae; genus Muscardinus; species Muscardinus avellanarius. Next base: position 133,965,770 of record NC_137790.1, read on the forward strand.
TGAGTATTGGAGCCAGGAGCATCGGCTTCATGAGGTTTCGGGAGCTGGATGCTAGAGTGCAGGTTTAGAGCTGGCGGCAGCAGCTCAGTGCAGGAGAGGAGGCCATCTCCCCAGAAGACGCGCAATCCCAGGGGCCAGTAACTGTCACTGATTCAGATGCGGGAAGCTTAATCAGATTCAACATTTGGTACAGAAGCATTCTCATCTCCTGTGTCAGGCTGTTCTAAAAGAGGAAAGAGATGTATCTGGCAACTTTTCTAGGACAGGCACATTTGTTATCATGCATTAACCTGCCCAACAGAAGTTGTTATACCTTTTGAATACATTTGCAAGTGAAACAGAAATGGTGGTGCATGCTTGTAATATCCCAGTACTTGGGAGGCTGAGACAGGAGGATTGCAGGTTTGAGGACAGCCTCAGCAAGTAGTGAGACTCTCAGCTACCTAGTGAGAGCCTGTTTCAAAATAAAAATAAAATAAGTTTGGGGGTATAGGTTGAAGGTAGAATGCTTCTGGGTTCAATCCCAGAACAAATGAATAAATAATAAGCTGGGTGTGGTAATCCCAGTACTTAGGAGGCTGAGACAGGAGGATGGCGCAAGTTTGAAGTCAGAATCAGCAGTTTAGTGAGGCTTTCAGCAACTTAGTGAGACCTGTTTCCAGATGAAATATAAAAGAAGTCTGGAGGTGTAGCTTGGAGGTAGAAAGCCCCTGGGTTCCATCCCCAGTAACACACACACACACACACACACACACACACACACACACACACACATAAATAAATAACAAAAGATTTATAAGTACAAATTTAGTCACCATTATAGTGGGAGAATGAGTTCTTTAATCCAGAAACTGTTGATTTTTAAAAAATTCATCTATGTAATTACTATTAACTAGTTCTGTAATAAAGGATGGTCTTTGATGTTTGTTATTTAAAAAAAAACATGTAAAACCCAGAATAAACCCTTATATATATAACCAAATGATGTTCAAGAAGGGCGCCAAAGCCATTCAATGAGGGAAATAACAGTCCCTTCCACAACTTTTACTTCTGAGTACATACTCAAAAGAAGTAGCCAGCCAGGTGTGGTGACATATGACTGTAATCTCAGAATTTGGGAGGCTGAGACAAGAGGATCACAGGTTCAAGCCTAGCCCCAGCAACTTAGTGAGATCCTGTTTCAAAATAAAAAATTTAGCCAGACCCAATGGTCCACGCCTGTAATCCCAGTGCTTGGGAGGCTGAGACAGGAGGATGAAAGGTTCAAGGACAGCCTCAACACGTAGTAAGACTCTCATCAACCTAGCAAGACCCTGTTTTAAAACAAAAATAAAATAGGACTGGGGGGTAGCTTGGTGGTAGAATGCCCCTGAGTTCAATCCCCAGCATCACAAAAACAAAAATGAGAATAATAAATAAATAATTAATTAAAGCCAGACAGTGGTGCATGCCTTCAATCCCAATATTTGGGAGGCTGAGACAGGAGGGTTATAGGTTCCAGGCTGGCCTCAGCAATTTAGTGATACCCTATCTCAACATAAAATTTTTTAAAAGCGTTCTGGAGGTCAGGCTTAGTGGCGCACCCTTGTAATCTCAGCATTCGGGAGGCGAAGACCGGAGGATCACGGTTCACAGACAGCTCAGCTACTTAGCAAGGCCCTTTGCAACTCAGTGAGACCTTGTTTCAAAAAATAAAAAGACTAAAAATAGGACTGGGGGTGTAGCTCAGAGGTACAATGTCCTGAGTTTCATCCCTAATACCAAAAAAAAAAAAAAAAAAAAAAAAAAAAAAGATCTGGAGGTGTATCCCATAGGTAGAATGTCCCTGGGTCCAGTATTTCACACACACACACACACACACACACACACACACACACACACACACACACACTAAAAGGGCTGTAGCTCAGAGGTAGATTGCTCTGTTCTGGGTCCAATTCCCAGTATGGAAGGGAGGGAGGGAGGGAGGAGGAGGAGGAGGAGGAGGAGGAGGAGGGAAGAGAGAGAGAGAGAGAAGAGAACACGCGAAAGAGAGAAGGAAGAACAAAAGACAGAAAGGAAGGAAGGAGAAAGAAGAGAGAAAGGAAAGGGAAGGAAGAAAGAAGAAAAAGAACACAGCGACTCCAACATTTGCATTCCCATATTTATAGCAGCACCATTTGCAATGATCAAAATGTGGACATAACCCCAGTGAGTCGCTGATGAATGAATGGCTACACAAATGCTCGATGTACAGGCAAATGTGGCATATACATATATATATACAACATTATCCAACCTTAAAAAGGAGTAAATTCCGACACATGCAGTAACATGTGTGAACCTCAAGGACCTGATGCTCAGCTGAAGTTGAATAGCTAATGATGAAAGAAACCAACGTCACGATTCTGCTCACACGGGGTATCAGAGTGCTCAAGTTCAGACAGTCAAAATGACTCAAAATGGCGGTACCAGGGAGCGGCTGAGGGTGGGGAATGGGAACTCGGCGTCTAGTGGGCACAGTTCCAGGTGGAGAAGATGAAAAAGGTCTGGAGACGGATGGTAGTGATCGTTGTAACAAAACGTGGTTGTACTTAATGCCAGGGAACCAGCAGTCTGAAAAGAAGTTCATGTGGACTTGGGGTGTGGCTCGGTGGTAGAGCATGTGCCTGGCATGCGGGAGGCTCTGGATCCAATCCCCACACGAGAAAGATTAAGATGGTAAATTTTATGTCGTGCATGTTTGACTATAACCAAAAAGGCAAATGTATAAACACCCTGCCAAGCGCATGGGCCGCCCGCACTAGAGAGTACTCTCAGAGAAAATAGGAGCCTACGATGTAGGGAAGTGTTCTTAAATCACACCAGGAATCGTCAACAAGGAGAGTCCAGCAGACGCAACAGGGCAGATTGCCTCTCGGCATCTCTTGGTCCTCTGGGCACCATGAAGCCTCCTGGTGTCTGCTGGGAGACCCGGGGGATTCCAGCCCAGGTCATCGGCTACAGCTCTTGGCTACAGGCCACTTTGCCGCCCCCATGATGACTCTCTGGCCAGACCAACTGGCAGCATCGGCTACGCGCTGTATTTCTCACAGGACATACTGTACGTTCTAGATCCTGCGGTAGCACCCTGGAGCCTGAGTAGGGTCAGGAGTGTCAGCCAGCCCTCGCCCTGCTGGGCGCTGCCAAGCTGCTCTTTTACTCTGCCTTAGCCTTTCTGTATCAGTGCAGAACCACCCTGAGGCTTTCTCTTCCCATATTTCCAAACGGGGAGTAGAAGCCAAGTCTCCACGACTTCCAGCATTCTCCGCAGTCTAGTTACTAGAATTTCTACCTGGAAAATTAAAGTCACAATACAAGAGTTCACCTACACCTTCCCACTATCCTCCTCTTTCTTTTTCTTTTTTCTTTTTATTCACCCCCCCTTTCAGGATGTGGTTAATCACGCCCCACCCCAGCCCCTGTCCTCTGACTCCTTGGACAGGCTCCAAAGGAGGAGGTCAGGCTCACCAGGGTGCCCTCTCTTGGGGTGAATGAGTGCTTGGGCACAGCCAGCCTGAAGCCAATCAACAAGGGAATTAAAGATGTTTTGGATGCTTCTTGTAAATACCTATGAGACAATTCTTTTGCTACAATCACCATGTAGACTACAGAGACTTCCGGGGCCTCTCTGGCTCCATACTGGCCTCTCTCCCCCTTCAAAAAAGTCTTCGAAGGACATTTTCTTCTTTTCTTTGCTCCGTTGTACTCTGGAGAGCCAATTCTAAGATTCTAGGGCTCTGTGTCTTAACCCCTTTGTAATAAAAGAAGGGACAAGAGAGTCTCCTTGAATGGGCGCATGCAATCTACAGACGATAACAGAAGCATAGGCCAAAGAGACTCTTTGTAAAATACGTCTGGAAATTTCTTTGATAGGCTGAGCCATACCAGACTTCCTGGGTTTCTGCACTCCTCGGGATATCTCTGATCTGTGTGTCCTTTTACTAGAGCAACGACAGCCATTTTATTTATTGAGTGAGCTCATGGTTTCTCTAATAAATTCAGCCAGTTTTGCATGTTTTGTTCAGTATATTGTTCTGATTTGCTTTTGTCCTCTCTAACTGAGGCCTTCTGGCCCTCTATCTATTTATGTGTTTTCTTACTTGCTATCTTTACTGGAAAGCAGCTATTCAAAGATTGCCTCTCATGTGTACTGGGAACTAAGGAAGAGATATTCCTTTTAGAAGATCGTAAAGAACAGCGGTAGTGACTGGCGTGGATCCACCCTCCATGGGACAACATGGCTACCAGAATGAATAGGTTCGGTGTCACCCAGGATGAGTGGACTCTGCTCCTCACACACACAGCTGTGGAGCTTCTTCCCCATGTGCGTGTGATACAATAAAATATGGAAGAGCCTCTGTTTTGTTTTTTTTTTTTTTTTGGTGGTACTGGGGTTCCTGGAAGCCCTTCTACCTCTGGGCTATACTCCCAGACCTATTTTATATTTTTTTTAATTTGGAAACAGGGTCTCTTAAGCCACCGAGGTCCGAACCAGCGCGATCCTCCTGTCTCCGCCTCCCAAGCGCGGGGATTACAAGCGTGCGCCACCATGCCCGGCATTCTGTTTGGGTTTTTAAAGTTCAAAATCTGGCAGGCACTCTGTGTAATAAATATCAGTAACTTCCTTACTTCCCATCTGTTGAGAATCAATACCTGGTAAAGGGAGGCAATGGAATCTTGGTTTTCAACTTTTATGTACACATGTAAATTGTGTTATGTGTACACGTGTGTCCATATGTTGTCTACCAAAGTTGGCATATTGATAGATGAGTGCTCATAATTAGAAAACCATAAGCCCAGATGTCTTTTAGTTCACATGACTTAAATAAATCCAGCAAGTAAGTGGACTTAAATTAGCTTTTGAGATCAAAGTAAAGATGTCCTTGGAATGACACATGCATTTTTTTCTTTCCCTAGGTGGCTAGACACCAAAATTATGTTTGTTTCTGTAAGATGTTTCCAAGTACAATGTCTATTACTTTTAGGTTTTTCTCTCCTAACAAGAAAAAATGGCGTGAAATGCTAACGCTTGCTGATGTCTTAGTCTTCATGAATAATCTATAAATAATTGTTAAAAATGAAATGGTTGCCGGGCGTGGTGGCGCACGCTTGTAATTCCCGCACTTGGGAGGCTGAGACAGGAGGATCGCACAGGTTCGAAGCCAGCCTCAGCTACTTAGTGAGGCTCTCAGCAGCTTAGTGAGCCCCTGTTTCCAAATAAAATATAAAATAGGTCTGGGAGTATAGCCCGGAGGTAGAAAGCCTCTGGATTCCACCCCCAATACCACCAAAAAAAAAAAAAAAGAAATGGTGGTACACACTTGTCATCCCAGCATTTGGGAGGCTGAGACCGGAGGATCGTGGTTTACAAACAGCCTCAGCTACTTAGTGAGGCTCTCTGCAACTCAGTGAGACCTGGTTTCAAAAAAATAAAAAATAGGGAAGGGGGTGTAGCTCAGAGGTCAAATGCCCCTGGGTTCCACCCCCAGACCCACAGGAAAAAAAAAAGAATTGGTTAGATGCAAATAAGATAAATATTCAAAATGTTCTTGACATCTTAAGGTCTATGACAGCATTTTTGGGTCTACTGAACATGTTTCCATATAAAAAATTTTATCAATGTTTTGATGGGAAAAACAGAGAGAATGTTATTTCATTGTAAAAAAAAATACTAAATTCAGATATGTTGAAGGATTGTTTTAAATGTAAATTTAAGAAAGGAAATAAGTTGAGAAGAAATCAGTAAGTAAATAGCAATGAGAGATATAAAAAAGGTCATAGGTTTGAAAAGAGTTTTGATAGGAAAATAAAATTTTGTCCTAAAGTCAAAGGACTAACTTGTTCCAAAATGGAAAAAGGAAAATCAGAAAGGTAAAGCAAGTGACAAAAGGTTTGTAGAGGGTGACACTTAGGACAAGACGTTTTGTATGTGGAAATAACCTGGTAACAATCAAGATAAATTATTTAAAGCATTTTCTAACAATCAGAATTTAATGTTATGTTAAAAATATCAAATTATCTGAAGACATCTGGCTCTTGGTACAATTTCCAAAAATCTCCTAGAAAGTGAGTTTACTAAGATTTTACATTACGGATAATTTCTCAGGTTTCCGGCCATCTTTACTAGGTTGTGTGTGTGTGAATGTATGTATGCTTCTGCAGTGCTAGGGCTTGAACCCAAGGCCTTCTACATCTTAACACCACCACCCAGTCCTTTTAACCTTTTATTTTGAAATAAAATCTCACTAAGTTACCACATGCTGGCCTTGAACCTGTGATCCGCCTGTCTCAGATATCCAATTATTGGAATTACAGATGTGCACCAGTGCACCACCACACCTGACTTTTGTCAGTTTTTTTTTTTTTTTTTTTTTTGGTGGTACTGGGGTTCCTGGAAGCCCTTCTACCTCTGGGCTACACTCCCAGACCTATTTTTACATCTTCTTATTTGGAAACAGGGTCTCCTAAGCCAGCCTGCGGCTGGCTTCGAACCTGTGCGATCCTCCTGTCTCTGCCTCCCAAGCGTGGGGATTACAAGCGTGCGCCACCACGCCCGGCCTTTTGTCAGGTTTTGACTACTTGGCCTCTTTAAAACTCTTTGGAAGGTCTTGCTCCCAGAGCAAGGCTGCCCACAGCCTCGTTGTTCACGGATAAGACTGACAGTCAATAGAGGGAAGACATCTTCATGTTCAAAGCAAATCTGTTGAATAGTTAGAGTACTGCTAAAAGTTCTTAAGGCTGGAACTCCCAAGGTAGGGGATGGCCTACCCACTAGGTTACTAGGTCACGTGCTCTCTATCTTCTCTTCTGCATGGGTAACAGTCATCCCTCGGAAGGAATTAGGATAAATTAGACCCCCAGTCCCTTAAAAGAAAGAGGCTCACTTTCCTTTGCTGGAAGGCATAGCCCCAAATAAATTGGGAGACAAAGAAATCTGGCCTGAATTTGGATGCTTACATTTTCATACCATCTTACAACTAACTCTTTTGTGTTGAGGTCAGGAGAAATGGATGGAAGTTCCATATGTTTAGGGCTTTATCATCCCAGCCTTTGTAAAACCTGTAAATTAGATCCAGCCATTAAGGTAGTATTAAACTTCCATCTCCATTTTGAGATCCAACGTAAGGGATGAGAAAAGACCCTGGTAGAGCTACCACAGGAATCCACTAACACCCAGACCCCACACTTGAAGCCTGCTGCCCCTCTAATAGGAAACCCAAGCCGGGCGTGGTGGCGCACGCTTGTAATCCCAGCATTCGGGAGGCTGAGACCTGGAGGATCACGGTTCACGGACAGCCTCAGCTACTTAGTGAGGCCCTCTGCAACTCAGTGAGACCCGGTTTCAAAATAAAGAATAAAAAAAATAGGGCAGGGGGTGTAGCTCGGAGGTCAAATGCCCCTGGGTTCCATCCCCAGACCCGCAAAAAATAAAATAAATAAAATAAATAATAGAAAACCCATAGAAGGAGTCTAACAAGTACTCTCCCCTGGTATGCCCTGGGCTCCCCTCTGCTCCTGTGTTTTCTACAGGAGGTGGAAAGCCCATCAGAGTTCAAGGTAAAACTGAGTCAGGGGAAGCCTGTAAGTAATTAAATTGGCTACTATAGAGCTGGGACGTCATGAGAATCCCACAGCCTCCTCTGAGGGACCCTTATTAGCCAGGGGTGATGATGCATGCCTGTAATCCCAATACTTGGGAGGCTAAGACAGGAGTATCAAAGGTTCAAGGCCAGCTTCAGCAATTTAGGGAGGTCTTCAGTGAGATCCTACTTCAAAATTTAAAAAGTAGGGCAAGGGGTGTAGCTCAGAGGTAGAATGTCCCAGGTTAAATAATCCTTAGTACGAGAGAGAGAGAGAGAGAGAGAGAGAGAGAGAGAGAGAGAGAGAGAGAGAGAGAGAGAGACGCCCTTAGACCTGATTCTTCTGCAGGTACATTAATTTTAAATCATAAATGCATTTCTCAGTCCATCCAAGATATGAAAACAACCTCCTCCTCAGTCTTTTATAACCAAGACAGGATAAAGAAAGAGAAAAGGCAGGCCCAACAATTACCTGCTTTAAAGTGTGACAGTTACCCAGGCTTGATGGCACACATCTATAATTCTAGTACTTGAGAGACTGAAACCAGTCTCAGGAGCTGAGTGACACTCTCAGAAACCTAGCAAGACCCTGTTTTAAGGCAAAATATAAAAGGGTTGGGGTGTGGCTCAGGGGTGAGATGGCACACACTTGTAATCCCAGCATTTGGAGGCTGAGACAGGAGGATCGCGGTTTGCGGACAGCCTCAGCTACTTAGTGAGGCCCTTTGCAACTCAGTGAGACCCTGTTTCAAAATAAAGAAGAAAAACTAGGACTGGGGGTGCAGCTCAGAGGTAAGAATGCCCCTGGGTTCCATCCCCAGTACTGCAAAAAATAAATGAGCGCTAGCATGAGTCTTTTGGGAGAACATTGTATATGTGTATTTTACTGGGGATTGAGGAGCATTTTACCTCTGAGCTATATAACCCCATCCCTATTTTATTTTTATTTTCATACAGGGTCTAAGTTGCTAAGGGTCTTGATAAATGCTGAGACTGGCCTCAAACCTGTAATTCTCCTGTCCCAGCCTCCCAAGTACTAGGATTATAGGCATACAGCACTATGCCCAGTCTTTGGGGGACATTTAAGACCCAAACCATAGCTGGAGTATCTGCCATAAGGAGAGAATCGGTAGGGCCAGGATCCATGAAAGTATTGGCATACAGGTAGCCCACCGTGGCTTCCTACCTTTGTTCCTCTGCCCCTTCACCTCGTCACCCCTAAGAGGGTCTTGATAAGTTGCTGAGGTTCTAAGTTGCTGAGGCAGGCCTCAAACCTATGATCCTCTTTTCTCAGCCTCTCAACTATAGAAATTACAGGTGTGCATCACCATGCCCAGTTTTAATTTTGTTTCTAGTAGTTTATGAGTGAAAAGTAATCAGAAATAGGTTTTTATTTTTTTTCTAGAGCAAGAAAGATTGCCAGGAGACACTCACTCAGGCTTAGTGGGGTTAAAGCAGATATGTAAGTATATACAGGTATGAAATTGCAGAAGCGACTTGGATCTTGAAGGACAAGATCCTGAGATGGATCTTTATTTTTTTTTAGGGAATGATAATCATCAAAGCATGATAAAAAGTATTTAATTGAGGGTCATTGTGGCAGATGTAGGGACCACTGCAATGGGATTTCCCAATAGTGGAGAGAAACTGGGCTCAACTCCAAACACAAGATGCAAGTGGGAATCTATAGCTAAGGAGTAAGGCCAGTGAATGGTAAGTTACTAGGAGGAGCCATCAGGGGTAAGGGGGACACTGGCTAGCACCTCCCCCAACGGGACTCTTGCTGAATACAGGCCAGGATGCTAGACATCACCCGGGACATGGCAGAGCATGAGAACCCAGTCGGATGTTGAGAGTGATCAGGCCCCAAGGATAGGGCTTCTTGCAAGACTGACAGCAGAAGCTCTTTCCTAAAACTGGATTTCACAAGGTGATACACAAGCCAGCCTAGGAGAAGGTTCAGGAGCCTGATTAAAGTTTGGCCAAATAAAGATCTTCTTAGTCCCGACCCTCCTCTAGGGAGTATCCATTGACCCTTGATATATATAAAATTATATATAATATTGGTATTACTATAATATCTATATTACCTACCCATAGTATATATCAAATTATATATAATATCTATATTGTTATATCTACATTATATATCTATAAGATATATATGTATATATCAAATTATACATAATATCAAGATCCCCAATTTTCTAAGTTCACATGATGCTCTTCTGTATTCATAAGCATTCTTGCAGCTATAAGCTAAAGATTGACCATGTAACTGGGAGGAAAGAAGATTTATTTATTTTTTTACAGTTTCGGGTTCAGTCCACGTGAGGCTGGGGATGGTGGCTCTCAGGCATGGCGGCAGGAAGCAGAGGGAGGGAGACACATGGCTGCGCTCCTCACATCATGGAGGCTGCATGCAAGAGTATAAGCCGGGGAAAGAGGAACCATATCTATAACCTCCAAGGCCGCACCCCCAGGGACCACATCCTCTAGCCACGCTCTGCAGCCTACCAGGCGCCACCCAGGTAAATTCAGTACAAGTTATCCACTTCCGGGATTACAACCCACATGACTCAGTCATATCAACCCTGAATATTAGTAAATGAGCTCTTTAGGAGATATTTTATGTCTGACTTTAACACCTTCTCAGAAACAACCCCAGGGGTCTAGACCTCTCGCCCACCATCTGCTTCCTAGAGAAGGGCCCTAATCAGGGGGTGCATCTAAATTAAGAGATGAATGGAAAGCATGAGTTGACCTCCACTCTGTCTCAAAATTCTCACTTAAAATAACCAAGAAGAGATTTAAAAAATAACAACAACAAATTCAAATGAACTAAGAGAAGAGTGAGGCGTGGTGGCACACGCCTGTAACCCCCGTACTTGGGAGGCTGAGACAGGAGGGTCACAGGTTTGAGGCCAGCCTCAGCAATTAAGCAATACTTTGTTTCAAAAATTAAAAGGGGGCGGGGCTGGCTATAGTTCAGAATTAGAAGGCCCGGGGTTCAATTCACGGTACCACAAGAAAAACAAACAAACAAAAAGAACCAAGAGAAAAGGAGAGGTGATAACTAAATTTTGGAAGTTAAAAAAAAAAATGCCTGGACAGAGCCAGGTGCCGTGACACATGCCATAGATCCTAGCACTTCAGAGGCTGAAACAGGAGGATTGTAGTTTTGAGGCCAGCCTCAGAAACTTAGTGAGGTCCTCAGCAACCAACACCCTGTTGCGAAATAAATGACAGTGGCCATGGAGTATAGCTCAGTGGTAGAGCACTCCTGGGCCCAACCCCCAGTAACACACACACATACACACACAGAAACACGTGTGTCTGTATTTCATTTGCTATATATAGGTATATAGATATATATAGCAAATGAGATATATCGATAGATATTATATATAATTTCATATATATAATTTGCTATAATTTCATATATATAATTTGCTATAATCTTACTATATATATGTATATATGTGTATATATGTATATATATATATAATCTTACTATATATATGTATATATATATATATAATTTGAAAGAAATCAGAAATTAGAATTTTTCAGTGTGTGTGTGTGTGTATTACTAGGACTGAACCCAAGGCCTTATTTATGCTAGGCAAACCCTCTACCATTGAATTCCATCCTCAGCCCCAGTGCTCTATTGTATTTATTTATTTATTTATTTATTTATTTATTTATTTAGTGGTACTGGGGATGGAACCCAGGGGCATTCTACCTCCGAGCTATACCCCCAGCCCAATTTTTTATTCTTTATTTTGAAACAGGGTCTCACTGAGTTGCAGAGGCCTCACTAAGTAGCTGAGGCTGTCAGCGAACAGTGATCCTCCAGTCTCAGCCTCCTGAATGCTGGGATTACAAGCGTGCGCCACCACGCCTGGCTGCTCTATTCTTAAGTATTCATTCACAATAGGCCAAAGGAAATTTGCAAATGCTGATTATAGAAGACTGAACTTAGCCTGGCCAGGTATGTTGGCGCACACTTGTGATCCCAGTAGCTGGGAGGTTGAGACAGGAGGATGCAGGCTTGCCGCTAGCCTCAGCAATTTAGCGAGGCTATCTGCAACTTAGTGAGACCCTGTTCCAAAATAAAAGAAATAGGCTGGGAGTGTAACCAAAATAAAAGAAATAGGCTGGGAGTGTAACTCAGAGGTAGAATGCTCCCTGGATTTTATCTCCAGTACCAGAAAAAAGAAAAAAAAAGATGGGTATGGTGCACACTTATAATCACAGAATTTGGGAGGCTGAGACATGAGGATTATGGTTCGTGGATAGCCTCAGCTACTTAGTGAGGCCCTTTACAACTCAGTGAGACCCTGTTTCAAAACTAAAGAATAAGCCAGGTGTGTTGACGCACGCTTGTAATCCCAGCATTCGGGAGGCTGAGACTGGAGGATGGCAGTTCGTGGACAGCCTCATCTACTTAGTGAGGCTCTCTGCAACTTAGTGAGAACCTGTTTCAAAATAAAGAATAAATAGGGCAGGAGCTGTAGCTCTGAGGTCAAATGCCCCTGGGTTCCATTCCCAGAACTGCAATAAATAAATAAATAAATAAATAATAAAAAATAGAACTGGGAGTGTAGCTTGGAGGTAGAATGCCCCTGGGTTCCATCCCCAGACCGGCAAAAAAAATAAAAAAATAAATAAAGAATAAAAAATAGAACTGGGAGCGTAGCTTGGAGGTACAATGCCCCTGGGTTCCATCCCTAGTACCACAAAAAAGAAAAAGAAAAAGAAAGAGAGGGAGGAGGGAGGGAGTAAGAGAGTGAGAGAGAAAGAAAGAAGGAAGGAAGGAAAGAAAGAAAGAAAGAAAGAAAGAAAGAAAGAAAGAAAGAAAGAAAGCAGTCTGAATGTCTAAAACTCACTCCATTTCCCAGGATTCCTCGAGAAGCCAGTTGGATGGATTATGCTACTAGAACGAG